>NC_067148.1:24364942-24728275 GCF_903995435.1 Acomys russatus
GTACTTTCCTTCATCTCTTTGCCTCTTGACTGAAGATGCCGTGGAACCAGCTGCCTCCTCCTCCTCCTCCTCCTCCTCCTCCTCCTGCTATCACCTTCTTTGCCATGATGGATTGACTGTGTTTTCAAACTGTAAGCCAGAATAAAACCCTTCTTTCCTTATGTTGCTATCATCAGGGACTTTTGTCACAGCATTGAATAAATAACTAATACAGAAAGTTGGTGCTGAGAGGTGGGGCTGATGCTATGAAAAACATCACTGAGAGGCCCTTGAGCTTTTGGAACCAGTTTGCAAAAAGAACGTGGTGGAGTTTGGAATGCCAGGCTAGCAAAGCTCTAGAATGCTGAGAGCAAAGCTTCATGGGCTGTCCTGGTGGAAGACAAGAATGCTGGGGGCGGGTGTGGATGCAAACTGTGTGTTTCAGGGGCAACAGGATGCTATTGAGAACTGTGCTAGAGGTCATTCCTGTTATATTTTGGCAAAGACTCTGACTGCATTCTGCCTGTGTCCTGTGAACCCGAGTGAGCATGAATACAAAAGTAATACACTAACTTATTTAACAGAGCAAATTTATAGACAAGGTAGCACTCAGGCCATGGTATGGCTAGTGCTCACTGATCTACAATGAGTGAGCAGAAAAGTGTGAAAAGATATAGTTCGGCAAGGAAATAGGTGTGAGCACATTTAAGGACGTGGACAAGACTGGTGCGTGCAGAAAGCTGATATAGTTGTTGGAGAGATCATCATGCTTAAAGAAAGACATATTGCTTTCACTAGGACAATAGTACTCTCTGTTCATAAGATCCTACATTGAAGGCTTCAACTTGTGGAATGCTAACTCATTTAAAAGTGAAGGGCCTGAATAAAGAATGATCCTGAGGTGGCGTCCTAATCGAAAAAACAAAAGAAAAGAAAAGAACACTTAGGAAGTTGTTTCATTAGAGTCGGCGCGCACAAAGGACTTTGCGCTGTAATCCAAGGAACCAGACTACATCTCGAGCTACAGTAGAACTAAGCAGCATTGTTCAAATAATACCGACTTTTCAGGTGTGAAATATGCAAGAATAAAGGTGTTCAGGTCTCAGTGACTGGGACCAAGCAATGTGTGACAAAGTCGGGATCCCTCCGAGGAGTCCCTGAGAAATGTCTGTTTGAAGGTGGGAAAGTGAAAGCCGATTTGCAGTGGAAACTCCAGGACGCTGGAGAGGCTGAGGCCGGGACTGTGAGACATGAGGCAAACTGCACTGTGTGAAGGTGGCTTAAAAGAGAAGCTGCATGTACTGAAGGTGGCAGGACTGGAAGTGAGGAGCTACCAGAACGATGTGAAGCCCAGCTGATTTCACCATGAGCCTTAGATGCCAGACATAGGGCTGCAGAATTTGATGTTTGTCCTGCTAGGTTTTGGTCTTTCTTTGCTTTGGTCTTTTTTGTATTCCTGTTCCCTCATTTAGGGGTGAAGATATTTGTTCAGTACCACTGTAACTTTTGGGGAGTAGGGTGGTGGTGGTGGTTGTTGTTGTTGCTGTTGTTGTGTCACAAGTCCCCTACAGCTAAGAGTTGAGTATCAGAGAGAGTTTGGATTTAGGGGCTTTTCAACAATGCTAGAACTGTTAACATTTTTACTTACTCTTCTAGACGAACTGAATACGTTTTGCTTTGTGAGATTCTATGAGCCTCTGAGGACAAAGGGTGGAACTGAATAATTTAAAAGTTTAGTGTTTGGCATTGAAACCCTACCCAGATCTAGCCAATGGACAGGACATTCTCCACAGATGAGTGAAGAGTGGAGACTGACTTTCATGGGAACTCTGGTGCTCCATATTTGACCACGTCCTCTTGATGGGGAGGCCTGGTGGCACTCAAGGGAAGGATAGCAGGCTACCAAGAAGAGAATCATATACAGGGGAAGGAAGGCCCCCTCAGTCACAGTCATAGGGGAGGGGAATAGGGCAAAAGTGGGAGGGAGGGAAGAATGGGAGGATAAAAGGGATGGGATAACAATTGAGATGTAATATGAATGAATTAATAAATAAATAAATTTTTAAAAAAATTAGTGTTTGGGTATCAGGCTGGCAAGAGATGGTCTCATGATGCTAAATCTTGATTGTTGGCTTTATGGAATATAGAATCACCATGAAAACATACCTCTGGTGTATGACTGTGAGGGTATATTCAGAACATTTTAAGTGAGATGGGAAGATCCACACGGAAGGTGGGTGGCCCACCCCTATGTGGGCTGCGGCACTGAGCTGAATCAAAAGGAAAAAGCAATCGAGAGCCAACATTTGTCTTTCTCTGCTTCCTGCCTGCAGTTCTGATGTGACCAGCTTCATGCGGTTGCCATAACTTCCTTGCTATGATGGCCTATACCCTTCTCTTCCTCAGCACTTTTGTCTGATGTTTTGTCACCGGAACACGATGGTAGAGTACATATCCTCTACCCCAAGTGAAGATGCCAATTCACTTGGTCATAATTGTCTGAATTATAGAAAGTTCCCAAGGTGAGCCTCTTTGATACAGTTCTTTAAAGGACCAGTGGTCATTGATCTCTACCTCCTGCTTCAGTATCTGTATCAATTGTATATTTTTATTCATGTAAGTTGCCACTCTTTGGTCTAGACCTAGCTCATTACTCTGCAGCAGGGGCCATTACCCACTTTCAAATGGTGCTGTGTGAGAAGCACCGGTGTTGGGAATAGGCGGAGATGCCCTTCGTGGAGTTCTTCACGCACTTAGTTTGTCTGCCGGGAGACGGACTCAAAGATGTCAGGCATCAGCTGAACTTGGATCAAAATTTAACATTGCAAATCCCAAGAACCTAACCGTGAGAAGGCTACTTGCCACGGCTCTGTGGAGGTCAGCAGAAAACGATGTCGCCAAGAGCTCCCTTCTCTGCCTTATGGGCCATGGCGGGAAAAGAGCACTTTATATGATTGGAAAAGGTGGTTGAAGCAAAACAGCAGCAGATGGTCTCAATTCAGCCCAGGTGTAGGAGCTGTTGAGTACCCTGCATTGATGACTGTTTCCAATTCCTGAATGCATTGCCAGAGCTCTTGTACTACTAACCTTATCCTCAGTGCAGCTGCATCCAAAGCCGTGCCTTTAAAGGGTTGGATCCTGGGAGCTTTCACATTCACAGAAGGGCTCGTAATGTAATGGGACATTGAAAGGTGTCGGTTTGTCATTTGTATATAGGAAACCTACTGACTTTTTTTAGTTTATTTTGTATCCTGCCAATTTGCTGAAGGTGTTTATCAGCTGTAGGAGTTCTCTGATGGAATTTTGGGGGTCACTTATATACACTATCATATCATCTGCAAATAGGAATAATTTGACTTCTTCCTTTCCCATTTGGATCCCCTTGATCTCCTTTTGATGTCTTATTGCTCTGGCTAGAACTTCAAGAACTATATTGAAGAGATATGGGGAAAGTGGGCAGCCTTGTCTGGTCCCCAATTTTAGAGGCAGGTCCTGGAAAACTACAAGCGGGTCTGGGCCCTGGGGTCCTCCTCAAACTATGGCACCATCCAAGGAAAATATAGGCAATAAACTTCGAACTCCTACCCAGACTAGCCAATGGACAGGACATTCTCCACCGTTAAGTGGAGAAGGAGATCTGACTTTCACACAAACTCTGGTGCCCCATATTTGACCATGTCCCTTGGATGGGGACGCCTGGTGGCACTCAGAGGAAGGATAATAGGTCACCAAGAAGAGACTCGATACCCTATGAGCATATACAGGGGGAGGAGGCCCCCCTCAGTCACAGACATAGGGGAGGGGAATAGGAGGGGAAGCGGGAGGGAGGGAGGAATGGGAGGATACAAGGGATGGGCTAACAACTGAGATGTAATATGAATAAATTAATAATAAAAAAAGAAAAAACAAAAACAAAAAAAAAGAAAGGTGTTGGGAACTTCAGAAGCTGGGACGTAATTAGGGCAGGTAGCTCACTGTGGGCAGAAACAATGGAGCCCACTGATGGCAGATGGCGATTTTACAAACCTCGAGTCTTTCCTTTGTTAAGTTGATTTTCTTTAGGTATTTTGACACAGTGGTGGAAAGTTGATTAGCACACTCACAGAGGTCAGTGGCTGAGCACCCAGCTGCTCTGCCTAACTGGATCTGCTTGGTCAGCTTCCCTGAGGTCCAGGGCAGGCTCTCGTGCATCTCCTTGGAGACAGTGTAGGGCATCTATACCACTAGGGTTGACTATGAGATTTCAGCTGTCCCCACTCATCCACTTCATATACTTTATTGTCCTCTCTCTTGGACCTGCAGGGGCCACAGGCCCTGAGCTGATCACAGAATCAACTTCCTGGCCATGCATACCTCCTTGGTGGTTGGTGATCGGCTGCCTGTTTTTGGTGCATCTCAAATCTTGTAGACGTTTATACTGCCACCTCAAAAAAATCATTAGATTCCCTTAAGACAGAAAACTCTCTAGTTCACTAGAGGGAAGGGGAAAGCACTCCATGCATACTCTCCTGGAGAGACAGTTTTAGGGAAAGAGGAAGAGGAGCAGCTTTCTAAGCCAGCTGGATAAATAAATGCATATATTGGCCCCACTGTGGGATTATCATAAATAAATGAGCTACAGTGGATATTTACTATCTTCCAGGAATTTTACTAGATGCTTTTTAAGGTTTATTTTTAATCTTCTTATGGGGTGGGTGTGAGTGAGTGTGTGTGTGTGTGTGTGTGTGTGTGTGCGCGCGCGCGCACACGTGTGAGATGAAAGAGGGATAATGCAGGTGCCACAGTGCATGTATAGAGGGTTAGAGAACAAATTTGTCAATAATTCTCTCTTCCTACCCTTACGGGAGTTCTGGGCACCAACCTATGATTGTGAGGCTTACATGGCAAGTACTTTATTGGCTGAGCCAACTCACTGGCTCTCTTTGTGTATGTTTAATTTGCTTTTGTTTGGTTTTGGTTTTGGTTTGAGACAAAATCTCGCTACATAACCCAGGCTGCCTTGAACCAACAATTCTCCTGCCTCAGTCCTCAGTTGTGAGACTACAGACATGAGGCATAATGCTTGGCCTAACTACTTTTTATCTTCACAAATCTATCAGATCAGTGTTTCCATTGCCCTTGTTTTCTGTGGGGGGAAACTGAGGTTTGGGGAAGTACCCTAACTGACCAGTGTTAACATTTTAGGGATCAGGTTCATTCATTGGGGTTCCTTACCTAAACCAGATAAGAGAGATCTGACTCGGATAATAAAACCCAATTGCTCCAACTTCATGTTCATTAAATAAACTTATCATGATTGGCCCACTATTAGACATTTTTTATTATGAAAGTAAAATATTTATTGGAGGAAAATTGAACAGTTCAGATAAATGTAAAGAAGTGCGTAAAATCCCCCGGAATCCCATCAATTAGGTAATTTCTTTAAAAATAACTTTCTTCTGCTTCTACTTCCTATAAAAATAAAATCCATTTTTATAGGCTTTCTGCTCCCTCCTCTTCTCATTTTAAATACGTGTCTGTTTCTGTTAAGCATAAGATGATTTCAATTTAAGTTTTATGGAAGAAGGGACTCTTTGGTGTGAATAGAAACGTCTAATATTTGAAATGCATTCATTTAGTTAATGGTTAACACGCCAAGAAAAAGGCTTAAAACACAATAAAGACATGTTGGCAGTGGAGTTTCCCTTTGATGGTCTTCTGATCAGTTTTTACTTGCATTCTGGAAAAAGTCTTTTATACTCTTTTACTGAGATGCGGTGAAGTCACAGGGGCTAAGACCTACTGATGTTAATATGCCCTTTAGCCATGCTAAATGCAAGTATGAAAGCCTTATGTGGCCCCCTTGGGCATAAAACTCCTGTGGGTTCCTGGACTCATTGGCATAAATGGTTTCTTTATGGAAGGAACCAAGGGTCAGGGAAGAGCAACAACCATGTGAAATGACTTTGTTGTTCTTGGTGGCAGTTCTTTATGTGATCCAGTGATGTAAAGGCAAGTACTCCTCAGTGAGATATATATATATATACACATATATATATATATATATATATATATATATATATATATATATACACACACATATATATATATATATATAGTCATTCATTTCGAATTTCCATTCCTTAATAAATAACATTGTGAATGATGGACTCTACAGGGTCATTGTGCCAGTATGCAATTATCTAATAGAAAAAATAATGTGAAAGTTGTCTTTTTTTTTTTTTTTTTTGAGCAGCACTCAGTGGGTCAATTAATTAAATGAGTGCAAATAGCTTCGTGTATGTGATTCAGATACAAGACAGGCAGTCTCATGACACTGGACTACATGAAGCTAGAAAATGAAGGGAGACCAGAAGATGTAAAAGGGAGGTGGTTTGTTTTTTTCTAAGAAGTCACATAATTCAAACCCTTTCTTTGCTTATATAGTTAAGAGCCACATGAAGTCCATATAGGCTTGACCAACATGAGATAGTGAAGATGGTCCACTCGATACTGTCAGGTGGCTTTTGAATATCTGTCTCTTCCTTCATGATTATTAGAGTCACAGGGTCTCGTCTGGTATTGTGGCATGAGGTAGTTTGCCTGTTCTTATCTGTTTGAGTCAGACTGGGGACACCAATTTGTCTAAGCACTTAGCATTCCAGTAGTGGAAACTTCCTGCTTATTGGAAATCTTACTTTGGTTATGACATTTGCTGCTATGATGAAATAAATTTAAATACTCCAGTGGATACACAATCTGCATCAAATAGGATTCTTCTCCCAATGAATTTGTTGTTAAAACAGTTAAAGTAAACATGGTAGCTCATTACCATATTCTCAGCTGCTGAGGGGTGGAGTCAGAAAGAGCAAGAGTTCAAGGTCACCCTCTGGTGTATAGTGAGTTTGAAGGCTGCCTGGGACATATTCTGCTTCAAAGACAAAACAAGAAAGTCCAGTGTGTTGCCACATGCCTTTAATCCTGGTACTTGGGAGGCAGAAGCAGGGAGATCCCTATGAATTTAAGACAGCCCAGGGCTATATAGTGAGGCCTGTCTCAAAGTAAACAAATCAACAAACACAAAACAATGGAGTAAAACCTTAAAAAGCCTAAGACCATAGAAAAGCATGACTCAATGGAATAAAGTCATGTACAATATGGTATGAACCATATATGTCCTCACATTCATACGTGTGAGTATGGACATGGGTGTGGTCAGAGGATAGCCTCGGGTGTCCATTCCCAGCTTCCATGTTGTTTGAGACAGCTTCTCTTGTTGGTCTCTGCTGTGTGCACCAGGCTGATTGGCATGTAGAAGATGCAAGGGTTTTCTTGTCTCTGCCCCCCATCTTCCCTTAGGAGCTCTGGGCATCTGCTCTTTACATAGACTCTGGAAATTTGAACTCAGGTCCTCAAACATGCAGAGCAGATGCCTTTTGTCATTGAGACATCTCCTTGGCCTCACTAGATCAGTCTTTTACTAATTCAGCAGATATCAATTGACCTGCGCTGTGCTTAGACTAGGGAATACTGCAAAGAAGACACAATGGGCATGCTCTCTGCTCTCATGGGGTTTACACACATACAGGGCCTGCGGGTGTTCATTAACCAAGTCATCTCAGCCTTCAGAAGTGCAAGCAGCTGGTAAAGAAAAGTAGACACTAACATCAAAAGGTACATGCAGCAACAAATTAAGCTGAGGGGCAGCCATCATGACAGAGAAATATTTGGTGGAGTTGGAAAGCGTTAAGAGTATAGGAGACATGGAATGGAGGTGAGACTTTACTGCACCTGTAAAGGCTGGAATTCAGAAGGCCATGCTGGGCTCAGCCTCCAACAAAGCATGTGGCTGTGGTATCCAAGCTGCCATGTGTTGGCCTACAAAGACACACAGCTTATGCCGTTTATTTCATTATACATGAGCAGGAGGCTGGCGCTGAGGTCCTTAGAAAGCCTTAGGCTCTGTAGTGAAAGAGTCCAGTTAAAAATCACTTTGAAATAAATGGTAACTCTACAGCTAAATGTAGCAAAGTCCCAGGGCCCATACCATTAGAACTAAGAAGCTCAGGTTAGTATTCATTCAGGACTCCCAGATTTCTATTTATGAATTATCATATAAAATTATAAAAATTATCTGTAACTCTTGGTTAAAATATGTTTCTTTAAAACTGCCAAGAATGCTTTCCTATACCCTTTCTTTTACCTATCTGAATAATTATCCATATTAAGGTCTAGTTATTCAGAGTTTTGATATGGATATATATATTCTCCCTGGATGTCCTGAAACTTGTTTTCTAGACCAAGCTGTCCTTGAACTCACAGAGATCAGCTTACCTCTGCCACTCACAGAGACCAGCTTACCTCTGCCTCCCAAGTACTGGCTTCTGTCTTTTTTTTTTCTTTTGTTCTTATTAAGCTTTCTTTTGAAATGTGTGTGTGTGTGTGTGTGTGTGTGTGTGTGTGTGTGTGTGTGTGTGTACATGGGCATGTGCACACACCCATGTGTGCCCCAGCACATATACAGAGGTCAGAGGGCAACTTGAGAAAAATCAGTTCTCTCATTCTCCCATGAAGGTCCTGGAAATAGCACTCAGGTTGTTAGGCCTGGGAGTAAGAGCCTTCACCCGCTACACCACCTCACCAGTCTATTGCCAATGCCTTTTCACTCTTTTCCTCAGCGACAGAATATTCCCTTCTATGGCTCTAGCACAAATGATTCCATTAGCATTTCTCTGAGGACATTAATATTTTTTGAATCATTTGGCCGTTGAGACTATGATACAGTGAATAGTCCTGAAAATGTCTGCTGCTGATGAATGAGTCAGTAATATAACCACTACAAGGCATGTATGTACATTTTTGCTTTTCTAGATTTCGTCAAATATCTCAATTACCTAAATTATCTCTGTGATTCTGTTTCCCCATAGATTTCTTTGTGTTTCACTGTGACCCATGAATTTTTAATGTTTTTGTTTTGTTGTTGTTGTTGTTGTTTTCCCTGAACTTGGCTATCTCAAAATATATAAGGAACATTTATAACTTTTCTGCCTGGTTATACATACGTTCCTCTATCTTCGATTAATTCTATAGTCTTTGCCTAAAATAAAAATCAATGTTTTTATTTTGCCGTATTTTGCAAAAATAAGATGTAAAGATTCCATCCCTGAGGAGTCGTACAAAAATGGCTGTCCACTCTGTATGAAGTCCCAACAACAACAGCAACAAAGTTTGGGTCCACCAAAGTTCATCCTGAGGACCCAAGAGGTTTGTGTGCTTCTTCACAGAGCATGCCTGAGAGGCTGATTAGAAGAAAGCAGGTGGTTTCAAGGGTGTTGCATTGGCAAGTCTTCGGCCAGCATGGAGGATAGCTTTCTCGTGACTGCAAAAACCCTGAGATTCCCATTAGCCACCTTTTTTCAGCCAGCATACTTAGTAACTCTTGAGACCTCCTGAGGCCAGCGCCATTGAGGCAAGTGGCTGAGTGGTGCAGGAAAGAAACGTTCAGATCTCGCGTGTGGCTTCAGCGACCCTCTCTCCATCCTTTCTGTATGAGAACAGCAACAGTCGGCAAGCCCAATCTTAGAGTTTCTCACAATCGGTGACAAATGTTCCAGTGAGGATGGCAGCTATCACATGTGGACAACGGTGCTCAGCAGCCATGTTACATCTGTATATTATGGTCTGCAATACATACATGGATTATATATGTACTAGCCTGCAATAAAAGATTAAAGCAACTCAGCTAACTGCCTGAGAAAGTTGCTTAAAATAAATCAAAACTAAAAACGAGAGCATTATGGAAATGAGAACAAACAGCTCTTCGATTTGACATGAAATTGTTTCCAAGCTTTTAAATCCATTTGTATTATGATTCTTCTTTGAGGTCATGGGTGCTTTTCTTGTTAGGATTGTTTGTTTTATGCTTTTCCTAGCATTGTTATGAAAGTACCTTATACCTCTACCACCAAAAGAAAGAAACATATTAAATGCACCAAAGGACTATTTAAACCAACAAAACCAGAAAATGTAGAAGAGGCAGATTTTGACTCTTCCTGTAGCCTGCAACTTAGGCTAAGAATTATCTTCTAAGTTTATCCAGCCTGTCCTCCATATCCCAGCTGAATCCAAAAGGGTATTGAAGGTCAATAGCATTAGGTTGGGATTAGTCTGTATTTCATCTATCTATCTATCTATCTATCTATCTATCTGTCTGTCTATCTATGTGCATGCTTGTGCATATGTGTCCCTCAGTATATGTATGTATATATATGTATTTTAAGAGACAATTCTCTTCTTCCATTTTGTGTGAGGCAGAGTTTCTCTTGTTCCCATAGCTGCTCTGTATTCCAGGTTTGCTGACCTGCAAGCTTTGTGACAATTCTCCTGTCTCTGCCTCTCAAGTCACTATTAGGAGTGACTGGATTACAGATTGAGGCCACCACATCCAGTTTTCTATGTAGGTTCTGGAGATTGAATTTGGGTCACTGGAGTTGTATGGCTAGTGTCTTTTATGTGCTCAGTTATCTCTAGGCCTGTGAGTGACTTTTTTAATATCTATCTATATCTATCTATCTATCTATCTATCTATCTATCTATCTATCTATCTATTCTTCCTGTCTGGTTATCTGAACATGTTATTTTCTTGATCTCAACCTAATCTAGATTACAGATATTGAAGTAAATGCACAGTCAAACTCATGTTCCCCTTCACTGAGTATGCGATGAAAAGTGTGGCCAGATTTGTTCTCTGTCCACAATACCCAAGGCTTTAGCTAGAGGTCAAGATTCTGCCCTCTCCAAGGGCCAGTCTCTGCATCCTGTAAAACATTACTATTTCATTCCTGATTCTGTGTTTGCCATTCTCATGTCTCCTAGACATCCCATACAATCACCCCCAGTCTAATTTAGAGGCCCACATAGTAGATCAGGGTGTCCCTGGGGACACTCGCTTCATTCCAATTCAGAGTCATCAACATAACACCACGCACAATCCCCTGGGTAGAGTTTTAGTTACAGTTACTTTGTGTATTAGAGTTATCAGTGCATACTGTCTTACATCTTGTTGCTTGTGGCTTTTCTATTGTTTTCTGGAGTGGGTCCTTGTGCAGGGGAGAGTCTAGAGATAGTTACTTTTAAAACTGCCACTATGTTTGCCCTTTACCACTCTTTAGGCTTCTCCCCATGGATTCTGGGCCAGTGAGCCATGGTTCTCTAATGATGGCTCTCAGTTCCTTAAGTGCTCCATGACATACCGCCAGGGCTCACGGAAGAGGATAACTACATCAAATTTATTCACACGGTCTCCCTATTTTATGGTGGCTTTTGGTTCTCCAACTGCAGGTGGCTCTTATTTTAGATTACCTGTGATCCATTTGGGAAAGCAACCTGTTTTAAAAGCCACCCTAAAGCATTGAGAGCCTTTTGTCTTTGTAATCTCATTAATTTGGGGACATTTAAAATGGATAAATTATGTCTTCATAAATATACTCCTGGTATGTTCTGTAAAGATAATAGAGGACATTATAGAGTTTAGTTGAAATACTGCAGCTCATTAGCACATGTGGATGAGAATGTCTATAAGAGATCTCTGATACTGAAAGCATAATGACCAGCAGAAGCAAGCATCCTGCCCTCTCCCCAGCTCCCTACATTCATTTACTTTCCTCTTGGTCTGTTTTGCACCCTGCACACAAAGGGAGCCCACTGCTCTTTCATTTCGCAGAAGCCACTATAATTTTTCTTGACATGGCAATTACTTTTTAATCCGGTTAGCATAGACTATAATGGAACCAAGTTGTAAAACATCCTTTCTTGTTTACTCTTTTATTTTGCTTTTAATTTATTGCCTTGATTTCAATCCCTTTTATAAACCCATTAAAGCCCAATTACTCACTTTGAAGTCAATCACTAATCAATGCCATTTTTTTTTTTTTTTTTTTTTTGTATTATGGGATAGGGGGAAGTATTTAAACACTCTGTCTGTATTCCAGTAAAGTTTTTTTGATAAATATCAGACATTGTTAGTGTTTACTAGTTTAAGGGACAAGAAATCAAATAGAAATAGAGGAGAATTTCCTGAGAGAAGAGGCTGGTTCTGTGATTTAACTGATACAGCAGCTTCCTCTCCCGTGGAAAGGCAAGGAAAGCACACACAGCATTTAAAGCATGGCCTAACCATTGCTGAATTTAGATTGATTAATGAAGAAGAATGAGGAATTGTCACTCTCTCACTGACTGGGGATTCCTGTGTAAAACTAAAGCTTACTGGGAAAACATGTACACACTTGCATGCACCCACGCACACCTTTGATAGCAGGTGTCGATTTTTAAAAAATGTTTCTATATGCATGGCTTCATGATGGCGATCTTCAGTGAGGATCTGAGATACAGAAGGGATGCCGTTCATATTTGCACCTACGGATCTGTAGTATAGATGACGGCACTGGGGTTTGCCAGAGGCTCAAGCAGTTTGCTATTTGTCTCACGGCACCTAAATAGAACTTCGTTTCATTATACTCCACAGTGTAGAATTCTGGGCCTTTTTCTATCTGTACATGAGGTTTTTCCCACAATAGTAGGTTCTATGATGAATCAGGAACTGCATGACTATTTTGGTTGGTGACAGAGCTGTACTCACAGCTCATTGTTAACAAACAAACCATGATGTGTAGCATTTTCCCATTTCTGTGGTACAAATACTATCACCTTGACCAGTTTTAAGCTTCCTAAAAGGCATCTATCTCTATGCTCCAAGCTGGGAAGAACTGTACTAGGTGGTTCTCCTGCCCAGGACTGGCTGGCTCCAGCACATAACACAGCTCTGCGTCACAACCAGAGAGGTGTCTGTGCTGTGAATACGAGATCTACTCCTCCAAGGCATAATCGTAGTATTTCAAGAACTGTGGGACCTTTATTTTTAAAAGTGAATTTGGTCTTCAACAAACATTTAAGACTACCAGGTATGAGTCTCTTGCTGTGTTAGTGGCATAAAGAATATGCATGAATGGAGGTCGTACAGTGCCTCCACTCATTTACACAATTATTAAGTGTTAATGTCCACAATAAGATGGAATTGAATAATCTAGTGAAGAGAGATGCACACACCCACCAATAGTTTGTGGAAAACCAACTAAGTATTCTGGATGCTTCTAGATTGGGAAAAACAAAATGGAAGAAGGTATATACCACATTCTTATCTGGGAAATGTATTTTAATGATAATTTTATTTATTCTTTGAGAATCTCATCCATCTACACAATGAATTATGTGCATAACAACGCACCATCTTTGTTGGGGAAATTATTAAAAGGCAAATCTATAGACAATGTAGTTATACAGGGTGATTGAAATTTAAAAAGTTTGTTTCCAACAAATTCATAACAGGAATAAAACATTTGTAAAGTGAGGGGCAAATAGCAAAGCAGAGGTCTGAGTGTGTCCGTGTTGTGAAATGTAGAAATGGCAAAGTTGGGGGTCAAAGAATGTGTCTGATGATCCTCCCCTGGAGTGATACACCTCAGAGTGTGTTCTGACCTAGCTGGCCTGGAGCCACCTCAGAGGGCCTTACAAACCACAGAGATCTGTAGTCAAATCCTCTTCAGCACATTATGCAAGATAGCATTAAAAGACCACTATGTATCAACCCTTTAGTCCTTCTAAAGAAAAGGAGAGGTGGGGGCAGGAGAAAGAGAAACACATTAGGCAGTGGGGCAGTGGTAGGCAGTGGTAGCACACGCCTTTAATCCCATCACTGCAGAGGTACAGCAAACATCTCTCTATGAGTCAAGTCCAGGACAACCAGTGTTACACAAAGAAATCCTGTCTCAAAAGGAAAAAAGAAAAAAGAATAGCAAAGTATGGAAGATGGAGATTAAAGTCTTGGTGACCCAAAGAGCAAACTGGACATGTCAGACATGATGAAGGTTTGGACTAAAATTGATGCCAGAGAACTGTGAAGGATCCTGGCATATGAAGACTACTCAAGGCCAGGACTGTAGTCTTGCCTTCCTGACCCTGCAGGGAATGCCTTTGTGGGACTTGAAGGGTCAGTTTATCCCAATCCATGGACTTCATCATAGGCTAGGATACATTGTTCTATAGTGATGATTTCATGATTTCACAGTACCCAGAAGTCTATACACCAAGAAAAGCTAAAAAAAAAAAAAAAACTTTTTTTTTTCTCCAAGAAGAAAAATGTTGCAAGTGAAAACAGGATTAATTAGCTAGGTTTAGGGAAGTGAAAGTTGAAGAGTTGGGAAAAAATGAACAATGAAAAATCCAATAGTCCCAATCCTAAATTATTGGCAAGATGATGTTATTCATCAAGAAAGGACAATCAGAGAAGGGGTTTTGCTGGATGATATGGAAAGTTGTCCTTTGTACAAAACAAACGCAGCATATTTGTTCTTCATCATCACAGAGCTGGCCCTCAGGCTCATGAAGAGGTCACAGAACACAATAGCAAATACTAATATGTTATTCACTGCTAAATATTTATTGAGTGCTAAATATTTTATCAGGTGCTTACTAAGCCCTTTCAGGCTTAATTCTCATGGTGACCAATTAGTAATTATTATTCTAATTTTACAGAAAGACCAAGACACAGAATATTATGTGACTTAGTCAAGGTCATAAAGCCTGACTTGTGGCTAAGGTAGAAGTCAACCCTATCTGGTCTTCCCATGTGTTACATTATGAAGTTGGATGTCATCGCTGTGACCTTAGCATCCAGCAGTTGAAGATCATATCTGCCCGAGGAACAGGATAACAATGATTGCCCAGAAAAACAGAAAACACGTGCTCACAGGCTGGGTTCCATCTATGCAATGAAGAACAGTGTTGTAGTTAACTCAATCAGAAAAATAAAATATTGCCAGCTAAGACCACCAAGGACCAGATCAGCACAACTCTGAATCATCGCAAGCAACCAGTTTCTTTGGGGACTAACCTCCGCAAATACCCAGATGCTTTTCCTGTGTGCATCTTCTGTCAGTCCTGTGTATCTTCCTCTGTTTGGGAAAGTAATTGATTTAATTCGAAAGACAGCAATTCAAGCTCATTGCAGTGAGGGCATTTCCTACATGCGAAATGTTGGAACAGTGTAATGGATGAACTATTATATCATTTATAGCAAACAATTGATAAGTAGACATGTTCACTTATTTAAATATGCCCTGGGACATTTCTAAATTTTAAAGTGTTCCCAATGTATGTTGTATTAAAGACTTCTTTAAGGTGAATTCCTCTGGTCTTACCCCTGTCTTCAAGTAAAAAGGTAAAACTGAGCCCAGTATGACTCTGTATGTTGTTGTTGTGTGTCCATGCTAGGCTAACCAGCTTGTCTACACCAAGCCCAGCGGGCAAAGAGTTCTTAGAAGGAAAGTGGAGAGCTGAGAATGGTAATTAAAAATAAGAAGGACAGGACTGGAGAGATGGCTCAGTGGTTAAGAGCACTGGCCGCTCTTCCAGAGGTCCTGAGTTCAATTCCCAGCAACCACAGGGTAGTTCACAACCATCTATAATGTGACCTGGTGCCCTCTTCTGGCATGCAGGCAGAACAGTATATACACAATAAATAATTTTTTTTTTTTAAAGACAGTGTGGAGAAGGAGCAAATAAATACATAAACAAACAAACAATAGGACATCTGTTTAGTTCTCAGTACACCATGTGGGAAAGGTTTTGTATGAATGATAAGGGCTGGGAAGTTGTCCAATGGGACAGGAAAAAACATTAGTACGCACCAAGGTTTTTAGGGGTTGAAGCAAGAAAGAGCTCATTGTTTTTCCTATCCATTTTGTTTCTCAAAATCAGTGATGCTGCTATAACAAAACACATAATGGGCCAGGCATGGAGGCACACGCCTTTAATGCCAGCACTTGGGAGGCAGAGGCAGGAGGATTGCTGTGAATTCAAGGCCAGCCTGGTCTACAAACTGAATCCAGGACATCCAAGGTTACACAGAGAAATCCTGTTTCAAAAAACAAAACAATGTTTCAAAAAAAAAAAAAAAAAAAGCCTCCCCATTTCTTCCTCAGTGGAGGAGGACACAGAATTTCCTGCTGCACTAAACACATTCTCTGAGTTACCTACCAACCACTGCCCAGTAGCACTGGTCTCAGGCTCTTCCTAGGTTGCCCTCCCATAAGCCTCTCTTCCAGAGCTCCACAGGAATGTAGCTGCACGCGCTGCCCAGTCCAGCTGCCTCTGTTGCATTGACAAAGGCCTTTAATGTGTGCCTCCATCCTTCTGCAATCTACTCCCCTACACACAAACCTGGTTTTCGTCCGAAAAAAACTCCTGCTGATGCCAACAATTCCCCATCTCCCCAATTTACTGTGTCATACCAACTTTTTAATTTATGTGTTCCTCGGATTTGAGATGCTTTCTCCTTCTTCTTAGAATAGTCATGTGATAATTAAAGTTTAAAATTTAGCTGAAAGGATTAAGGATATAGCTCAGTGGTAGAGAAGGAAGGAAGGAAAGAGAAAGAGCTAGTAGTGTTCCCTCAAACTTTATCTCTTAATTCTATTCACTCTAAGTCCACATTTTAAGTTCCTGCTCCTCCATCAAAATGTCCTCTCTTTGCTATTTCTTTTGGTAAATTAAGATTGCTATAAAAATTTTTTTAAAAATTAAAAAAAAAAAAAAAAGATTGCTGTTGCAACAGACCTTCCCCTTTTTAAAGTGGTATGATATATATGCATATATATACATATATGTGGACTCCTCAGTTATGGCTATCCTAGGAAATAGCATATTAGTAGGAAAGGAACCACATAAATTACTTTTTCTTGACAGATAATCCACAGATCCATAATTTGAACTAATGCAACTGACCATCTTACTATGGCCAGTCCTCCTGGAGAGACGGCTTTCTGGGTTCCTGCAGATCCACAGAATGCTTTTCTGGAAAGTAGCACTAAGGCCAGGAATTCTGCTCTGTTTACTCTTATGTCATGTGCAAGAATTCGTGTCCTAAGCTACGAATGACGGTACATGCATTTAACCAGCTTTCTGGGGTGGTAGAGTCTGGAAGATCAGGGGTTGAAGGTCATAATAGACTACATAGTGAGTTTGCAGCCACCCTGAGCTACATGAGACCCTGCCTCAAAACAATAAAAATAGGGCTGGAGAGCTGGCTCCGTAGTTAAGAGCATTAGCTGTCCTTCCAGATGACCCAGGTTTGATTCCCAGCACCTACATAGCAGCTCAAAACTGTCTGTAACTCCAGCTCCAGGTGACCCTCACACTAAATCACATCCAGGCAAAACATCAATTCACATTAAAAAATGAATTTTTTTTTTAAATTTTAAAAACAAAACACAAGAATAGCCCAGCACGGTGGCACATGCCTTTAATCCCAGCACTCAGGAGGCAAAGATACATGGATCTCTGAGTTTGAGGCCAGCATGGTGTACAGGGAGAGTTCCAAGTTCTATTGGCACAATTGTCTCCCCAGTAAAGCAGTGCTGAAGGGCACAGATAATAAAGCTGAGCTTTTCTACTACTCTGACAGAAAAAGCATGGCAACTGATAGGTATCATCAGTTGTTTCCTGTTTCTTAGGTTCCATTAATCCAGAACAATAGTGCATGGGGGAAATATTTGTTTCATTCTTAAGAGGGTTGAGGGAAAAAAAGTCCTTATATGGTGACGTAAAAAAAAAATGTGGTGCGATGGGGTGGTGGTGGTGGTGGTCAGCTAGACTTTTTAGGCCATCTTAACATGGAACACCTGGGTAATGAGCCTTTCCCACTACATAGGTGTCTCGCTGGTTCTCAAAAGGCTGCTCCTGGAAGCAAAATTAATGTTTGACTACAAAGGAGAAGCCCAGCCCCTTCTCTGCTTTTCCCGCTTTCTTTCGGAAACTCTTTTTTTATTTAAATAAACAAATTAAGTACTCTGAAATTCAAAGGCCTATACAATGAAAGCAGTCTGTGCGTGATGGATTAGGCTGACGTTTAAAAAGAAGGTGAAAAAAATGCAAAACAAGCTGCCAGCACCAGTTAAAGGAGAAATAGATCACAGGTGACGCGGGATTCTGTTTTTCATCTGTGGGAGGTTAAGAAACATTTGCAGGAGTGTACGCTTCGCTCAGGTATGAGTGGTGGGAGGCTGCAGGGCTGTGCTTGTATATTATTCTTCTGAGAACGTGTTCACGCCCACTGAAATTCTAGCTGCTTAGAATCTTTTTTATCTCAAAACTCACAACAAGTTCTGACTCTTAGCAAAAAATGCCAATACCCCCCCCACACACACACACACACACCCACACACTTCATCCTTACAGGCCAAAAGACAGTGCTGGGTCGCTTCATTAGTAAAGGTCATCCAAGGCTCAAGACATTGAAGTGTCAAGTTCTTGCGACGCTGCTCTTGGATCTTGGGAGTGAATTTATTACTTCTTTATTATATATTAAGACCATGCAGGTCAACGCAATCATTCTACAGACTATGTGCCTAGACTATTGGTCTAAAACGCACAGCCTAAGAGTCTGCAACTTTAGTCCAGTCACAGAACGTAAGCAAAGACTCCCACAGGCAGCCAGGTACCTTTACAATGATAGCTACCACTGACCTGGAACACTGGTGCCTGTGACATTGCTATAATCTGGAGCTCACTGTAGGGGCACTGGCAAGTTCAGGTGCCCTGAGCATCGCTTTGTTTCTTGTGTGATCAGCACCGTTGTGCTTAGAAGTAGGATCAAAGGACAGTGGTCCTCTCCCAGAAGTCTGTCCTCTGCCAGATCTGTTCTTCTGTAAAGAACTTCTGCTCACCTGCTGTGCTCTCTACTCCAAGGCTCCGCTTCTCTTAGGCTAGCAGCGAGCGCCTCGAAAGGGTTTATGAGCTCAACCTTCTGACCTCAAACTAGCCTTCTCTTCTCTTTCTCTGTCTTGCGGACCAAAATCTAGCAGCCCTTGGCTGTGGGCGGGGCTCTCATCCTGCCCTGCATTTTGAAACTTTATGTTTTTCTTTAATCTTCACTCTCTTTTACAACGAAGGCAAATGTTTTAGGCTTCAAAATCTGTGCTGTCGTCATGGTCACAAAGCCTTCCTTTCATCTCAGTTCTCTTAGCCACAAAATGAGGGCGTGGCATTCTACCTAGCCAACAAGCTTCATAAAGGGCTATAAGGATAAACTGAGCCAGTGCTGGTGACCATCAGTGCTGGGAATATATTTGTTTAGAGGTAGATGCTGTTTCTCACGGACATGTTGGTCATGTCAGTGTAAGAAAAACAGTGGGAGAAGTATGTATGAATATATTGTTTCATGAGCAAGGCTATACAACCTCAGAACTGCTTATATTTTAGGTTGAATACTGTTTTGTAGTAGCATACCATCCCATGCATTGATGGCAACTGGAAGAATTCCCAACATTCATTCAATAAGCACCCACGCATTTGTAACAATATAAATATGCTTCAAACATGGCCAGATGCCCACTTCTCTCACCTTAGGGGGAAGGGTAAAATAGCCTTGTAAACAGTGACTGCTAGATGTCAATGTCACTGTCTGAAAACATAGTGGACCCTATGGAGACAGAGGTCCTACATTGAGGACATTATAAACAAGATACAAGATGTTTCCATAGAAAAGGGTTTTACTTCAAAGAAGTATAAAATCATGACCTGGCAGGCACCAAAGGAAACTGCGGGATTAGTAAGCAGAGGCTGCATTCAGCCTGAAGAACAGGAGCCAGTGTGTTGTCACATCAGTCTGGAGATCACCAAGGTAGCTTGGTACTGCTTGATTTCACACAGGGTAAGAATTTCAATACAGTTCTTACTCATAGAGGATTGCAAAAGACAGAAGCTAGTATTTCTGCAAAGAAATTGGATGAAAGAAGTTGGGGGCGGGCAGGTGCCGAGAAGAGGGGTCCCTGAGGAGATGTCCTACATAGCAGTCTCCCTTCTCTTTGATTTCCTAACCCTGTGATATTCCAACCTCTGTGTGTTCTGATAGTCCCCTTTGTTTGCGATTTCACTCTTTCCTGTTTGCAGGTTGGGCTCTTGGGTTACTGACATTCCAGCCCCTCAATTAATGGTATTAGTGTGAGTCTGAGTGTTTGTGGCGGGGTGGGGGGGGGACTTCTGGTGGTCACTCCTTCCTAATCTACTACTCTAAGCACAGTGATCTGCCCTGCCTGTGCTCAGGATGAGGGCAGTTGTGAACACTCCTTGTATATAAGGCACGAGTTCAGCTCTGAGGCCAACACTGCACACGTGCAGATGGGACCATCCATCTACTTGTCAGGGAAGAATTCAAAGCAGTGGAAGCTGAGGACTGCCTGTCCTATTGACAGTGCCCCTTGAGCCCACTAGGGGGCTTTTGAGGTCACTGCTACATGATAAAGCTTTTTGTCCTACTCTGCTTAGAGAATGCTGAGAGAACCAGAGAGGATATAGATAGTGTTATGTAAAAACACAATCACTGGAAATATCTCAGCATGTGTCTTGCTGACAGTGGGAAGTCCAGCTCCGAGAGAAACACTGTCAGCAGTAGTGGCTATTTATGTGAAAGATTAAGCTAGAAAATGCTTATTCTTATTGATATTTTTGGTACTTCTCCCAGAATTGAAATTATTTTCAATGCGCTTTTTTGCTTGCTCGGACTTTCGTGCTTACAGCTGATGATAGAATGCATCCGTAAAGTTTGCATTGACCACCAGGCATTCCCTCCTTAGAGTGTGTGGAAACCGAGCTGTTACCACAGAAAGGCCTTGCATCTGGGTCCAAAGCCTGTGGATATGCATCTCTGGTGGATCCTCTGTCAGTTCATTGTCCCCGAGAAAGTCACAAATCCAATTTGCCACCCCCCAGGTATTATTCAAGTTGTCCTGTCTATGTCCTAGGATTTCTTTTTTTATATTAAATATTTTTACATATATATTTATATTATTACACATATATACAATAAACTACCTATAGCAAGCAGAACCATGACACAATCAGGAATTAGATAAATGTTATGTTCTTAGTGTTTCGGCTATTCATATTTAACAGGCTTGAAGAAAACATCCTTCCTATCTTGGTGAGTCTAAAATTCTGAATGTAAATCAATATCTATCATATCTCAACATTATCAACATAAAACATTTTTCTAGACCTAAAAAACATCTTAACCCCTAAACAACTAAGCTTAATTGTAAAACTAAACTATCTGGTCTTCAACCCCATCAGACTTGAGAAGGAATAAATTGTTTACCTGAGTATATAGGGGTGCAGGTTAGTAGCTTCCCAAATGAGAAGATGAGACAGTTTGCTACCTAAACAGTGACCCAAAACTCTCTATAATGTTGGAGCATCATCTTCAGCCTTCTGGCCCAATATATTTTACAGACATATTTGTGAGGCAGGAACTATTGAGGACTTGCTTACCCTGTCTTGGCAGAGTTTGGTCGTCAACTCTGCCTGCATCCAAACTTGCCCTTTTTTAGGCAGAATTCTGTCCTGTGATTTCTATGAAAATAAGTATATGTAATACATGTAAGTAGGTAAAAGAAAGAAAAGGAGGAGGGTGGAAAGGAAGGTGGAAGGAGGGAGGGAGAGTGGGAGGAAGCGACAGATTCCAAAACATCAAATGTTATATGTTAAAGGCTTGACCAACTGAAGACATTCTTCACAGAGAAGTAAAAAATAATCATAGAGTTTTTATATCCTGTTCTGGTCACCCCAAGTCATATATAATACTTCTCTCTTATTTTGGTGCTATTTTTCTTTACCCTACTGTTTATCTTCTTAATAATTAGGTAAAAGAGCTGAGGCTGGGGGTACATGCCTTTAACCCTAGAACCTGGAAGGCAGGGGAAGGTGGATCTCTCTTCATTGTAGTGAGTTCCAGGCCAACCAAGGCTACATAGTGAAACCATGTCTCACAAGAAAACAAATACATAACTCTGTATCTCCTTACCGCATGCATGGTCAGTGCTGGTCATCTACATTCTATAAAATAGAAAAGTGTAGCCACCAGAAGGCTATCAAAAACAGACTCACTCTGACACCACTAAGTTGGGGAACTTGAGCGTCAATATCCCAAGAGCCTGAAGTGCAAACAAGAAAGTGTGAAATTGAAAGAGAACTACCAGAACTCACAGAGAGGTTGGAATAGCACAGGGTTAGGAAATCATACCTCTGCTATGCATGACGTCTCCACATGGGCCATTTCCAGCACCTCCTCATGAAACCTTCCTTCACATCTGTATTTACATTGAGGAGAAAACGAGCAAACAAGTGAGCAACATTCTTTGGTGCACCAAATAAGAGCCTGGCTTAGTAACAAAACTCATCCTATATTTTCTTTAGCTGATGGAGCTGCTCAAAGGCAGAAGGGGATCTATAGGAGTCAGCCCAGCTGGGGAAGCTTATTGTTGGGAGACTCTGAAGCCTCCTTGAACGGTAAGCAAGAGGTAGAGGCTCAGGTGAGTCATTCCACTGACTCTGATGGAAAAGGCTCAACTGTGGTCTCAGGCCTGTTCAGGGCATCACAGGGATGGTAGGACAGAGACCTCTGAGCTCCTACTGGTTTGGAGAGTCATCACTTTTAAAAAGCATCTAAGTTGTAAATAAGCAAAGGAATTGATTATGTCATTTCCGCCTATGTAAAATTAGAGACTAAGGAGTTAAGAGAGTTCAGAGTGGTAAAATTGGTTGACAGCACAATGACAACGAGGGGCTTTATCTTGTTGGCTTTCTTGATTGATTGAGTGGGGTTTTTTGTTTCCTTGGTTTCTATTTATTTATTTATTTATTTATTTATTTATTTTCTAATAAGCACTGAGGACATTTTAGCATCTCATCAGAAGGATTCCTACCTCCAAGCCAAGAAGATACAGATGTAATTTCACTGGAAATTACATTCCTTTTGATTAGCATCAGATTATGATTGTCAGGAGAGAGAGAGAGAGAGAGAGAGAGAGAGAGAGAGAGAGAGAGAGAGAGAGAGAGAGAGAGAGAGAGAGAGAGAGAGAGATATGATTCTTTAGTGGTATGTTCGGGGCCATAACCAATGGGGATAAGTGAGGGCATAAGTGGACAGCAGAGGTCTCTTTCAGAAGCTAATGAAAAGGTATCAGTACAATCATTTCTGCTCCTGGCCGTATACATAACATCTGTAATCATAGAGCAAAGTCTTACCTGAAGATGGAAAGCACAGCTGCCCAGCTGTTGTTCTTTGTGGGTGGGAAATGCCAGGACCAGGGAAGCCTTGTGCACTCTGCACAGCTCCCTAACTCCCTCTCCATGGAAGGTTGACAAGAGTTGTTCTCAGCAGGTGGGAGGCCATTGTGTGATGGCAAACCTTGTGCCAGACAAGTATGAAGTGGATTCTTGACCTAACAAAATCAACCTAGAATTTTAGAAACGCACACCTGCATGCGTGCACGCACACACACACACACACACACACACACACACACACACACACGCAGAGAGAGAGAGAGAGAGAGAGAGAGAACCCTAGTAGTATCTTCCAAGAATTTTGTCACAGTTTATTTCATTTTATCATGCCTATGCCTACCTCTCATGAGTCATTTATTACCTCTGTTTTGAAACCTGAAATCAGCGCCTAATGACACTCAGTGACCCACACAATATATCATAAAACTTATGCAGTGGACCTAAATGCAGAGGTCAAGCTGAAGATTTAAACCAATCATCTTCCTCAGTATATGTAAAACTTTCTCTTTTACTTCACAAAGAGGAGGTGACATCCATGGTTTTAAGGGAAATCCTAAGTTCCTGTTGGTAATGAATCTTTTCTCTAATGAGGGTCTTTTGCTAGCAATGCTAAAATGTTAGTAATTTATGAGTGCAACCCCCCCCCCATTTTTTACATAGGAGTCAAAAGAAAAGCCTGTTATAAAAAAATCAGTGTTGGTATTAAAGCTAACATACATACCCATTGCAAAGCAACTTCATGTCTCTCAGAACTAGATTTCCTTCTTTAAGTTGTGTGTCCTTGCATCAAGTACAGGCAGCAGAAGGGTGCCCAGCATGATTGATTAACGGGAAAAAAATTTACAGGAATGACCGAAATGGAATGGGTTCTCTTGATTGATGGATGGATGATTGATTGATTGAAGATTTACCTGATTTCCGTACATGCTCCTCAGTGTTTCTGACTAATTGTGATCCTCAAAGAATACGATGTCACAGTGCCTTTCATGTGCTAAAATAAGATAAATAGCAGGAGATAGAGAATTAGGCATAAAAAGGGAGCTCAATGCCCCCAAGAGGTAATGGGACTTTGAATAGCTGACAATGGACATGCCAGCAAACCCTCCAGATGAAATGCTATTTCATCAAGCGAGGACGTGGAGCAGGACACAACATAGGAAATATTTTGGTGACAACATTTTTACAAAATAGAATATTAACTCCATGAGGGGGAGTGCAATCTTTGTTCCATCTACACTTCCTTCTATTCAGGTTGCTCTTCTAGAGTTGTATTTACTGTCCATTGTGCCATCATCCTTTTTATAAACTGAGACTCCTCCCTGACACAGTTCCAGTCCCTGCTGTCTGGACTCTTTTAAGGAACTGCCAGTGGCACAGTTTTCTTCCTCATGGATCGGTTCACCAACACTTTTTTCTCACAGTTTACCCAGTAGTCATATCATCTCCTTTCCAGGTGATTGTGTCTGCAACTAATGTCCTCTTTCTCTGCCTCGGCCCCATGTTGATGCCGAGTTTGTTTGAACGTGGCATATGGCTGGTGGCAAAGCCTCTGTAAACTTCTGAAGAGTAACTAGCTATAATGTTCAAATATTTCTTGTTGTTTCAGAGGGTCAACTAAGGTTCCATATTATATGTTTGAGGGAGGGAAATTATCATTAGGAAAAAATCAAAATCAATATAGATTCCCATGCACTGCTACCTCCTGTTTTTAAACACTTGGTCAGTGGATGATGGAGCCATGTGGGAAGCTTGTGGAACTTCTAGTAGATGGAACTTTGAGGGAGAAGGTAGGTCATGGCGAGGTAGTCTGGTTTTGAAGCTTGGCCCCACTTCTTGTCCCTGTAAGGTTTCTGACTCTGACTGTGATGTGACCAGCAGCCTCCTGTTTTTATTGTTGTGACTTCCTGCCATGACAGACCATGTCCCCTCAAACTGTAAGCCATGATGGACCATGTCCCCTCAAACTGTAAGCCAAAGGGACCCTTTCTCTCTTGAAATTGCTTTCATAAGGTATTTTATCTGAACATCAAAAAAAGTAATTAGAGCCAGGTATGGAGTCTCATGCCTTTAATCCCAGCACTCAGGAGGCAGAGGCAGGTGGATCTCTGTGAGTTCGAGGCCAGCCTGGTCTACAAAGTGAGCCTAGGACAGCCAAGGCTATACAGAGAAACTTTGTCTCAAAAAACAAAAAGGTAATTAATATATTATGTACAAAAGATATATATTAAATATGTACACATATGTATACCCACACACAATAGAGTAGGTAAGAATATACAGACCATAATAGAAAAACTATTTTACATTCTTAGCAAAATTCTCTAAGACAGAGCATAGGACACAAACATTTTCCTATAGAACTCTGTTTTACTGATTCCACGCTTCAGTAATGAATTTTTATATAAATCTCACTTTTGCATATCTGGGAAATTGTTGTTGAGACTATTATTGTTATCTCAAATGTTGTCTCCTATTAGTATAACACGAAGGAAAAATCTGCATTTGGTTTTCAGGACAAAACAAATCAGAATAAAAGTTTTCTTAAAAAAAAAAAAAAAACTTTATGTAACATGCTACTCTTCTCTCAACTAGGCATCTGGGATACACAGAGTCACATACTACATTGGCTCACAAAATATGTTCATTTTATTTACTTCAATTTTTTTAAAAAATGTATTTATTTATTCACTTTACATCCCAAATGCATATCCTCCAGGTCCCACCCTTTCACCCTCTTCCTCCTTTGCGCAAAGTGAGGGCACTGGGTGGGAGAGGGTGTGTGGGAAGGGGAGCAAGGGTAGGCATCAGTCTCCATGTCCTCTGCTGCTAGGAGTCTTAGCTAGACTCACCTCCATGTCCTGTCACAGGGCTCCACCTTGTCCCATTGATGCCCCCACTCAGTTTCCCTTCTCTCTCCCAGCCCTCTCACCTCTCACCTCTGCTCTCCCCACAAAATATATTTAAATTCTGGTTGGAGTATTGGCTTTCATTTTTTTTTTCTTTCTCAACTGCAATTTTACCTTTTAGGAATCTACAGAAGATGTGTTTTGAAGGAAGTAGGATATAACTAAGTTCTGTGGATTTAAAGTATGTCTTTTAGGAAAACAACAGGGGACAGCGTTTGTTAGAAAACCATGTGCAGAAATATGAAGAGAGAACAATTATTAAAATGGGAGGAAAACTGAGGTTTGTATGATAAGAAGATTTCATTTTCTATGAATAACTGTGCTGGCAGCTATATTGTGAATGTCTTTCTCACAAACAGTGTGTAACACAGGATAAAGGAAAGGGGTTATGACAGAATATTCAATGTGATCATCTGCAGTGTCCAGGCCAGCTGATTTGAGAACAGCGGACAAATGTTGCAGAGAAAAGGCAAAAAGGAAATAGCAATATAAATTCATGAAGCTATTTGTCTTAATAATTAATCATCAATAAAGTTATGTAAATTCTGTACAACACCAATTATAATATTTAGTGAGTTCTCTCCCTCTCTCCCTCCCTCCCTCCCTCTCTCTCTCTCTCTCTCTCTCTGTCTGTCTGTCTGTCTGTCTCTCTCTCTCTCTCTCTCTCTCTCTCTCTCTCTGTGTGTGTGTGTGTGTGCGCATGCGTGTGTGCAGCCAAGTTAATTTTGAGCTGTAAATGGTGGATAATGGAACTGCAATAGCCAATAGGATTTCACAAACAAATCCAGAGTGCACTACTTTAGACTCAGAGCTGTGCTTCAGTGGTTCAGAGCACAGAGTGTTTTTGCAGAAGACCTGAGTTTGGCTCACAGTTGGGTGGTTCACAACCACCTGTTAAGTCCAGCTCCAGGGGATCCAGTGCCACCTCCTGGCCTCCTCAGGCACTGCACTCATACCACATGTATTTACCCACACAATGACACACACATACATATAATTTTTAAAAGGGCTTTCTAGAAATGTACAGTTACCCAACCCATACGACAGCACCAAAAGGATAGACAGGTAAATCATGGGGCCAAAGGAGAAACACCTAGAAACTAGGATATACATATATGTGCAAACTGATTCATTTCAAAGATAACAGAACAAGTGAGGGGAAAGAGGACAATGCTCTCTCCGCAAATTCTGTGGAAACACATGGCTACTCTTATGCAAATTCAAATTTGGATTCATCTCTCTATGCTCAGAGAAAAGTAACTCAAATAAATCACAGAAAATGTGAAACTTGAAACTGAAAGTTCTAGAATTAAATGGGAAAGAAAATTCTTTCTCAAATATCTCCACATCTTTGGACAAGGGAGATGTCCATTTGGCCATCTGATCCAGTAAGTGCTAAGTGGTATTCCTGGAAGGACCCCTCTATCTACAGGGAGCCATGTGGCCCAAAATGGATCCAAATGTGTTTCTGCCATTGTGATGCAGCTGCAAGTGAACCAAGTCATGTTATGTTCTTGCTTTTTCCATTCCTGCAAATGGCCCCACTGGGCCCAGGCAGCTATTTGGAGCCAGCACATTTTTCGGCTTCGCATCAAAAGAGAGAATGTTTCTAGCCTAGTGATGGAAGAAACCCACAGTGGTCCACATCCTCCCCACCGCTGATGATTGGCTCCTCGGCTCTCCCTCCACGGCGCTCTGCTGCAGCTGCTCTTCTCTTTGTGTGCCCATGTCCCCTTTTTTTTATCTTGCAAGACAGGGCAATTTCTTTGAAATAAGGCCCCTTTCTCTGTTATAAGTGACCTGGAGTCATTCAACGCTGTCATTTCCCAGCTATATTGGTGACTTCAAATTCAATTTCAAGGTTCGTGAAAGCCTTCCCTTGTCCAACTTGTGTTGCCTTTGTCTCAGTGTCCTGCGAGGCAATTACTTTGGGACCCTTGTCTCCATTTTAGCATGTGTCTAACTTAGCCAGAGAGAGCTTCTGCGAGCATGGCTGTGGTGCCTGGGGCCTGGCAGTGGTCCAGGGCATCGTAGTGGGGGAGTTCTGTCACATCTTTGGATGCTGTGAATAGCCAGTAATGAGAACAGAGGGAAATGTCATGCTAGGAACTTGCGGTCTACATCATGCAAATCATCTAACAATATATAGAGGAGGTGCCATTATTCCCAGTATATAGGGCCACGAGTGCTTTTCCAATAGTAAACTAGAATAATAAGCAATTATGGGCATATTTTAAAATGCAGATGCATGCTTCTGATTGATGGGTGGGATGGTGTTCGCTGTGATGCCATTGAAACGTGCTATTTATGGTTGTCGTCAATTATATCTGAGTTTGTCAGGGAACAGCCTTGTGAAACTTAGCTTTCTCGTTTGTAAAATTTATGTCGAAGGCACCGTTCGGTCCAGACCCTTTAGGCCACCTGCCTGGTGAGTATTCAGAAATATTTTTCATCCAGTTATCCATGATTTCTTGTCATCTAATCACATAAATTCTGTGCCCCATAATGGGAAATAGATTTCCTCTCTGGTGCCCAGGATAATTGAGTAGTCATGGCTGTTTGGGTTGAGAAGGATTCTGAGGGTGTTCTTAGGATGTCCTGGACACGGTTGGGGTGATCTGTAGCAACTATGCTGCAGGCATGCATTCTGTATCCCAGTGACTTCTCCATTTCCTCATCTCCACATTCCTAGCTGAATGTATACTCCTCAGATCATATATGCAATAATGAATGAATCTGAAAGAATATAACAGTGCCAGGCTGTGTGAAATTTCAACAGATTATAATCATAGGAAAAATTGATAGTGACTATAGGACTTGCGAGTTCAATAATAAAGCCTCCAAAACTAACTCATATCTAACCTTTATTGCAAAATAAACGGGTTAGTCCAATAGGTATCTGTCAGGATGTCTTCCTCTGCCTTCGTGAAAGTATAATATTCTTTTCTTTTCCTTTTTTATCCTCTGTGTGTCCTTTTATTCTGCTGAAATGTTTACTACCCACATTTCCTGGACATGAAAAATAATATTAATTAATGAATTAGTAAAAGGCTATTCCATGAAGTCTACATTCAAATGAGATTCATTTATATCAAAGGAGAAACTAGAATACTAAGAGCTTTTTCTCGCAATGCAGTTCTCGCTTTCCCGTCTACACACAGGAAAAAGCTACTTCTGTTCCTTCCTGAGAAGATACTTAAACTCAATCCTAAATAACATTGGGCCTGAGGGCACAGGCCTGTGATCTCAACTACTTTGGAGACCAAGGCAGGAAGATTGCAAAGTCAAGGCTAGCCTTGGCTACTTAATGAGTTCAAGATGAATCTGGTTAATTTAGTGACAACCTGTTTCAAAGTAGAAAGTGTAAAGAGGCCTGGAGTACATAGAGTTCAGTGCAGAAGACTGGCCTAGCATGCATGAGAGCCAGCACTGTAAAACAAACAAATGCATAACAGCAACAAAAAGAGTTCCTGCATGTATGCACAAAATAGCACTTTCAACCACAAATGATCTGATCAGACAAAATATAAACCAGGACTTCTGAGAAAGCTTTACTACCATTGACCTTGGGTCATTTTTCCTACCTGAGATAGTTAGTATTAACTGACAACCTGGGAAATCTAGAGTCGCTTGGGGAGACAGCTGGACAAGCCTTCAAGGGTGAAGTTGATGATGTTAACAGACATGAGATGTCCCACCTCAGTTGTTGGCAGGGCCATTTCCTGGACAGAAGACCCGGGAATGCGTAATGTGGAGGAAGCAACGCCAGGCAGTGATAAGCATGCATTCGTTGCTCTCTGCTTCCTGTCTGTGGATGCGACATGACCTCCTGCTTCAAGCTCCTACTGCTCTGACTTCACCATGAGGGACTCTACCCCTGAACTGTGAGCTAGAACAAAACTCTGTGTACTACACCATAGCATCAGGAGAAGAAACTACAACACTCCCCTAGCCCTATCTGTGTGTTATTTCTTAAGCCTCTAGATGCTTAGTTTTCTGCAATTCAGTCTTCTGGGTTTGAAAAGCTACGGCCTCTCTTCAGGGTTTCCCTAGAGTAGCTCATCATTGGTACATTGGATATGTGTGTGAGAGAGAGTATAGATGCCTGGTAGGGGGAGTGTAGCTAGCCCTAGACACACACAGAATGAGTGCTGGGAGAGGTCTTAGTGAACTTGAGTTTATCCTACCTAAATCAACAAAATAAAGAAACTCGGACTATGAGAATATCATCCTTAAGCCTTAATAAAAAGCTAATTACATAAAAGCCCATCTTGAGATAAAGGTGATCTGCATCCAGAAAGAAGGTGCCCGAGTCCTCCTGAGCTTCCTACCCTCTCCCTCCTTAGTTCAATACCACATTACAGCCTAGAGCCATCCTCCCACTTGCCCTGGTGATGTTTTTATATGGCTGAAATAGAGGGCGGCTCAGAGAGATTATTCCAGGAAAACAGCCTGTGCCCTAGAAAATGTGAGAGCGGCTGTCATACAAAGACATCTCTTTGCTTCCTATTCCACTTATATTACCCTTCCCCAAATCTCAGTCTCATTTGTGCCCTAGATCTTTGATGCTTTTGTGGAAAAAGAATCCACAGAAAATGTTTCCCTGTGAGGTTGTGGCATTTGGGCCACCACCACCTTAACCATCAATTTTAGATAGTGGAAATGAAAGGTAATCTTTATTTTAAAAATGATTATTTGACCTGATACTCTTAAGGATAACAATTATATGAGGGACTGGGTCAATATATCTCACATACAAAGTTTAGAAGTTCTGGGTAAGGCCATTAGTGTATTACTTTTTGTTTAAACTCTGCATCTTCCCTAGAGATTCTGCCTTCTGTCAAGATTAATCTGTTCAGACCTTAATATTTGCTGTGAAATAAATGCTTTTGATCTCACAGATGCCATGGAGCCAGGGTACGGGAGCCCATTATTCAAGAGAGAAAACAAATTTCATAGGGCTGCAGACGTTTGCTCTGAGCGTCAAGCCTGGACCCAGTAGTCATTTTTGAACTGGGAAATGAAAGACCTGTAGAGAAATGTTTGTTTGCCTAAGACACAGCTAACTGTCCTAGAAAGGAAGGATAGTTCAATGCCTGTGTGGTCCCACTAGTTTCTCCAAAGTCAAGGTCATTATTGGGGAATAGTTTAATATCCATGCCACCAACAAATATCCCCTTAGGCATGTCTGGGAGATGACAGTTATTTAAGGCTAAAGCTGGATCCTCTTTATATTTCCCTCAAAGCCTTGGCACATACCCAGTGCTCAACAGAAACACCTAGAGTGAACAAATTTACAGCCAACAGAATTGGTATGGGGCAGGTATTTTTTTAGGAGTATGATTTCATGTTCATTCCACAAGGGGGCCCAGCACAGTGGATGGAGACACTTGTGGTTTTCACAATATGGGACTTGTGCTATTATGGATTAGAGCGTAGAAGTTAGGGGTGCCCATACATGTCCTGTGGTATACAAGATGTCACCACAACAAAAGACTGATAGGAGATCTAAACCTCTAGTGGATCTAAGGTTGAGAAAGACCATGTAAGCCATTAGAATGAAAGCAGATACCCATCGTTCTATGGGAATTCTTTCAACTGTAGAAGGCTGCATCAGTTTAAAGCCCATGGGCTAGAGCAGCGCACAGGCTCCTGCATTCTTATGTCATACCCCATACTTTACAGGTCAGGCTCCAGGGACTCCTGAGGAGGTCTTCCCAGCCCACACTGGAGCACTGGGATCTTCACTTTTAGGGACCCCTTTGTTTCTCCACATCTGAGGCATGTATGTAATAAACTTCTTAAATTGTTAAAAATAAAATGGAGAAAATACGTTCCACTTGCAGATACCTGGGCCCCTAAGGAGGCCATGTTTTATATTCACCAAGACTCCTGCATTTGTTTCATTAGGAACATCTGGAATGCTGCACACTGTGGAGTCCCAGCGCTTTGTTTTCTATTTTGTTCTTCTCAACATACAGTAATTTCAAGGCACTGACATCACGTGAGAAGATACTTGAACCTACATTTCAATATTCTGAAAATGACTCTATGTTTTAGCAGTCACAGAGTTAAGACATGTTTAAAGCCTCTGCCCAGCCAACGTCATGTAACGGTGGTCTGACAGATATGAGGCACTCTGGAAAGAAGGTTCCGGATCACTTTGCCATGCCTTCCAGCAAAAAGGGTGTGGCCCACCCTGTGAGGAAGCAGGAGATGTGATGGAGGGTGGCAAGAACGATCTTTTTCAGGGTATGGTGCACAGACTTACCCGCAGCACTGAGAAAGAGCTATATTCCAGGTCTGAAGGGACATCGCTTTTCCCTGGGGACCTTCTTAAAATGCATTTGCCAAAATAAACATAGAAACATGACTTCTAAGACTTCCATTTCTCTCAGCCTCCCTTGAAACCATTTACTATTTTTCAGTACTATTGTTTAGTATAAAACGTTGCTGATTATATATGACTCCTAATTAACTCAAAAAATATGATGACATGTAATTTCTGTGTAATGCTTAGATTTGGGGAAAACATATCCTTGACTGATTGTTAACATTATATTCTCTTGGTGGAGGTAGAATCTATCTCTTTTATCCTCTTTCCTAGCTGGGGTGAAATTGATATTTGATGTCTAGCAAAAGTATTTATTTCAGAAATGCCTTTTCCCATTCATTATTGTTAATTTGCTCTATAACTCTTTCACGCTTTCTTGCAGTTGTTAAGATCCATCTACCATCAACACCCTGGGTTATCATCTCTATGGTAACTGCATCCATTTCTTGAGCATCTTCATGGCAAATTGTGTGGCTTATTTTACATAATATTTCCCTCAGTTTCATAATAACTCCCTGCAATGAGGTTCACAGCCTAGATTTCGCAGAGAGGTGTATGATGCTTACTTAAAGTCACACGACTGTTTTATAACTGACTTACAAACAAGGATGCCCTTGGTGATAAATTCCAACAATGCCAAAGTCAGGTGATGGAATAAACTTAAATGACTCATCAGAAAGCATCTTTCTGAAACACCATGTAGCTATGCAAAACTACATCACTAATGATTTTAAATGAATCTCTGGTTTGTGTGGTAGTAGACACACAAGCATACATGCAATAAAAATTACTTAGACTTGGATACACACACACACACAAACTCAAATCGATATAGTGAAAAATAGAGAAGCCCATGTAAGATCAAGAGATTGTATTGACTTTAATATAAGTTATAATAATGTACTATAATTAAAATGTGTGTTACCATTGGTGGGCTGGTGAGATGAATCAGGTAATTAAGTGATTACTGTGAAAACCTGATGGATGACCTGACTTCAGTCTCTAAAACCATGGTGAAAGGCTGACTCCTAAAAGTCATCCTCTGACTTCTCTATGGCACATGTGTGTCCACACTCACATACACACATATACACATACTAAGAAAAACTATTGCCACTGTAGGAAGGTAGTAGAAATATACTGCAATTTGAATGATGATATTTCCTCCAAAATTTATGTTTATCCATTCATACCTTGATGGCTATTTAGGCTGGTTCCAAGTCTTGGCTATTTCAATGCCATTTTACTCACCTATAACAAATTGAAATTATGCCACCATCAAGGAAGTTAATAGAACTTGAGATCAGCATGGTAAATGAAATAAACCAGACCTATAGAGACAAGTATCATTGTTTCTATTCTAAGAAGAATTATATTTAAACATGATAATAAATATGTATATATGTATGCACATACATAATATATATGTATATATAGGTCTGTCCCATATATACATATATTCATATAGAATAAAAATTAAAAAAGGTACTATGAGGGAAGGAAAAGACCCAAGATGAAGAGGGCAAGGATAATAGGAGAGAAGAAAGAAAAAATAAAATTTTTCTCTCATTGAAAGTCTAGACTTAAATATGTATATGCATATATAATATGAAAGCAGAAAGGGGACTACTTGGGGTGAAGACAGAAATGGGGATGATCTAGGAAGATTACTGTGACAGCTAGTACATAAAGGTACAATAGTATTTATATATGAAATGCTGTAATGAAACCTGCTACTCTATAGGTTGTTAAGTCTGTGACTTTCCAGGAAAACCAAGTCTACCATTTTGGGGCAACTTTAAACCAAGCATTTATTAAGTATTAAATACTGGCCAAGAGACGGATTTTGGTCAGGACCATTCCCTGGAATTTCCCAGCTAGAATGGCCTCAAGCCATGTGTTGCAGGGGCTTAACAGGACAAACCTATAGGTCTCTGTTCTTTCCCATGAGGTTTTGGTAATTTTCCAAGAACTACAATTCCCAGAATTCGAGGAAGTTATCTGGTTCCTGGGCAGGTGGAGCTTACAGGTTAATTTTGGCCTTTACATTAACTAAAAATATTAGCAACATCAAAAAAAAAAAAAGGTGTCAAAACATAATTCCCGGTATTAAAAGGTATGTCCTTTGGCAAGTGACTAAGGCATAATCTTACCTTCATAAATGGGCTGAGAACTATTATAAAAGGGCTCAAAGCTGAATGTAGGATGCTCTGGCTCTTTCATCCTCACTGCTTCCCTCATGAGGATGCAGAATTCATCCCCTAGAGAGGGTGCCCCAGTAAGTAAAAGAAGGGCAGACTGTGCCTTTATCATAGAATAGTCCTGCCAGCATATCCAGTAGTGAGAACATGAGAACTAACATGAATAAATGTGAATAACACGAATAAACGAACCACTGCTAAATCTTAGATATTATGTATTCCTCATTAGGGCTCATGTACTGAAAAATTTGTTGTTAGTTTGAGAAGTTACTTTGAAAGCTTCCAGAGGTGAGACCTAGCTATAAGAAGTAAGTCCCTTGGTACATGGGATCTCTCTACATTGTTTTTAAGTATCACAGTGTGTGTTTATATTGGTCAGGATTGTCTAAAGAAACAGAACAGAACTGAAGTCAGGCAAGGTGGCACATGCCTGTAATCACAGCACACAGGGAGGCAGAGGCAGGTAGATCTCTGTGAACTCGAGGCCAGCCTGGTCTTCAAAGCGAGTCCAGGATAGCCAAGGCTACGCAGAGAAACCCTGTCCTGAAAAAACAACAACAAAACTACATGTGGAGAAGATGGCAGATGTCACTCGTGCCTGGACTGTTAGAATCTTAAGGATATGAACTGGTGTTCTTAGAGAGCGGCCATCCCACACAGCGGCTGATGGTGAAAACACTAGCGTCAGTGAGACAGTGAGATAAGGCAGAAGAGGAGTGAGGAGGGAACAGAGAAAGAGAAAGAAGGAAACTTTGGGAAACTCAGCAAGGGAGTCTAGAATCTATTCCAGAGGGCTCAGCTGGGAATTGGGGAAGCTCTACTCAGACACTGGCCTGAGTGCTCCTGCAGAGACTTGAGTGTTCCTGCCAGGACTGAAGTGCTCCTGTGGAGACTCAGAACCTTGGATTGAGACAATGAGATGCCAGAAAAATGTATACAATCTTTAGCTCATTTAAAGAGGAGACCTAGAAGAGTAGGGGACAAAGCCACCAAAGCAGCTGAGCCAGCAGAGGGAGGAGCCCTGCTGGGTAAACCTTTTCTCAACCAGAGCAATGGCAAGAAGCCACTTTCAAAAGCCCCCTGCTGAACTGGTGCTCAGATGCCTCTGGAGGGAAGCATGCTGCCTACCCCCACATGCACACCAAATGGCTGGGGAGACAGAGCAAGTATCACAGGGCAGTAGTCTTGAGATCTGACCTAAAACAGTACTTGTGGATAGAGTATTAAAACTTTGAATCAAAGTGTCCCATGGGGTAGAACTCTTGTTGAAGCCACACACACACACACACACACACACACACACACACACACACACACACACACACTCTTAACAAATATCAAAAAAAAAAAAAAAAAAAAAAAGGATTCTCATACCCTATCTAATCACAATGTGCTAAGACTGAAAATCAGCAGCAAGAGGAACCGTAGAACATGTTCAAGTTTGTGAGACTGAGTAAATTGGCCTGTGTTTTACTTCTTTGCCTTTTATCTATTATTACCTTGTGAGGGCAAAACATTTGGTGGTCAAACCACCATTTAGAAATTAGAGACTATAAGAATTTACTAGCCAGTAAATTTATTGGCACCTTAGTCTTGGACTTCCTAGCTTCTACAACTGTGAGAATAAATCTCTGTTGTTTGCAAGTTGTTCTGTCTCAGGTATTTCATTGTAGTAGCATAAATACACTAAAATACACTGCAGAGGCTGGGAACTCAAATCTCTGCTTCTATTCAAAGCAGTCAGACAACTGGAATTTTCTTCTCTTTTGCCTGTTGCTCTATTCTGAATCCTCATGAGTTCTTTTTGTTTGTTTGTTTGTTTTTATTTTATATACATTAGTGGGTTTTGCCTATATGTATATCTGTGTAAGGGTGTCAAATCCCCTGGATCTGGAGTTATAGGCAGTTTTGAGCTACCATGTGGGTGCTGGGAATTGAACCGAGGTCCTCTCAAAGAGCAGCCAGTGCTCTTAACTGCTGAGCTGTCTCTCGCCTCATGAATTCTTATCATTCATTACTGCTTAGATTTCTTTTTAAAACCATAAGTACAGGAGATGAAGTTCAGTTCTTAAGAGTAATTGATACTCTTCCAGGGGACCCAAGTTCAGTTCCTAGTGTACATGTTTAGAGGCTTGTAATCAACTCCAGGGAGTCTGATGCCCTCTTCTGGCCTCCTCAGATACACACACACACACACACACACACACACACAGGAGACACACATAAATAATAAATACACTGATACACAGACATAGACACATACTGGCATAAACATACACACATGTACACAGATACTCAGACACACAGAAATTAAAACAAATCTTATTTAAAAGTAAAAGAAAAATTAAAACATGACCGTCATGAGTAATAAGCCTGTAATTAAGTCATATCCTTACAATGGTCCAAATCTCATCAATTAGTTTGGACCCACCCATAGTCTGCCACGAATATCATTCAACTTGGTTCACTGTTTTTATAATCCTTCAGTTTCAGGTGCTTTGCTCAGCCTGGCACATAAGGATCTGGGCAGAGAAAGTCTCTACTGCTGAGATACCCCAGTGGCTCTTCCTGAATCTTGTTAGTCAGGAGCCCTAGGTCAAGGCTTCTTCATGCCTATTCTAGGTCACTTTCCCTAATATTCATGGGCAGTCCTTCAAATATTCACGATCCTTTGTGGAAATTTTTGTTTGACACTATCTAAATTTCTCTGTGTTCATCAAAGAAACAGTTCTACCATGGACATTCTCAAATTCACATAACGTGGGACTAGAGTGGCTCCCGTTCTTTCCTCGAGCTTTAGCAATTAGCAGCATGTGGGTTGTTTTTCATTTGTCTCACCTCCTCCTCACTATCACATTTCATCCGTAGATACCTAGGTCTATATTCCTAAAAGATAAGAACTCATTCTAAAACCAACATGAACAGAACATTTTCACACGGCCACGCTTCTGAAGCTCAGTGAGTCCCTTAACGTTATCAAGTATCTGTCAAGGTTAAAATCCTATTGTACTATCTGAACTTACAGTGTGACTTGTCTTCATACTGAGGAAAGGGACAAAACCCGCCAACTCGTAACTAGCGAGTGACAGTGGATTTCTGCTCAATAACTATTGCTGACCTGAACTAAACATGGGAGGGAGCTCTAGTATAGCAAGGGGACAGACAGGGATCAGAAAAGCAAATACAGTTAAACCTTGCCTGTTCCTTCCTCACTCTACATGAGCCAGACCTCCTCTTCAGTGGCACTCTGGTTCTGGAACTAGGTTGTACTCTGGGAAAACCTCAAAAGCTAGACAAAATTGGTGAATGTCTACCCTTGACTGGAAGCTCCTGATATCTTGTTGTTGCCCATGAATGAGACCAAAATTGAGAAGGCTCTTCTTGTTACTGTTTTTCTCCATCGTTGCCACTGTGGGTGGTGCCACCCCTGAACAGGTGATCCTGGGCTATGTAATAAAACAGCCTGAGCAAGTCAGTAAGAGCTGCCCTCATGGTCACTGCTTCAGAACCTGCAAGATAGCCAGGTGTGGTGATGCATGCCTTTAATGCCAGCAATTGGGAGGCAGAGGCAGGTGGATCTCTGTGAGTTCGAGGCCAACCTGGTCTGCAAAGAACCTGCAAGATAAAGACGCCCTATCACCCCCTAGCTGCATTTGGTCATGGTGTTTATCATAGAGATAGACAGCAAAGTCAAAGAGAAATTAGAATAAAGAACCAAGAGCATTACTTAATAGACCTGGCTTTTATGGCTTTTATGGGAGGAAATCAGGGGATTTGGGGGCTTTCAGATGTAAAAACCATTGAGTACTCATGAACTATTTTAAGAATTTAGACAATAATGCTGGGATAAATGCAGACCATGGAGACAGGGCTTGGAGATTCTGAGGGAATCTTCTGAGGGAAGACTCATGACACTAGTGTAATATTTTGGATTAAAAATATATGGAAATACTTTGATTTACTTGCACAATTGATGCTGGTCAGCTAGGATCAAAAGGTCAGTCATGGTTAAGAAGAGACTAGCATCACTAAGGCTAAATCCTTTTTTGTTGGATTTTTTAAAAGATTTATTTATTTATCATGTATACAATGTTCTGCCTGCATGTACACTTGCTTAACAGAAGAGGCACCAGATCTTATTATAGATGGTTGTGAGCCACCATGTGGTTGCTGGGAATTGAACTCAGGATCTTAGGAAGAACAGCCAGTGCTTTTAACCTTTGAGCCATCTCTCCAGCCCCTGGGGCTAAATCTTGTGGGAAGTGTTTCCTTAGGGTCAGCACACAGAGCTGTGCACTACAGGGAGCTAAGGGTGGCAGCTGAATTTGGTAATGTGGGTCAGTCAGGGTCTCCCACATGGTGCTGGTTTTGAAGGCATGAAGGGGTCATGGAGAGCAGCTGAGCTTGGTACTCTGAAAGGCCAGGAAAAGCCACTGGGAAAGTTATAGCAATGGATGCAGTGGAGATTCCAGGAGGAAGGAGTCATGGAGGGACGCAGAGGCTTGGCACCATGTGACAGCGTTGGAATCTCTGAGAGGCCAGGAGAATTTGTTGGTGACAGTGCATCCTAAGTTGCACTGGGGACCCTAGCATATTAGAGCTGCCAGGACTGTGGAAGCTAAGCCTATTGCATGAGCTCTGCATGTGTTTTGGTGGCTGAGCTGGACTATTTAGCTGCCTAGGCCCCTTGGAGTCCAGAAGGTGTTAAGTGAGTCCCAGATGTCAGATACTAAGCTAGTTACACTGTAGGGTGTTGATTTTGCTTTGATCTTATTATTCCTGTGCCCTTAGTCTTCCCTCCTGGGAAAATAATTTAATTTTATAGGGGACCACTGTTAGAAGACAAGATATTTTAAAGAAGACATTGAACTTTTAAAGTGTTTGAATTTTTTAAAGACTGTGACTTTTAAGTTATGCTATATTTGGTACTAATATTAATACCAACATGATTTAAGGGGAAAAAAACAACAAGGAAAATGTTATGGTTGAATAGTGATTTTGTGTGCCAAGCAAGCCAGAGGTCAGCTGCGCTGGTTAGTTTTTGTCGATTTGATAGAAACCAGAGGCACCTGGGAAGAGAGCATCTCAGCTGAAGAATTTCTTCCACCAGAGTAGCCCTTTCGGCAAGTCTGTGGGTGCTTTCTTTATTAATGATTGATGTGGGAGGGCCCACCTGACTCTGGACTATGCCATGCTCCTCCTGCTCCACAGGTGGACCTACATAGTATAAGAACTCAAGCTGAGTTAGCCATGGCCATCAGGCCTGTGCGCGCTGCTCCTTCATGGTCTGTGCTTCAGTTCCTTCCTTGGTTCCTGCCTTAGCTTCCCTTGGTGAACTGTAACCTGTAAGCCAAATAAACCCTTCCCTTCCACAAGTTGCTTTAGTTCAGGATGTTTGCCACAGCAATGGACAGGAAAGTAGAACAATTGCAAGGGTTGGTGGCTTGTACAAGAACTATCTCTGTACAGACACTTGAACTTGGCCTGCATATATTCGTGATCTCAAGCTTTAGCTAATCTCACCATGAGGAGGGAAAAAAACAAAACAAGACATTTTTACTCACCAAGACATGGGGGAGGGACTTTGATGCTCATTGCGCCCCCACTTAGTGTCTGGTGCTCATTGCCACCACCCCCCACGTAGTGTCTTATATAATCCATCTTGGCCTAGAACTTCTATATTCCCAAAGACAATCTCAAACTCCTGCCTTTACTCTTGAGTGTCGCCATTACACATTTATGAAACCATACCAGACTACTGGGGACCAAACTCAAGTCCCATTGCCAGCTAAGCAAGCACTTAACAGACTGAGTTATGTTTGCAATGCTTCTACTCTCATGTGTGTGTGTGTGTGTGTGTGTGTGTGTGTGTGTGTGTGTGTGTGTTTACAGATAGTTTAGGGCCTGAGAGATGGCACAGTGGGTAAAGGTACTTGTTGCCAAGACAACCTGAGTTCCAGTCTCTGTATCCACATGGTAGAAGAAAATACTGGCCCCTGTAATTTTTCTTCTGATCTCTATATGTATACCATGCCACAAGCAGACACAAAAGTAAAATTTTAAAGCTGTAAAAGAATTAAGCATATAGTTTACATAAAGTTCATCACAAAGATAATACTTAACCTGTAATTATGATTCTTCAGTTTTCCATAAGGGTTTTTTCTCATTATTACAAATGCTTGTATACATCGCCTTTTATTCCATAACATTTTAAGAAATGGCATTTTCAAACTTAGATAAATGTTGATTTTTAATTCTGAATTGTTGTAAATAAAACTTTGATAAATAACTTTCTACACAGAGATTTTTGTGCATCAAAGACAATGTTTTAGCATCAATTCCCCAAGGTACAATGACAAATCAGAGTGTGAATAATTTTAAAGCTTATCTATGCGCATTACCCAATTGCTTGAGAAGCATTATTGTTCATGTATAAAATTAATTTGCCTGTAAATTAAATTTAATTCCAAAGTACTTTTTTATTGTTTTTCTATTCCATAAATTTTATAAGGTCATTACAGAAAAGTTAGAGAATATAGGCATATATTAATAATGCAATAAAGATTATGAGAAACTTCACTGTCCAGAATGAACCAAGCAGTACCTCACTGCAGAGATTTGTAGAGAGGTTGCCATGGATGTAGATGTGTGTGTGTGTGTGTCTTATACATATATGTATCTATATGTATGTCTGCCAGCTCTCACAGAAATGTAGATTATTATCAAGGTTGCAGGTTTATTGCAGGGATGCATATGGCTATATCAGGTAATAGCAGCTCCATAGTTGCTGTAGAAACAATCATTTCCAATGTGGGTTTATAAAGGCAAATGCAGAAGACTTTTCTCTCTGTGTGTAATTCAAGTTAATCAAATGCTTTACTCACCTTTACTTCTCCAAAGAGATATTCAGTTGCGTTTGCTTGCTATGCTCCATCTGGTGTCATTCTAGGTGGCTGCTGGATAGGACAGTGCAGACTTCTATGGCTCTTGTCCTCTTCAGTATTTTGTGTATCCGCATCTGTGCCATCTATTTTTATGCCCATAATTTACTGCCTGCTCTTCACAAAGGAGCCCTCTGTCCAGAAAGTGGTGTGATGGTTTCATCCCTTCCAAATAGTTTATGAAGAAAAAAAAAAAAAATGATTGCAATGTTTTAAGATTTTTTTTTTTTAAGAAAACCTCTTTATATCCAGTAGTTCTGGGTGGGGTTCTGGGAGTATGAATTATTTTTTTCGTAGCTTTTGAGGCCTCATAAAAGCACTATGTATGCTTCGTAAAAGGGAAAGAAATATTTACATTTGTAGCATGTGTTGTTGAGTGTGGAGAGAGAGAGAGAGAGAGAGAGAGAGAGAGAGAGAGTGTGTGTGATAGTTTTCTAAATGCAGAGTTCAGTTATATGTAGAAATGAGTCAGTTCTACATTTAGAGGCAAACCAGGTAAGACCTAGGAAAATATATTTGACTAATGATCAAGCTCATTTTATTTTTGTGGGCTTTTGCCTTTTGAATTTTCACATTCCAGAGTATTCTTTATTTGGGTATCTTTTACCTCACCATAACACCTGTTTATATAGTACCTTCCTATCTTTATATATTCGGATCTGTCAATTTCAAAATGAAAAAAATAATGCATTGCTTGACTCATATGGAAAGCCCCCTCCCCTCTAAATCGAACTTGCATTCGCCTGTGATGATTTCATTTTGCCTGGTTATACAATCCTTCTGCAGGTTATTTGGAATGTGTTGTGAGGCAGAGCCCTTGATGAGTTTTTCTCGTAGGTGGCTAGTCAGTTGTTCCCATGCAGTATTGAGTAATCCATCATCGTTTTCTCATTGGCCTGTAGATAATGCATGTCTCCTTATAAACATGGCTTTATTTATCTTCTGTTCTGCCTATCTCAATGATAGCTAACAATACTTCTCTCTCTCTTTCTCCCTCCTTCCCCCTCTCTCTCTCTCTCTCTCTCTGTGTGTGTGTGTTGTTGTTGTTGTTGTTGTTTTGGATATGAACTTTCCCTACAGGCTCGTCTTTTGAATATTTGGTCTCTGGCTAGTGGCACTATTTCTGGGGCTTACCCAAAAGAAGGTCAATGAAGTCAGAGCAAAAGTCTACAGAAATACAAATGAGTTTGCGTTCTTTTGGCTGACTGCCCCTAGGCATTGAACCTACCCTGAAGTGTGGTTAATATAACCAATAAGATTCCAGTAGAGGCCGGGCGTGGTGGCGCATGCCTTTAATCCCAGTACTCTAGAGGCAGAGCCAGGCAGATCTCTGTGAGTTCGAGGCCAGCCTGGTCTACAAAGTGAGTCCAGGACAGCCAAGCCTACACAGAGAGAGACCCTGTCTCAAACAACCAAACAACCAAACAAACAAAAACAAAATAAACAAACAAAAACAATATTCCAGTAGAGAAAGCGGTTTTTCTTTTGTAAACAGGTATCAGTTGTAGATAGCTTCTTGGTTATGTTCACTTCCCTGTCTCCGAGCTGGGTCCTGCCTGACTTAAACCTGTGCAGGCCCTGTGCATGCTGCACAGTCTCTGGGAGCTCACATCAGCCTCAGTCCTATTGTGTCTGGAGGGCAGATTGTAAGAGCCAGAGGTGATAGATGCCTGGAAGAAAACAGTGTCCTATAGTTTTTTTTAACTCAATATATTATTAATTTTCTTTCTTTCTTCTTCTTCTTCTTCTTTTTTTTTTTTTTTTTTTTTTTTTTTTTTTTTTTTTTTTTTTTTGAGACAAGGTTTCTCTGTGTAGCCTTGCCTGTCCTGGAATCACTTTGTAGACCAGGCTGGCCTTGAACTTACAGTGATCTGCCTGCCTCTGCCTCCCGAGTGCTGGGATTAAAGGTGTGTACAACTACACCCAGTTTAACTTAGTATATTATTAATATTTCTCTCTTAATGTGTGTATGTATATATATATATATATCTTTATATAAACAAATTTAAGCAGATAGTGTAAAATGTCATTTGTTATAATCAATATGAGTTCTACGGTTTACATTTTATTATTTGTGATTGTTGTTTATTGTGCCTTCCCTGCCTTGAGTATTAGCTGTGACTCAATCGTTATTGGACTGAAGTAATTCCTTAGGACTTTTGAGGTCTCTGACACCATAGTTCTTGAATGTTTGCACCTCTGAACATGTTTGACTCCTTTCCCTCAGGTAAGAGCTGTCTTCACCGGTCATAGAAATCCGGCATTTCCAGGTGTACTAGAAAAGTGTGCTCTGTCCCACTGTCTTGTCAGTGTTTGTTTCTAAGAAATGAAAACTGACGTTTTTCCTCTGCTCTTTCCAGAATAAGGAGCCATTCTCTCGTTGATTTTACATTGTTCCTCTGTCTTGAAACTGCTTACCCACACCAGTCATGGCAGGCTGCTTCTCCCGTTCAATCCTTCCGTGGGGACATAGCCCTGGCTGTTCATTTACATATTGTGTTTGACGGTTTTCATATGCTAAAGTGGCAGGTCCAGCAGCTGTGACAGGGATCAAAAGTCCCCTTCCCCCATGTCTAAATGCATGAACTAGTTCCTGCCTTTCCCTTTATAGGGAATGGTTGCCCACCCCTGCCTTAGCTTAGCCTAGAAGAACAGGATTCTAGCTCTTACATTTGAAATCTATTATGAAAAGCGGTGGAGGAGCCATTTTTCAGCTTGAAAACCTTCTGAGTACTTTCCCTCATTTCACACCGCCGATGTGGCCTCCAAAAAGTTCCTGAGATAAACTTGTAAACACTGTTCTGAAGTGATAAACACACCAACACCTTCTACAGAGACAGGTCTGCCAGCAGCCCTGATTCAAACCAAGGCCCCCTGGTGCCAATTTCACTCCCTCTGAGGGAGGTGGGAGCAGGGGAGAGAAGAGACGGATGCCCTTTCTTAATAGCGATGTAAGTTTGGTACTGGCTCCAGCTGTCATATTATTGAAGCTGCTTATTTCCTCAGAGCAAAAACTTCCTTTAGGGCAGAGCAATCTTGCTAGTAGAAGAGGTTTAATTTATCAGCAGTCTAATTTAATTTTCTCTGTTTGGACAGACTGTAATTTGGTGCTGGTGAGAAGCCCTTGGAACGGTTCTGTTGCTTTGGCTGACAATTATGTGACTTTAGTTGTTCGGTCTCTGAGCCGCGCTGCTCACACATACATGGCAGATTTGTTTCCTCTCCCTCTTTAGGTGCTGTTTCAAATCAATGCTTGGGTGAGAGTGACTCAGGCAGACAAGGTAGCTCGTCTAATTCGACTTATGCCAAATTACATTCGGTAGAGAGAGTGGAACATTTTTAAATCAGAGAATCAAAAAAAAAATTCTTTTATGGCTCCTAATTGGAAAAGGTAACATATTCAGCAGTGCCCTGGGCCCACTGCAGAGGTAATTTACCTCCACAGATGGAGCAGTTTGCTCTCATCACACAGGACCAGACACACAGGAAGGGCTCCCTGCTTTTTGACAATACTGAATTTCATCTAAATTTGCTTTTCTCTTCCAGCTACAAGCATTTTAACTTGCATAAATCACTGAGCAAGCAACATGAATTTAAGGCCATTCTGTAGTTGGCTGTTTTCATATGTATCTAGAAATAGCCCCCACAGTCTTAGCAGGCGAAGAAATGAAGCCCATCTGTTTTGAAGATGTGAAGAAAAGCTCCTTTTGCCTCCATCGCAGGCTGAAGACTTTGCATGGGTTTTCAAAACCGAGGACTTCTGTGGGTCAGGCCAGGCACTCCAGTCCTTAATTATTTCATTGGTAAACAAAGACACAGTGTTTAGACTAGAGGCTAGACCCTGTGCTAAGCCATTGAAATGTTAAAATGTTTACATCTCACAATAGCTCCGCGTGGGCAGGCACTAGTTAGTAAAATCTACTTTACAGGTAAGAAGACTAAAGCAGTTTCTCTTTGCCTGGGTCAGAGGCTGCCCCACTCCTAAATACAAAGCTGCTATGCCTTTGTCCCATTGCCATTAGCATCCTTCACTATGAAAGGAAAATACTTGTCTCCTAGCAACATGAAGTGTCCTAGGATCACCCAGAGCTCCCACTGTCAGTACCACTATTACAAAGCTCCTGACTCCACTTCTCCTGATTTTTCCGGGAGGCGGGGGTTTGCACTGTTAGATCATGTGTCAGACAGAGTCTACAATTCTATTGACTCTTGACGTTCGCTGACAGTATGTTCAGTAGATCTTTACGTCCTGGCATCAGTGCATGATGTTCCTTGAATTAGGCTCCTTGGAAAACCCCATTTACCAAAAATGGAAGTGTCCTTTGGCGGCGTGGAGATGTGGTCTGCCCGTGGTAGCTTTCATGTGGATATTTAGACATCTTCAAGAAAGATGATTAGACCTCATGTCAAAATGCTTTGGGATTAGAGACCCCTAATAGCTTTTGCCATTTCCACATAGATATCTGTAGCACTGGTTATCTAGTGATAAACCCTATTCTGTAGTTTATAATAAGTATTTCCTCCTCAGCATTGGTAAAACTCCAGAGGTTCAAGGCTGGCATATGGGAGAAAGTCAGTTACCCAGAAAGAGAGAGGCAATTTCCCAGCATCCACCTCTGCTCTCCATGCTACTTTTGTCTTTTTATTAAATACATGTCTTGTAGCACCGAAGCTTATGACATAATTATTACTAAGACCATTTTGCAGATGAAGAGACAAAGGAAAACAAATTGTGGCTCAGGTAGTAATTCAGTGGGTGTCCAGTGGGTGCCGTGCAAGCATGAGGCCTTGAGTTTAGATCACCAACACCCATGTAAAACCAGGTGGTGCATGTCTATTCCTGAAACACTGGCGTGGGGTGATGTCACATGCATCGCCAGAGCTCACTAGGCAGCCAGCCTAGCTGAATCAGTGGGCCGCGGGTTCAGTGAAAGGTCCTGTGTAAGGAAATAAAAATAAAAATGAGGTGGGGGGTGCTAGAGCAAGACATCTGACGTCAGTGTCTGACCTCTACATAAACATACAGGCACGCACAAAGGCATGCAAAAAGAAACCACACTGCGCAGTGGTTCTTTATAAAAGCTGCTCTGAGGAGCAGTGGAAGCCTCTGGCTATAATATTGGAGAGTATATGTGGGTAACGTCATATTTAACAGTTTGTAGTTGGATTTGCTGATAGACCGGAACATCTCACATTCAACATTTCGCTGGTGCAATTCTCTAAAATGCAATGTTAGTACAAGCCTCCAAACAAAAAGCATATACACCATAGTCCCTTAATTTGGATCCTGCAGAACTTAGAGAGGACTGCACACAGTTTTTCCACAAAGGAATAGATGCTTGGTTTTACAGGGCACGCTGGGACAGGCAGGAACTGGAAGAACACATGTACACAAGGACTTTTTATTTTCATAGCTCGCTTTCATATGCAAAGAAGCCAAAAGAAGGACTCATTGAGTTCGCTTAGAATTCAACAGACTCTCCGGTTTCTCCACTCAAATGAGATGTTTTTACAATTTTTTTTTTTAGCATAGATAAGAATTCATACTCTCATTTCATTGGGCGGAAACTCCATTTCGCTATGGCAGTCTCAAAGACTGCCTGCTCAAGATGGCTCCATCAGCCCAGGTTTGTGGTATCTTCTTGCCCCAGTGATTCCAGCACTCCACAAAGACTGAGGAAAAATAGGAGGCTGAGGAAACAAAGAATAGAGCTGCCTGCCTCTGGCCTGCTGGATTCTTTCTGGAAAGCGACTGTGGTGGGAGAAAATGCAGTTTCAAAAGGGTGGTGAAGACAGACCCTGAGGCAGAGGATCAGAATGCAATGTCTGAAGATGGTGGCTGGCGGGGCTTTCTTGGTATTAAAAAGCAAAATGAAGGCTGCTGCACTGAATTCATGGGTCAGGCCCCTAAAGGAGGCCTAACGTTCTTATAGCCAGGAATCAAGCATCTCCCTGTACTGAACCTGTACAGTATATACTTTGTCCAGTGTGGCCTAGAGAAGCCAAAAGGTTAGACATCCCCGTTGGGATATTTCTTATACTACTACGAACCAGGTTAAGATCCAAACACATGTTAAAACCTGATTCTAGTGAGGAGCCATAATGAGAAAATCAGCATTTTAGAAGACGATGAAGAAAGGTCCTTTCCTTTTGGCAGTGTGTGGTGGCAAGATGGCGGTACAGATTTCCAAGAAGAGGAAGGTTGTGGCTGACAGCATTTTCAAAGCTGAACTGAATGAGTTTCTCACTCCTCGGGAGCTGCCTAAAATGGCTACTCTGGAGTTGAAATCCGAGTTACATCAACCAGAATGGAAATCATTATTTTAGCCACCAGAACACAGAATGTTCGTGGAAAGAAGGGTCATCAGACCAGAGTTGACTGCAGTGGTCCAGAAGAGGTTCGGCTTCCCCGAGAGCAGCGTAGAACTTTACGCAGAATATGTGGCCACAAGAGGTGTGTGTGTTGTTGCTCAGGCAGACTCTCTATGATGTAAGCTCCTGGGAGGGCTTGCTGTGTGCGGGACCGCTATGGTGTACTTCGGTTCACTGTGGAGAGTGGGGGGTCCAAGGGCTGCCAGATTGTGGTGTCTGGAAAGCTCCAAGGACAGAGGGCCGAGTCCATGAAGTTTGTGGATGGTCTGGTGATTTACAGTGGAGACCCTGTTACCCACTATGTGTTGACACTGCCACGTGCCATGTGCTCCTCAGATAGGGTATGCTGGGCATCCAAGTGAAGATCATGCTGCCCTGGGACCCAAATAGTAAGACTGGCCCCAAGAAGCCTCTGCCTGACCATGTGAGCATCGTGGAAGCTAAAGATGAACTCATGCCCACCACTCCCATCGCATAACAGAAAGGGAAGGAGCCAGAGCCACCTGCCACGCCCCAGCCAATGCATACCGCATAACAAGGTCTTGGCAACTGCATTTTGAGGGTGGGTGCTGCCCTATAAAAATGCTTAATAAAATTTTGCACAAAGGAAAAAGAGATGAAGAAAGACATAGACAAAGAAAAGTAGTTTAATAATATAAAGTTCCCTCTGCGTGAACTCACAAAGCTAACTTTTAAACAGAGAAAGAAAGCTAACAGCCAGAAGCGCAGATCATAAATTAGCAGGAGTTTCTTATTCCGGTCCACGCATTTCCTATTCTAGCCTTTTACCAACGTCACACTCTCTTCATTATACGATTTTCCATATGTTTACCAGGGAGGAAAAGTCTCCACTTTCTTACTATTCTTCAAAATTGCCTTATTTTTGGCCTTTCCTAGTTCCATCCTAGTTATAAGATGAGCTGGCCACATTAAAGAGAAGGCTGAGATGTTTACTGTCATAGAAAGAAATGCTGGCCGAGGTGGTGCATGCCTTTAGTCCCAGCACTCGGGAGAAAGAGGCAGATAAATATCTGAGTTTGAGGCCAGCCTGGTCTACAGAGTAAGTCCAGGACAGCCAAGGTTACACAGAGAAATCCTGTCTCAAGAAAAGAAAAGAAAAAGAAAAGAAAAAGAAAAGAAAAGAAAGAAATGCACCAATCACATATACCCCCATTATGCATATACAAGGGCACCTATGGTCACATATATGAGTATCCGTGGACATAGACCATATATGAGAACACACAGATCTTTCTGAGGATGTTTTGTAAGTTTATCCACAAAGATCTTACAAATATCTTTGGATTGATTCTACTCTTAGTCACCTTTTGTTACTAGTGTGATACGTTAAAAATACTATTTTAAATTAGTTATAACTTTGATATATTTTACCTTAAATGAATGAAAATTTCACTGGCAAGGGACTTCTAATGAGCTCATTCAAGGCTACCAGGTCATGCATTAACAACTCTAGTAATAAGATGAGGAATGGTCCATTTAGAACTCAATGTTCCGCTAGATTGTCATTGAAGAAAAATTGCCACAAGAATCCATATGACATATTCTTTTTTTATGTTCTTGCGTGTGCGTGTGTTTGTTGTAAATGTGTGTCTGTTGAGGGGGGATGTTTATGTGAAGGCCAGATTTCAATGCCAGGAATCCTCAATTGTTCTTCCATGTCATCCATTGAGGTAGAGTCTCTCAATCAAAGCCAGAGCTTTGGCCATCTTGCTGTGGTACCCCAGGCCTCCACCTTCCAAGGCTGAAATTACAAATGGCCATCCATACCCACTCAACATTTATGTGGATTTTAGGGTTCCACACCTCCAACCCTCACTCATGTTCAGCAAGTGCTTTAGTCACTGAGCCATCTCTCTCATATAATTATCAAACTGTATCTTTCATCAAGAGAAAGAATTAAACCAGTGAAGACTTAGAAAGTAAAAATCAATGAGAGAGGTAGATTTTTGCATTCCATCTCTTTTCCCCATTTATGATACTGAATTGGTTACTTGGCTGATAAAAAAAAAATACTTAATAAGGAAAGATCTGCTTTTGTCTCCTGACGTCAGGGAGTATCAGTTCATGATGATGGGGAAACCAGTGTGGTCCAGCTCAGTTCATGGCCGTGAAGGTGTGTCTGAGGCTACGCACATCACAACAATCGGGAAGCGGGGAGTGTACGTGGAGAGCTAGGGTTCTCCTTCAAAGGCTCACCCTCACTGAACCACTTCAGCCAGCCAGGCCCTGACTACTAAAGTCCCTGGGCCTCCCAAAATAGCACCAGCAGCTTGGGAAACAAGCATACAAACCATGCTACTGTGAGAGGCCTTTCAAGTCCATAACTGTCAGGTGTCTAGGTGTGGCCTTCTGTCAATTTTTCCTGTTCCATCTGCAAAGGATATCTTTATCCTGAGGACTTTTTTTTTTTTTCTTTCCTTTTCTAATTTGTTCTTTTTGGTTGGAAGCCTAGCCTTGAGTGGCTTGACCCGTCTCTCCAGGCCTTTCTTTTCACATTTTATTTATTTTATTTCTAAATGTATATATTTTTCAATTTACTGGTGTGTGTGTGTGTGTATGTGTGTGTGTGTGTGTGTATGTGTGTGTGTATTCCAAACCTGTACCTGTACCTTAGATGTGTGTCATGCCCACCTAAGCATGCACATGAGGTGGCCAGAGGCAGACATCTGCCTCTGTTGTTTTCCACCATTCCTTTCTGAGACATGTTCTCTTACTGAATCTGGAGCTGGCTGTTTGGGCTACATTGTTTGGCCACCAAGTGTTCAGCATGTTCCCATCTCTAGCTTCCTTGTCACCCAGAGAACTGTGATTACAATTACAGCCATGTAATTGTGGCCATATTAGGCGATATTTCACTGTGGCTTTGATCTCAATTTCCCTAGTAACTCATTATGTTGAACATTTCTTCATATACTTTTTGGCCATTTGTATGTCTTCTCTCAAGTAAAGTCTTGGCTTTTTTGTTTTTTTTCATTTTCTTTTAGTCCTGGAAATTGCACCCAAGGCATCAATAAGCTACATCTCTAGCTCCCAAAATATTATTTTTAATCCTAAAAGATATGCTCATTTTTTTATCCCTTCATGTTCTCTTCTTCGGCAAATCTTATTAGAGACACATTAAACGTGCTCAGTATTAAGTGTTTTATTCTGTACTTTAGTGCATATTATTTTTCATTTGTGCTCTTTGAGAATCTCAAATATATTGCATTTTACTACAGCACTCTTCATGATTAATTTCATTTGAAATGAACCAAAGAGATTAAAAAAAAAAAAAACCAGATAGTGAAATGGGAAAATGTTTTATATGAAGAAACACAACAGAAATGAAAATAGCCAACTAAGCATAAAAATATGTACCTCTGCTTGAAAAACAAGAGCAAGCATTCATATAGTGCTGCCAGGCACTCTCTTAACCCCTCCTAAGCCCTTTAGTTCATCTTAACTTAGTGAATCATTTTGTGAAATTCTCCATTTTGCAATGCACGGCTTCAGTGACTTTCATGAGGCCAAATATCAAATGATTGAGCTGGTATTTGAACAGCTGATCTAGGGTTGTGCTTCCAAACATGCCCCATGAACAACATTCAAATAGAACTCAACGATTCAGTTCTTCAGTCTCGTGGTCACACTTTACGAGTAGCTCCTTTTTCTCCTGTTATAATAAAATACTCAGACCAAGGCTGGGTATCATTGTCCACACCATTTTGATTCTTTTTAGACAGACATAGGACATGAATTTCCTTTCATTTTATTTTTTTAATTTTATGTGTATGGGTGTTTTGTCTGCATGTATGTCTGTACACCATGTATGTGCAGCGCCCATGGGGCCTGAAGAGGGTGTTTATCCCTGAAACTGGAGTTACAGATGGTTGTGAACCACCATGTGAGTGCTGGGAATTGAACCCGGGTCCTCTGAAAGAGCAGTCAGTGTTCTTTGCTCCTGAGCCAACTGTCCAGCTACTGTACATACTTTTAATCCTGCTGTTCTCAAGGCAAAAGTAGGTGGGCCTCTGAGTATAAGATCAGCCCCGTCTACATAGTGGGTTCCAGACCAACCAAGGGCTACCAAGGGATACCTGATCTCAAAAACAGAAACAACAACTCTGACCAAAACAACTTAAGAGAGAGAGAGAGAGAGAGAGAGAGAGAGAGAGAGAGAGAGAGATTTGCTGTGACTAACAGTTCCATGTTCTCTGTGGCAGGGAAGTCATAGTGGCAGAAGCCTGAGGGAGTTGGTCATTTGCATCTGTAATCAAGAAGCATCAAGAGAGGATGGAGAAGCGACTGGGTGGGTGGATAAGAACACTGAACGCTTTTCCAAAGGACCTGGTTTTGGTGACAGCTCAAGCTGTTTGTAACTCTAGTTTCAGGGGATCCAGTGACCTTTCCTGACCCCCAGGGACAACAGGCACTCACATAGTACACATATGCAGGTAGGCAAAGCACCCATAGAAAGAAATGTTTCCAGTATTTTTAGAGAAGCAGCTAGAGATGGTGCTAGTGTTCAGCTCTCTGTCTCCATTTTCCATAGTCGAGAATTCCCCACATAGGGAATGGTGACACCCACAGTGAGCAGATGGGCCCTCCTCTATTAACACAATAAAAATAATCTCTCTCATCATGCCCAGAGGCCTATCTCCCAGGTGATTCTACATCCTGCCAAATTGGTACTTATCACTAACCATCATATTTATCCTGTCACCACATTGGAAATCATAAAAGCAGAAACATCAATGGGACAGGAGAACTCTGGGGCCTCTAAATGCCACAGTGGAAATCATAAAAGAGAAACATCGACAGGACAGGACAGCTCCAGGTCTCTCAGTGCCACTAAACTGATGTTTGTGGACAGGCTTTATTTTCCTTCCTCTCATTACACTCTACATAATTTGAGACTCCAGCTTATCTGGGAAAATGCTAATGATGCAGTGAGAGCTCAGTTTCCTCTGAAGAAGCCTCACATTTCATATTGCTGTTGGAATATGAGGAAATTAAAATATTTACAGGCATCTCAGAAATGCAAATCTTCACATAGGGAAATCGGACAAATTGTGACAAATCAAAAATATATATACTCCACAGCCCTGTGGTTGTATTTCTAGATACATTCTTCAGAGAAACCCCCTTATAGGTAAGATGACTACAACGATTTTCATAGGAGAATGGGTTTGAAAAGTGAAAAACTGGAACTACACAGAAGTCCTCATTTATTTTAATGTATACTATAAGTACAAAAGACATATTCATAGAACTAAATTCTGGAAGTAATAAAAGAAAGCATAAATGACCTTGCAATGCAAGAAATTTATAGAAGATATTTGTGGCTTTTAATGATAGCTAATATTATGTATGTTTAACCATACAAAACAGTATTGCGTACTATTCATGATTCTTTGAGTAACTATGAAAGCTAAAGAGGAGAGAATAAGGGGGGGGGGGAGGTCAAATCTTACCACAGTGAGAAAAAAGTAAGGCAAGGGGTAAGAAAACTCTTTGAGCCTCTGGAATTAATAATTCTTAAAACATTCTAAATGGGCTGGAGATTTAAGCTCTGTCATAAATAGAGAGAGTGCTTTCTTATCCTTTATGAAGCCATGGGTTAATTCCTCACAATGTAAACAAGGAACAAATAAAGGTGAGGGCTGGTGAGATGGCTCAGTGGTGAAGAGTGCTGCCTGCAAAAGCAGAAGGACCAGAGTTGGATTCCATATCACCCACATAAAAGCTAAACAAAACAAAAACAAAAACTGTACATACTCCTGTAACTTTAGTAATGTGGACAGGGAGTGTGGATGGAGGGTGGATAGACTAGACAGCCCTTGGCTTCTAAAAATTCACACAGGCATGCGTAGCTACAAACACACACACACACACACACACACACACACACACACACACACACAGCGAGAAAGGAAGGTGGAAAAGAAATGGGAGTGATACTTTCCCATTTCACTAGAAAAGGTTTGGTGACTATAGTGTTAATTTTGGACAAATTTTAGTGAAAACACAAGTAATCTTCACAGTAGTTTTAGAAGCTAGTATTTCTACAACACCATATTTAATTCTCCACTATAGAGACAGATGCCTCAAAAGTATTAGCTGATGGTATTGGGGACACAATATATAGGAATACAGTTTTTCATGTCAACAGATGAGGATGTTTCTATAAAGAACCAGAGACTTTATATACTATCAAAGCTAACATGGTAAAAATTCCAAGTAGGGTGTTATAACCTTAGGATATTAAATATTATCTCCATGGCAACTATGAGGAAATATGTGTAGAATGTACAAAAAAAGAAATGAGAAGAGAATTAAAATATTTCCTTACAAAGGTGAACTAAATATAAAAAGTAGAGATAATGTAGGACAGGAACCAATGAAAACACCCCATATTGCAGAAAACAGTCCACATGGGGGGAAATAGTCTAACTGTAGGCTATCAGTAGATCTAAGAGCACAAATACATTGAAAATAAGAATATATAGCACAATTTTTATTTTTTTTAATTTTATTAATTTATTCATATTACATCTCAATTGTTAGCCCTTCCCCTGTTTCCTCCCATTCTTCCCTCCCTCCCACTTCCTCCCTTCTCCTCTCCCCTATGTCTGTGATTGAGGGAGACCTCCTCCCCCTATATATGCTCTTAGAATATCGAGTCTCTTCTTGGTAACTTGCTATCCTTCCTCTGAGTGCCACCAGGCCTCCTCATCCAGGGGACGTGGTCAGAAAAGGGGCACCAGGGTTTGTGTGAGAGTCAGATCTCACTCTCCACTCAACGGTGGAGAATATCATGTTCATCGGCTAGGTCTTGGTAGGGGTTTGAAGCTTACTGCCTATATTCTCCTCGGCTGGTGCCTTAGTTTAAAGAGGACCCCAGGATCCAGATCTGCCTGTCATAAAGTTCTTCTTGTAGGTTTCCAGGACCCTGTGGGTCCTACTATTTCCCCATTCTTCCATGCTACTCTCGCCTAAAGTCTCAATAGGATGTCCTCTCTTCTGACCCACTTTCTTGGTAAGTAAAGTTTTTCATGGTATGTATCCCTTGGACTAGTGTTTTGATATAAGTGAGTATATACCGTTTGTCTCTTTTTGCTTCTGGGTGAACTCACTCATTATGATAATTTCTAGATCAATCCATTTGTCCACAAATTTTGGGAATTCCTTGTTTTTAATAGCTGAGTAGTATTCCATAGTGTAAATGTACCACAATTTCTTAGTCCATTCTTCTACTGAGGGACACTTAGGCTGTTTCCATGTTCGGGCTATTATGTATAAAGCAGCTATGAACATGGTTGAGCATATGTCCCTGTTGTGTGAAAGGGCATCTTCTGGGTATATTCCAAGGAATGGGATAGCTGGGTCTTGAGGAAGCCCTATTCCCATTTTTCTGAGAAAGCGCCAGATAGTTTTCCAAAGTGGTTGTACTAGTTTGCATTCCCACCAGCAATGAAGGAGTGTTCCTCTCTCTCCACGTCCTCGCCAACATGTGGTGTCATTTGAATTTTTGATCTTAGCCATTCTGATGGGTGTAAGATGGAATCTCAGTGTCGTTTTGATTTGCATTTCTCTGATGACTAACGAGGATGAGCATTTCTTTAAGTGTTTCTCGGCCATTTGATATTCCTCTGTTGAGAATTCTCTGTTAAGTTCCAAGCCCCATTTTGCAATTGGGTTGTTTGGTTTTGTGGTGTTTAATTTCTTGAGTTCTTTATATATTTTGGGTATTAAACCTTTGTCAGATGAAGGGTTGGTGAAGATCTTTTCCCAGTCTGTAGGCTGTCGCTTTGTTCTCTTGACAGTGTCTCCTGCCTTACAGAAGCTTCTCAGCCTCGTGAGGTCCCATTTATTAATTGTTGACATTAAGGCCTGGGCTATTGGTGTACTGTTCAGGAAGTTGTTTCCTGTGCCTTTGTATCTCAGGCTCTTCCCCACTTTTTCCTCTAACTGAATTAATGTCCCTGGTTTTAAGTTGAGGTCTTTAATCCACTTGGACTTGAGTTTTGTGCATGGTGACAAATAAGGGTCTAATTGCATTTTTCTACATGTAGACATCCAGTTAGACCAGCACCGTTTGTTGAACATATAGCACAATTTTTAAATGGAACTATTGTACGAGTCCGTAACCCTTTTGAACATCTATCTAAATGAAAGTCAGTACCTACTGGATCGCCACACACCCCTGTTCAGTGCACCATCAATCATAATGATACAGAAGCAAACAACACATGGATAGACAGAGCATGACACATGTATATGATAGATTGTTTTTCAGCTTTGCAGAACACAACCATGCCATTTGTCACAAAATGAATGAAATTGAAAACCACCGTGCTAAGCAAAAAAACCCAGATAATTTAATTCTACTTGTGATTGTTGCTAAAAGTAGATCTTAGATGCCATATTCCACAAAATGCTCAAATCAAGGACACACTGATTTGATTGATGTTATAGTCATTTCACTATCTGCATGTACATCAAGACATCCCATGTTCATGAAGTAGGAGAAAATATCACTAAAATGTCAGTACTACCTAAGGTGATCTTCAGATTCAATGTTAATTGATGCCATAATCCCAGTGATGTTTTGTACAAAAACACAGCATTTCACCCTAACATCTTTAGAATCCCAGGAACCAAATCAACAAAACTATCTTGTTAATAAAAATGCTACATCTTCACTTACCAGGAGATTGGGACAGGTGTGAGAACATCCCACTCGGACTCTACGTAAGACAAATATAGGAGACAGGGAAATAGAAAGACCCAGAGGGTCCTAGAAACCTACGAGAAGAACATCGTGATGGGTGGATCATTGCCCAGGGAGGTCTGCTCAAACTATTGCAGGACAATACAAATAGTAAACATTGAATCCCTACTCTGATCTACCCAATGGACAGGACATTCTCCACAGTTATGAGGAGAGCAGGGATAATGTAGAACAGGAAGCAATAAAAACACCCCATATTGCAGAAAACAGTCCACATGTGGGAAAAGAGTCTAACTGTAGGCTATCAGTAGATCTAAGAGCACAAATACATTGAAGATAAAAGTATATAACACAATTTTTAAAATGGAACTATTGTATGGGTCAGTAATTCTTTCGAGCATCTATCTAAATGAAAGTCAGTACCTACTCACTCTGACATGAACTCTGGTGCTCCATATTTGACCACCTCCTTTTGGTGGAGAGGCCTGATGACACTCAAAGAAAGAATAAGCAGGCTACCAAGATAAGACTTGATAGCCTACGACCATCTAGCAGGGGAGGAGGTCCCCCTCGGTCATAGACCTAGGGGAGGGGAATAGGGTAAAAGTGGGAGGGAGGGAGGAACGGGAGGATACAAGTAATGAGATAACAATTGAGTTGTAATCTGAATAAATTAATATAATAAAATTTTAAAAAAAACCAATGCTACAGAATTCCTACTTCCTGACTTCAAACTTGCTACATAGATACTGTCCTCAAAACTAAATGATAGTGACAAAAAAGTTGGACATAAAGGTCAGTGGTGGAGGACAATGCAGGCTAACCCTCATGTATATGTAAAAATGATTTTCACAAGAGAGCCAGGACCATTCAATAAGGAAAGAACAGATTGTCCTTTCAGCAAATGATAATCCAAATGCATTGGATATCTACATATAAAAGGGGAAAACAGGGAAAATTTTGATTTTTTTTTAAAATTTAATTTCGAGAATTTCATATATGGGTGCTTTTTTTAAAAAAAGATTCATTTCTTTATGTACACCATGTTCTGCCTCCATGCCAGAAGAGGGCACCAGATCTCACTGTAGATGGTTATGTGGTTTCTGGGAATTGAACTCAGGACCTCTGGAAGAGCAACTAGTACTCTAACCCTCTGAGCCATATGGGCTCTTTACTCACACCGTCCCTCCCCTCCCTCTTCTCTAAGTCTTTTCATGTCCTTCTCGCTCCTTCTCAAGTTTATACTGTGATCTTAGTGTTGCTCATACGAGTTTAAGTCTGACCTCTTGGAACTGGTTAAGTGGGGAGGAGACACTTTTTACTGTAGAAGACTGATTCTACCTTTTTTTTTTTTTTTTTTTACCCCTGAGAATAAATGTAATGAGATAAATAAATACTTCAGCCTCAACCATCCCATTGCCCTGAGTAAAGTAGATGTCACTGCAGAACCATGGGACCATGGATTAAAACCAACTATGGGTCCAGAATCCAGGCATGCAGCTCAGCTGGTAGAAAGCTTACCCAGCAAACGCAAAGCCCCAGCTATTCTACTTTGGGTGCCCAGGTGATACCACCTACACCATGGTGGGACATGCGCAGAATCCCAGTGTTCAGGAGGTAGAGACAGGAGAGCAGTAATTCAAGATCACAGTTTGATAGCCTATTCCAGGCCCAGCCTGAGCTATATGAGGTCTTGGCAAGAAAAAGAAAAAGGAAAGGGAAAAAAAACACAAAAGCAAACAAAACAATGGCCCTAAGAACCTTTGTCACTCCAAATGTCCTTTTTTTTTTTTTTTTTTTTTTTTGTCCTCTTCCCATAAAGTCTTTACATCTAAGACGTTATTATTATAAAGCCTTTTGTTCTGTTCAAAATAAATTGAGGAAAAAAATTTCCTCTTAGTAAAATACATCTGTGTTGCTGGGCAGTGATAGCACATGCCTTAATCCCAACACTTAGGAAACAGAGGCAGGCAGATCTCTGTGAGTTCAAGGCCTGCCTGGTGTACAAAGTGAGTTCCAGGACAGCCAGGGATATTATACAGAGAAACTCTGTCTCAGGAAAAAAAAAAAAATTTTTTTTTTTTTTTAAAAACCTTTAACTTCTGAATAAGCAAGTCTTTCAGTAAATCCTTACTTTATCAGGATCTAACAGTATTTTCTGGTGTGCCCTTCAGTCCCTGTGTTCACATTTCCTTTAACGTGTCACTCTTCCCAGTGACAAATGCCCTAAAGAGGCCTGTTTCCCACAGCGTATGTCACAAATGACACGCTTTCTTCCGACACTCACAGCTAAACTTGGACTTTTAAACACCGGCCTCTCTAGTCTATTGCATGCTTACACACCTTTGTTTTGCTGTCATCTGGGGAGGGGACAGGAGGGGGCAGTGTACAAATCAATTGAACCACGAACCGTCCTCCCCCTCCCCGCCCTCCGCCTTGAATTAACTCGGAATTCCTTCTCATCTCTATTCCCTTTTACATGCACAACTCATAGTCCATTTTAATTGCTCCTAACAGCCCACAACGCCTGGCTCCTGTGATTGCACATCATAGGAGGCACAGCTCTTTGAGCTGGAACCAATCATACCTCTACGAGTGAGAAAAAGCTAGGCAGCCTAGGCCAAAGTCGTGAAGTAGATGGTCCCTACATTTACCGAAGCCGACCTTAGCCCAGGGAGCACATAATAATGATAGCCTTTGAGTGAAGATACAGGTACATTTCCTAGAAAGCTCAAATTCTGATTAACACAACAGGAGGACTGAGATCGTGCAATCTCCTGGTCGTTCATAAAACATTGTCTTACATAAGCTGGGGCCTGCTGCTCATTTTTTTTTTTTTTTTTTTTTTACTTTTTACAAAGTGTTATTATTATTTTATTAAGTGGCACATACCCAGGTATTTCTGCAAAAGGGAGAGGAAGGAAAAGGGCTTGGGTATGGAATAGAAATCAGTAATTATGTTCTGCTGAGCGCATCATAGCTGTCCAGCTGGCACAATTAGAAAAATAGCTGATCAGTTCTGGTTATTGGTTTTGCTAACATGTTTGTTCACGGTTACTTCCTGTCTCATTAGGTTTTTTCTGCTTTCTTAGTCTAAAAGCATACCTTTCCAGATGGGGCTATTTTCAAACATTAGTGAGCAAAGCTTCCTTCGGTTGCTTTTGACATTTTTTTGTAATGCTATAGTTTGCCTATTCATTTATTCATTTAGCTAGGAGATGGCCTGAAAGCAAGACTTTTCTCTGAATTCCTTATTGAATTTCAAATCTGGATTTTTACATGCATCTCTTTTTAACGGCTATATCAGCGGCAGCACTGGTACAGCTGCACAGGGAGCTGTTGTCATCAGAAAATGCCATGGTACCAGGGCTGTCTCCACAAATTGGGACAAGCTTGGGGATGCCTGAAAGATGCTTGCTGCCTGTCACGATTGGCGAAGACCCTGTGAAGCCTTCCTTTTCCCTTCTACTGAATAGAATAAAAATGTAACTCATGTAATTTCCATTTCCTAAGTGCAGATTATGCAAGAAAGGAAAATGTTTGAATTTTGTTGTCTGTCTGTCTGTTTGTTTGCTACTAAAATAAAAGGAAATCAAAGGTGAAAATGCAGTGTTGCTTTCCAGGCTAGAAGAAGGCCCATAGACATGGCCCCAGGAAAGACTCTCCAGTGCCGTCTGCTGTAGAATAAGCGCATATGGCACCAGAGTTTCTGCCTTTGTCAAAGTTCATGAAATAGAGCTTTAAAATATGGCAGCAGATGCAAGTGTGAAATGGACGTGAAACACTGGGGGCTCAGCAGAACAGTTCACTAATAAAGTTCACCGTGGCTCTACAGAGGGGCTCACGAGTGATGGCAGCTGTCGCCTACACTGGAGGACACTGGTGGGCTGTCAAGATTTTAGCCACTTGCATAGCAGACACTGAGTAAATATTGCTGTTTTAAAGACTTGTCTTTCAACTCAAGATTTAGAAGCAAGAGCCTTTGTTTACCTAAGGATTAAGCCAACACAGAACAGAGGTTTGAGCGTTCCAGTAAGGGATTTCTCCTGTCGGTAGAAGAGGACCCTATCTTTCTGATTTTATCTGTGTTTTTATCTTTACTGTTGATTGCTGATCTAGTTGGTATGGTCGCTATAAAGAATTCAAGGCATGGAGGAGGAGCTCAAACAAACGAGCATTCTGTAGATTACAATATTCCATTAACTTTACAGCTTTGCTTTAGCACTGTATTGAGGCACAGGGACACTTTGATTCAAATGATAGAAAATTAATTTTTACTTTTTCATTGCATTGGCAATGGTAAACTACTAAGGACAGAGCTGCTGTAGCATAAAAATGACACAGGAATTTTGATTTTTATCCTCTTTGGGAAGAAGAAAGTAGACAATTAAAATCTTTAACATTACCTACATCTACTGTAAACATTTGCCAAGGACTGAAATTCGAAATAGAAAAAGGAAAACCAAAGAACGAAATTTTTGCTGGCAGGCATAGTGGTGCACTCTTGTAATCCCAACACTCAGGAGGTAGAGGCAGGTGGATCTCTGTGAGTTTGAGGCCTGCCTGATCTACAAAGAGAGTCCAGGACAGCCAAAACTGTTACACAGAGAAACGCTGTCTCGAAAAACCAAAAAAAAAAAAAAAAAAAAAAAAAAAAAGAAAAAAGTTAATCTGTTATTTTAATTTTTAAAATTATGTTAATTAGATTTAAATGTTATCTACATAATAGAAAGAAAAAATGAATTCCATCAAATTAGCAATAAATAGTTAAAGTTAAAAAACAAAGTCTTCAACAAAGGCAGATGGTAATAAAAGGCTACAATTAGCCAACCATGACACAAGGGCCAAATCTAGCCCACTTCCTGTTTTTGTAAATAAGGATTTTTGGGAGCACAGCCACAGTTGCTTGAACACTGTAGCTACTTTTACATTACAGTGTGAGAGGTGACTAGCCACCATGGAGATGTGTGTCCTCTATGGCTTAAAATATTTACCCCTGGACTTATCTGTGATCGAAATAGAAAACGTTTAGACATTTCCCTCCCTAGTAATAATTCCTGTAAATGACAAAGATAGAAGTTCTCTTGCTCTTTAAAAAAATAAATAAATCAAGGTTTATTTATTCACTGTTTATACAGTATTCTGCCTGTACATAAGAAGATGGTGCTGGGTCTCATCATAGGTGGTTGTGAGCTACCATGTGGTTGTTGGGAATTGAACTCAGGCCCTTCGGAAGAACAGCCAGTGTTCTTAGCCTCTGAACCATCTCTCCAGCCCCTCTTTCTCTTTTTTCTTTCTCTGATTGTATGTAATAAACAAATGTCCAGAAGAAACTAATATCAATTTAAGATAGGGGGCTGTTTTTATAAAAGAATCAAGACAAAAGTAAACTGGGAGTGGGAGCAGTGGTCCTCCCCAGGGAAGGGCACAGCAATTGGTTGTCCAGGACCAGACAGTCAGTTGAGAAATCAGATGCACAGGTAGCATTACACAGACTGAGCAGATTATATTTAGGGATATATATGTATAGACAATGTATACGTGCTTGCAATAGCAATTTTTTCAAGGCCATGAATTTGAAAGAGGTCAGGGAGGTGTATAAGGGAGGGTTTGGAGAGAGGAAAAGAAAAGGAAAAATATATAATGAAATTATAGTCTCTAAAAAAGGTTTTTTAAATCTTGAGATGTGAGAACTAAAAGTGATGAACTTCAGAAGCAGTTTGATCAGAAGGGGGCACCAGTGCCCTTTCTTTTGTGTGTGTATGTGTTGTTTATTTGCTTTTGAGACAGACTCCCATGTATCTTAGGCTGGCCTTGAACTCACTATATAACTAACAAAGAACTTGAACTCCTGAGTCTCCTACTTCCACCTCCCAAGTGATGGGATTGTAGGCATGCACCACTCACCTAATTTATATGGTGCTGGTGAGACACCCAGGGCTTCGTGAACTATATTCCCTGTCTTGCCTGCACATTATTTATTCAGTTTCTATCCATTGGTGACACTCTAATGGTGACACAACATCACCTGATTTTATTCCTTTCTGTGGCAACTACCTCCTCAGCTTTCCTTCACGCCATGGCCTCCACTAGTTTGCATCCGACCATCAGTTATTCCTCAGAGTTACTTCGCATCGGTCATCTCCCCTCCCAGCCATCTGAAGTCTCTGCTTCTCTCACCCTCATTCACCAGAAGCACTGCGTCGTCTCAAGTCATCCTTCCTCCTCCTTTGAAGTATATTCATGAGAGAAGATCTAAACTCCATTCACCGGAGTACGATGACTGGCGGGATGAAGGCTCAATACCCAGCACTGGATTGCATTACAGGAGAGTAATAACACAGCATCTGTCAGTGCCTCATTATGTAGGAGTGGTAGAGCCACCCTAAGTGTCATGTAGCTGTGCTGGCCACTGTGAGTGACAGTCAGCTCATCCTCCTGAAACCATTTGAAGCATTTGATCACATTCCTGCCCAGGCCTAAGGCCTTGGTCCCAACTCTATGTTCTATGTTATACCTGCTCCCAACTTGACATGCTCTTTTGCTTCATATTTTAATCCATGAGTATATTCTATGTCTTGGAATGTTTGGTGTCTGCCCTGTTATTGATTAAAGCAGCTAAGGACATCCTGAAGACTATACATCCCAACATACGTTGGCCCCACCTTCTGTCTGTCCTCTATCCCTTGGCTCCTCTCCATTCTTATCTCTTTGCTCCAGGCCCAGGCTTCCTTGCTCTCTGTACCAAACCCTTTGCACTTTTTGGTTCTTCTACCCAATCACTTCTATGGCTTACCCTCCTCACTTCTTGTAAGGGTCTGTTCATATGTCAAGTTCAATCACTCGCACAGACTCGCCGTCACCCACTGTCCTACTTTTCTTTTCTGCGTTCTGATGCTGAGAGACAGCACTGACATGAAGCAACTTGGAGCAGAAAGAATTTATTTGGTTTACAGACTGTAGGTCATCAAGGGAAGCCTGGGCAGGACGTGAAGCCGAGACTATGGAGGAATACTGCTTATCGGCTTGCTCAGTTTTCTTACCTAGCCCACATATACAGGTGTGGTATGTCGTGCCATGGGCTGAGCCTTCCCCTCATCAAATAGCAATCAAGAAAATACCCCACAGGCCAATCTGATGGAAGAAATTCCTCAACTGATATTTCTTCTTTTCAGGTATAAGTTTGTGTCAGACTGACAGATGCTAATTATGATTACCCAACATCACCCACTCAGACCCGCCATCACCTACTCTCCTTTGACACCTGACTCCACATAGCTAACTAATAAAAGTGTGTTTCTTCTCTGCACTCCTACTGTCTCTTCTATTTTGTGGGTTCCATCCCACATTCTGAAGGCCCCTTTCCCATCCTAAATTGCAAATGTAGTCAGGCCTTTATGACAGAGTTCTTTATGACCACACAGCATTGCTGCCCAGCTGCTTGGAAATTCATGAGTGGTCCTCCTGGCCCACCCCCACAAGCTTCCAGATGGCATGACATTTCCAGACAGCAAATCTAATACATGTAAAGCAGAAGCAGGCCACAGGACTCTCCGCTTGCAGAGGACAGGACCTCCAGTGTGGGCCTTATTATGTAGCCATATGACAGCTCTCTCCCTTGGCATATGGGTTGGGAATTGGGATGGCTGTCACCTCACTTAGTTCCTAAATTGCTAAAGGGCAAAAGAGCATTTCTTTGGACCAAGTGAAACCTCCATAGTGGCCAGCCCAGTGCTTTTCTCCTATTAAGTATTCATTGCTGAGGTACTGAGAGACACTAGAAATTAGGGGACAATGAAAGAAGGCAATGCCTTGGTTATCTGTCTAGACTCATCATCATCAAATAATGGGCATAGTAGAAGTGTGGCCTTCTGTGCTTAGGAGGCACTATTTTGACAACATGTGCAATAAATGTAAGAAAGATGCAGGTATAATGAATGGTGCATGCACAGTGGGGGGTATCTTAATGACTTTTTATCTAACTGACTTCACAGCCTTTTCTTGTAACATCCAATATGAACCAAATCATCACAGAAAAAAAAAAAGTGTCATCTATCCCTGTTACTTTTATTTTATTTTTATATTAATGATTTTGGGGTTTTCTAGATTTGAGTTTGAGATGTAAACTTCCCAGAAGCACCTTCTAATCTCACAGTTTTCGCGTTTAATTTGAGTGTAATCAAGTAGATTCTGTAATTATTTTTCAACTGGAAAGAACAGTGACCGCATTGTCTCATTATATGGAGAAATCGAAACAAAAACATCAGCAACAAAGCCACAGAGCATGACGGTGTAAGCAGTTCAAAGAGTTTTTGACATTAGAAAGAATAAGAGACTGGCTTCTCGTTGCAGTGTCCTTACGGTAACAGTCTCATCTTGCAAGTCTCTAGCCGTTGCAGATTCTACAATGCTTGCTCTTTTTCCTTCTTCTTCAGTCTGTATAGTGTATCTACAACATACCTTTCTTATCAAGTTGTAGGTGATGGTGGGAAAGATGAGGCTGAATATTAGACCAAGTACCTAGTTCCTAGGGTCCAGCCGTGCCAGCTCTTTGCATCCCAGGCCAGCTTTGCACCATCATAGCTCCATTTCATCCCTGTCCTTGCATTTTCCCTGCATCTGCCCCACCCACACCCCTAAAGCCTTATGTAAGAACTTCTGGTTTCTAAACTCACAACATATTGAGTCCTGGGCATGGGGCAAAGCTGTGATGGTGCAACAATGAGAATACTAATGAACACAACAGTAATTGGTAACTTAAATACTATTTGTTTCCATACGAAAATCACACGCAAGGTATTAAGGCAATAGAGAAAAGCTTATGAAATGCTATCCTTGTTGGGGACTGCCTCCTGGAAGTGGAGACAAACACTTTTGAGATCCTAGAATTGTAATCTGCAAGAAATGCACTGAAGGTAAACACACGAATCATCATCAACATCATCAACATGATCATCAGGATTTAGAAGTAGAGCAATTGGCAGTGCTGGTGAAGACCACAGTCCATCCGCAACATCTCTCGTCCTCTTCCACTATAGTGGAATATTTAGCTGGGCAAAATGTGCACTACATTGAGAGTATAAAGTGAGGCTAGGCTAAAAGGCCAGCACTTAATTAATGAGGTATGGGTTAAATGCATAGCTTCCACACCTCTCCACATAGGTCAAGCAGCATGCCCCTGGCTTCTTCACTCTTACATCAAGCCTGGGAATGAAATAGTGAGGAGTTCTCTTCAGGAAAGGAGCATGACCTTCAGGATTTCAGACATGGAGAGAAGAGTTGCGTCAGTCCAACACAGCGGAAGTGCTCAGTAGCCCGGCTGTTTAGAGACTATGTATACAAGGATAATGTGAGTTTCTACCTCCTTTGAGACATTGTGTTTTAGACCTGCCTTTATAACAGACTACATTATATCTTAATACTCAAGTACCAAGAGAACTAAAAGTGAAGATTTCCTACAAGTAAAAAGCTTCCCCTATATATGATCTCTCACTGATAAACGGATTTGTCAATTTAATTCAATGCTCTTGACCCCAAACATCACAAGAACAACAGGTGGTCATGTAGAGAAATGAATGAGTTCCCTGGTAAGGGTCCACAAGAGTATACCTACACAGACAACAGACATATGAAAAGGTGATTACCCTCATTATCAGACTATATAATACCAAATTATTCAAGCCTAAAACCTCCAGGATGGATCAATTTAGAACCATTGGCGCACAAAGTGTTGGTGACAATGTGTAGGCCCTGAAATTTTTCTGTGCTGCTTGCTAGTGAAAAAGATAATGCCCCAAGAGTGTCTTTATAACTCTGCTAGCAGGCATGGAAATTTGCATATTTTATATCTCCCGGTATGAGTAACTTTTGTGGCTGTGACAAAAATACCATGACCAAAGGCAACTTATGGAAGAAAGAGATTATTTGGGACAATGGCAGCAAACAACCAAGGCAGGAAGCTGAGAGATTCCATCTTCAACCACATGGAAAAAGCACAACTGCCCCCACTAGATGTGGGACACATCTATAAAATCTAGAAGCCCATCCCCAGTGACATAGATCCAGGATTCACCTCCTAAAAACTCTTATCACTTTCCCACATAGCCCCACTTCCTAGAGACCAACTACGTGTTCAAATATGTGAGCTAACAGGGCCCATTTCTCATTCCTGGCCCCACCGACTCATGGCCATCTCATGATGAAAAATATATTTAGTCCAACTTCAAAAGTCTCCAAGTCTTTAACAGTCTCAGCACTGTTCAAAAAGCCAAAGCCTGAAGTTTTTTTTGAAGCTCAAGGCATTGCCATTAGGAAGCAACACTGACAATCTAGGCTCACACAAAACAGCTGGGGTGAGTGTCTCAACCATAAAGGTGAGTGACCAAAGCTAGACGTGGAGCTTTCCCAGCCATACTGAGTTCTGGATTGTAGCAAATTCTGGCCTGTAACTTCCTTTTGCTCCTTGATCCTTTTATGGCATCGACACCATGAGAACAGTCAACATTTACACATTCTTCTTTCTAATCTAGTTTAGCCAAACAAAGTAGAAGCCATGACCAGCAGACAACTTGTCATGAGGGACTTCACGACACATTCATCAGGATGCATTGTTTCCATTACTGTAACGAAATTCCTGAGAAAATCAATTTATGGGAGAAAAAAAAAAAAAAAGATTTCCTTTGGTCCAGAGTTTCAAGGGTTTTGGTCCTTGGCCACTTGGCTCCATTGCTTCCAGACCTGTGGTAAAGCAGAACCTCACGACGAAGAAGACTTAAGGAACAGAGCCACCTACCTCTGAGCAGCTGGAAAGCAGAGGCTACAAAACAAAAACAAACAAAACCAGAAAGAGGCCAAGGACAAGAAGCAGACCTCCAACAACCCACCTGCTTTCACATAAATCACAGCTCCTAAATTTCCATCCACCCGCCTCCTAACATATTATTTCCTACATCTATCACCTCCAACTTATCAACGGATTAATCCAATAACAAAGTCAGAGCCCTATGATCGCATGATTTCACAATGCCCCATCTCTGACAATTACTCCATTGGGAATCAAGCTTTCAACATGGGAACTTTGGGCAGATGGCAATGTGAGTTCCAAACATACCAAAAACATAAGGAAATCTAGGAAACAAGCAGAGGAAAGGGGTTTCTGGTGTCTGGGTACATGGCTGGAGCTGAGGCTGTGATGAAGTATTGTGACTGGTTCAATAAAAGAGATTTGGGCAGAGGAGAGTGCTGTCCACAGGAATAGCAGAGAAAGGTAATTTTAACTCATCTGGACATGCAATGGAAAGAAACTTTGCCTAGAGAATAGCGTTCAGGAGATAGATGGCTCTGCACTCTGATCAAGACACTACAGTTTACGATTTGCATGACCACAGACGATGACATTAGCCTTTCTAGTCCCCTATCTGCTAAGTGGGAGGGGAGGGCGCTTGTTTTTGTCTTGCAGCAATTTTGTGAGGAGTAAATGAGGCAAGAGAGTATCTGGCACCCAGACGGTGCTCAGTAAATTTAAGCAGTAATCATTTCGATAATTACTACTAATTTTATTATTGTCACTATTATATGCACAGCTTAGCAGGAATGTTGCCATTAAGCTATGCGATTCACTGTTACTCTGCTTCCTGAGAGAGAGACGGTGCTTATGTACAGCTTGCTAAATCTGCAGAAGAGATTTCCCGTTCAGATTTACTGACTGAGGTGTCAGTGCTCTAACACTTTTCATCAATTATTCTGGCTCTCCTGGTGACACTCATGTGATATGTGTCCATTACAGTCAAATATATGTGAAGGCAAACAAAGCAAAATGCCATTTGGCCAGACCATATCATTGAGCTCCCTCTTTCTATGTGACTACGTGCAGAACAAACCAACTGAGAAAGAAAACAGTGACAATTGTCCAGATGCCTCAATAAGCAACCAACTAGCTAAAAGCAAATCCCACGGAAAACTCCACAGAATTCTCTTTTCTGTAAGGAGGCTCAGTGAGGAGCTGTTCAAAGTTACAATTTCATACCACTGTGCCACTATTTTATGCCCCTAATTCTAGTTTTACTGGCTTAAAAAAAAAACAATATTTAGCATCTTATGTAAACAGGTCTCTGGAACATAAAAATGTTGTTTCTTCACAGGGCTTTATACAGAAATACCTATGGTAACACTGTCTAAGGTCATTAGCCCAAAGAAACACTCTGGTTTGTTAAAAATTGGAATTCTGATCATACCCCTTCAAGGTGCGTGTCCCCCTCCTTTTTTCTTCTTCTTTTCATTGCAGTCTGGATTTGTAAACTATTTTGAATTCTCACATTTCTACATTCATTTGCATAGCACAGAAAGCATATTACATAACAAGTCAGTCAAGCTAAATTATAGGCAGTTCTTTTCAATCAGGCCACTGTGGTTCTGTGTTGCGCACTTCAGCTCCCTGTCTCCCACTGCTCAAATGTTGCCATGGTGACCAATTTTTGTCATGTACATTCCCAGGTCCCATGCGGCCCCCTTATTCATAGCTTTTTGCCATCACTACAGCGACCGCTAGCTGTTATCTTATTTTTTAATCTCCCCTTAGCAACACATATCATCTTTAAAGCTACCTGGGTGAGTTCTTGAAACCTGAATATAAATGACGTGTTACATAAGCAAGCAAATAATCTCACAGTAAATAAAGTGATGATGATAACAGCAAATAAATAAAACTACTTAAGCCATCCATAAGCAAGTGCTCTGTGAGTTTGCTTCGTGTCCAACAGCTGCATTGCTGTTGGGTTGCAGGAAAGTCAACTGTTTTAGGCAAATGGAATAGCAAGATTGCAAAACGCAAGAGCTGAGTTGGATCACCCACATTGCGATCTATCCAATTGTGAGCTGTTATGACAGCTAAAAATCACACACTATCGGATATTGGAAGAAGGAGCTGAGACATATAAAGACAATCTCAGTTATCCATATGCCTCAAAAGACAATGTCATATGGGTAAAGTAAATGTCACCTTGCTTTCCTCTTTAAATATTGTAGGGTGAGTGTCTTTCGAATAAAAACACAACCTAAAATAAATAAATAAAACACAAGAAACCAGATCAAAGACATAAATAGAACAAAATATGCACAAGAGATTTCACCCAAGATCAAAGATGTGAGTGTAATTGCCATGGCTAAGAAATGAAGAACTCACCAGAACAGAATGTCTTCAGTGCAGAAAGAATTCTACCCAAAAAAAGAATAAGAAAGAAAGGAGAGGTGGGGGGGGCGGTTATGTCTCTGGTACATCAAATCCTCCACAAAGCCAGTAAAATGTCTTTATTTTCTCCTTTGCAGTAAGCAAAACTTTCTATGCCATTCCATTGAGATGACCAAATATGGGGCCATGTGCACTGGCACTGAAGGAGAGAGGCACATCCGAACAGTTTGTCTTTTATGGTTTTGCCTTTCTTGCCAGAATTAAGCCTGGAAACTTGAATCTTTTACAGTGTTTCTCAGTAGAGCAACGTAGTTTGCAGATAACTTTCAAAAGTGTGAAATTATTGGGATTGCACTTCAGAGAGGAGCATTGCTTGTTAAAATGGAGTAATTAATTTAGTGCATATGGGAAAAAAAGGCAAAAAGGCTGTAGGGGGAGGTCCCTTTGTTAAATATTTATCACTTGAGTCCCCGGGGGGGGGGGGGATGTCACTCAGAGAAGCCATGGTTGGAGATAGTGCATGATCTGAAGTGAATAATAAGAGCCCTCTGTTAAAGAGGGACTGCTGATTTCGTGGGGGAAAAGAGTTCTCGTTCTCCTTAGATATTGTCTTGTATGGTGCCTTGCTGAATGTGCTCAGTGTGAAGTAATTTAGTCTTTATTTTCAAAGTACCCCTGTCTCTAACCTTATGGGACTTTCATCTCATCCGGGTCAGTGAAGTCTCCTCTCTCCACTCTCTTCTACCACTCTATGGTAACAAGATGCAGGAGAGAAGGAGGGGGAGGAAAGAGAGCAGTGCGCACAGACACATGGGCATGCAGGCGTCAGAAACCTGCAGACCGGAGAGGATCATGGGCAGAAAGCCCACAATCCCATTCAGCCTCCAAAAGATGGCAAACGTGGAATCCTGGAATCCACAGTACAGTTTGACCAAATGGTAGCATGGAAGATGAGATTTCTCAAATTGATTCTGTTTTTTTTTTATTTATTTATTTTTATTTATTTATTTATTTATTTGCTTTTTTCTTTAAGCCACTTGGGACATCTAAGTAATGTTCTTCCTTCCTAATGGTATTTAGGCCATAATATGTACGTTGACATATGTCCTTTGTTACTTTTAGAATAGAGATGTTTTGATTTCAAATACTTAAAAATGGCACGAATTGGGGACAATCTGTTACTACGAAGCCAATGTACTCATCAAATATGTATCTGTTCAGTTTAAGGCTATTTCTTATCATTTGTATTATTATATGCTGGGGCATATTTCCATACTATTGTAGGGGAAGGAGAAAGAGGAGAAGGGGGAACGGAAGGGAAGGAGAGGGGAGGGGAGGGAAGGAAAGAAAAAAAAATTTAAAAAAAAAAAAAAGGTTAAGGTGGTAAACAAAAGACAGCACCCCTTAGCTGAAGTGAAGAGTTTAGTATTCCTGTGGCCTGTGACACCTTCCAGGCTCCCTTTGGTTTTAGACACGCTGGACTAGTTAAATGGAATTTTATTTCTCTGATTGAAACATTAAAATCGTATTTTCCAGCCATGGCTAACATTCCCACCCGACCTGGGGGACAGCTGGGTAAGGAGCATGGCTGCCATCTAGCATGTAGAATGCAGGGGTGGCACTCATCACCCTGAGAAGCACAGATGCCCACTCCCCACCTCCGGGAAAGAACTCCTATCCCAAATGGCAAGATGGCCAAAGTGGAGAACCACCCCCAGAACTCTAAAAAGCCCCTTCCAATTTCCCTCCATTCACCTTTAGACTTTATGGGAACATTTTTGACCCAAAGATTTTTACTTAAAAATCATCAGATCACATCAGCAACGGCCATATATTTATGGTAACAGTGCTTAGGATACCTCCTAGTCATGTACTGAAAATTCCTCTGAGTTTTATAAATACTCAGATGCACTTTGGGACTGAGAATGTAGTAGGCAGCCTCAAGCTCAAGCCTTTTGTAGGAGTGAGATAATTCTTCACAGGGCTGTTTCACGTTTATAACTGTTTTGGGGGTCCAGTGCCCAGAAGTGACTTGGCCACTCTTTAGACTCTGCCCCTACATTTTCATGATGTGGGGACTTTCGAAAAACAAACTATAAATAGCTAACACTGAGGAAATAATTTGATTTTCACAAATCACAGCCTTTAAAAGGGAAAAATTAATTTCTTTCAATCATGTTCAATTGGCTTCCTCAGAATGCGTGAATGGTTTGTTTGTTTGGTTGGTTGGTTATTTTTAAATAAGAGAACTGCTATACAGGGATGTCCCCCCATGCCGATAATGTCCCCTTTTCCCATCTTTTTGACTCAGGTACCTGTGAATTCACAGAATTCTACATGATTTTCAACTGATAAGGAAAAGCCTGCTAAGTTTGCATATGGCTTAAGATAGCATTCTGTGAGAGTACAATGTGGGGTTTTTTTGATGCTTCAAAGTTCACTGAAAGAAATACACACTACCCTGTCATGTCCTGTCATATGGCTCACACATTCTGGCAAGATCCATTGTGCTATGTTATGACGTCACTTAGTAGCATGTAGCTAATGCATTAGCTACAATTCAATTTTTAAAACTTTTTAAAAAAGATTTATATATGCCAGGTGTGGTGGTGCATGCCTTTAATCCCAGCCCTTGGGAGGCAGAGGCAGGTGGATCACTCTGCCTGCTCTACAAAGTGAGTCCGGGGCAGCCAAGGCTACACAGAGAGACCCTGTCTTGAAAATGCAAAAATAAGGCGGGGCGGTAGTGGCGCACATCTTTAATCCCAGCCCTTGGGAGGCAGAGGCAAGCTGGACTCCAGAGCGAATTCCAGGATAGCCAATGCTCAGAGAAAACCTGTCTGGAAAACAAACAAACAAATGGAAAACAAAAATAAAAACAAAACAACAAAACCCCAAAAGATTTATTCATTATCTATACAGTATTCTGCCCACATGCCAGAAGAGGGCACCAGATGTCATTATAGATGGTTATAAGCCACATGTGGTTGCTGAGAATTGAACTGAGGACCTTTGGAAGAGCAGACAGTGCTCTTAACCTCTGAGCCATCTCTCCAGCCCCAGTTTTTAAATTTTTTATTAATTAATTAATTTTTTTCACTTTACATCCTGGTAATAGCCCCTTCCCTCTTCTCCTCCCAGTCCTACCCTCCCTCCTGTGTATACCTTGGAATAGCTACAATTTAAATTTTAAAGGATGGTTATGTCTTTTCTTAAAACTCTCTTTATCTGTCATTAAACTATCTTGAAATTTTAGGATAGCTTTCCTAGATAAGACTTCTCAGCCCAAGGTCCTCATGCAAGTATTCAAAGATGTGTACAACATGCCTGCTGCCTAGTTTGCAGGAAATATACACTTCTGCTTTGCTGACCTCTGATTATAGAAGTATGGTCTCTAAATATAAACACACACACACACACACACACACACACACACACACACCAGGAAACTCTTTGTTGTTGTTGTTGTTTTTCTATAGAGTGTCCAAATGCCCCAAACTAAGAATTACCTAGCTTTCAAAGAAAGACAAGGTTTTGTGTAACCTAATCAAGAGTTCTCTGAAACGGGCCTAGGGAGCTAGGTATATTTTAAGATAATGTCCAGGGAGTCACATCATCGGGTCATTTGCGATGCTTTGAGAGAATAAATACATGGCAGAAAAACGGAACAGGCACTTTAAACTATTAATTCATCTGACATCGACTTCTCAAAATGTGTATATATTCTGAGAACACAGAGAAGCATACAACAGGGCCCGTTCTTAAAGCATATCAAATAGTTCTGCTTGCACACATGGGGTAGATACTGTCACCTCACCTGCCCAAACTTCAACACCCATCAGTCCTTCTCCAGCCAGGGCCTAGAGCCTGTGTTTGTGTGCCACTACTAGCTCCTTTGTGATTTCACTCAGGTGTATCTTTAGGTCCTTGTCCCGTTGTCATTAACTCCCTTATCTTTTCTGTTATCTCAGTGTCCCTCCTGATGCTGATTTCCCTCTTTATCTGTGCACACAAATTCTCCTTCCTGGACTTCTAACATTCTACTGATAGCCATCAAAGTGGATGAGTGGCCTCGCCGCTGCTAAGCCCACTTTATTTGTTACCTGGAGTCTGTGCCTGATTACTTAAAACTGATCTGAACTTTGTAGGTATCTGTATGATCTTTAGTCTCCCTGACTAGTGTGGCCTCCATCCACCCAGGTTTACATTTTGGCTTAGAAGGTCCCATTTGATTAGTCTCTCCTTCCCACATGCTGCAGGCATTGAGTGACATCCTCTGAACCTTGGAAGACCCAGATAGCATCTTCCTTTCTCTATAACGTAGAAAACAAGCCCAACACTTCGCTCACAACTATGGCTTCTTCTTTTTTAACAGAATGCTTGGAATAACCATTTAAAAGTAAAAATGAAAAACAAGAAAGGCTGTGTGTGTATAGACAATCTGGTTCTTGCCCATTACTCTCCAGTGTAGCCTTCCCCAGGTGAAGAATAAGACTTCACAGATCAGAACTGTCAGAGCTATGCCACTGGGCTAAAGTCATGGAAAAGGAGCTATAACTTTTGCCAACTCTCAACCACGCATGTTTAGCCTCTATATTTTGTATGAATTGCATACTATAGACCACATTTGCAGTTAAGAGATTTTTTTTGTTTTTCCACGGAATCCATGTATTCACATGACTTTATTAACCAGGAGGATTTGTTTCCTTATAAAAATTAATTTAACCAATGTGCATAAAATGCATAAAAAAGAAACAATTGCCTTTGTTTTGCGTGGCACTTCAGTCCTTTCAGACCTTAATGAAGGGAAATCTATCTGGGACACCCCAGGAAATTCCCAAATGGCTGGTATAGCTCCCATTAGTCTTTTGAAAGAGGTTAAACTGCCCAAAGCCATAATCTCAAGTCTTAATTGAATGGTAACAATTCAACCATGAGCAGAACCTCCTAAGAATGGTGGAGTCCTGTGTAAGCGTTGCACAATGGGAATGCGTGGGCAGATGCCATCTGCAGCCCAGGGGTAAGCGGACAAAAAGACATTTGAGGAAGAGGGAATTTCTTACAGATATGATATAATGGGGAAGATCTGAAAGTCATCCATCATGACGGTGACACACATCACACCCAACAACAGGCAAAAAGGCACAAGATGTCACAGACCGCCTGCAGCGTGTCAGGCCTTCTGGCATAAGCACTTTTGTATATCCTGCCCCCTTGCCTTTGTTGCCCACTCCACCACGCTGCATGGGCAGGGCCCAGAATTCGTCTGCTCGCCCCAACCCCAAGCCCAACATTTGCTAATGTAGGCTTTATTGTCATCCGTACACATTCATCTGCTGACACGGAGGGGCCATCAAAGCCGGACAAAGATACCAAATCACCAGATGTTTCTGGGTCTCATAAATTGGGTTAACGGAGGAGACTGCTTCAAGAGGTCAGAACAATGTGGGGCCACTCCAGGGCACTTGGCGGCTCAGAGGCTCTTATCGAGACAGCTGCTAGGGCATACATAGGACCAAGGTATCCATCCACTCCCCTTTGGTTTTCTTTATCAACCTTTCTTTTAAGACATGAGAGACAGAAAAACAGAGATAGAGACAGAGAGACAGAAAGAGAGACAGAGACAGATTGGGTTAATATGAGCAAGAAAAAGCATACACTAAGTTTTCACATCACTGTGAATATTAACCTGCCACTTATATCCAAGTGTGTTCCTTTGATTTTTAAGGACCATATGGCGTGTGTCTGCACTCAGACTCATTGAACATTAGCATGACTTGTGTCATATTTCGTTGCTTTAACCCCTGCATGGAATTTGTTTCTTATCTCATCTGTCAAAATCACAAGCCCTCCCAGCTCATCCTCTATGAGCAGTGGCAGCTCTTCTTCGGCCCTTAGGGACTTCAGCTAAACGTTCATCGCTTGCTAGACTCTTGAGACCTCCTAAGTTTGTCTTTTTATTACTATTTTCAAAGGGCCTGTAGGAAAACTGAAGGCAACTTAGAGACAGCCAAGGATAGATACTGTTGGCTTGGACAATGTTGTAGAAACATAAAACTGAACAGTTGAGTGTTTGTGGAGTTGAGGATACAGATAGCCTAAGGTTTCTATCCTTTTCAGCATGAGTTTTCAGGTTAACACACCAAAGGCCATGCAACACTTCGTGTCCCAGGCTTCATTATAGAGCAAACAGCCCACCGGAAGGAACCACTGAGGCCCAAACTTAGAGGAATCAAGAAAAATCTACAAAGAACGGCACTTCTCCAGAAGAATGACTGAATGTAAAATAATTGGAATTCCTTCTGACTGGATACACTGCGGTGTTTGTAAATCACTCCACAAAAATGCCAGCTATGTCCTGAAGCCAACTCTTCAATATTATCTGGAGAAAGCCATGCTATCTAAGCACAAAGCTGTTGGCAAATCTATTCCGACATCTTCTATATTTGACCCTGTTAATTGCTTCTCCTTCCTCCTTAGATCTTGATCTAGCATTTTGTGGATCTTACCTCATACATACAATGAGATGATTTACACCACAGGCAAGTAAGTGTGTGTCTACTCCCGAGTATCATCCTGTCTGAGGATACTGTAAAACTGTTGTATATTTTGCAACACTTTTAACATTTATTTCATCTTGAAACAGTATTTATTTGGCGCACTGATTTCACATTTATCTTGTCAGCTAACAGGAGAGATGAAGGCTTGGTAGTGGGTGGGGGTGTGTGGAAATGACAAGTCTTTACTCTGGTTGATAGAAAGTTCCAGTCGGTTTTCACAGATGGTGGGCCAAAATGTGAATTGGAGGAGATAATATGACATAGCTAAGTCTATGATTATCTGTAATGGTTAGGAACAAAACTATTGTTAAGCTCCATACATGTATGTATGTATATATGTATGTATGTATCCCAATGCTTAAAGTCTAATCCAACAAAAACTATTAACCTAAGAATAATAAGAACTGGGTCAATGTGCCTTTCCTATAGGCAAAGTTGATGTCCTAGAATTAAATTAAAATTTAATTAACCAGAGTGTAGACTAGGGAAAGTTTAGATGAAACATATTAATTTGTGTTTATTAAAACAAATCTATTTCTTTTTAATCAGACACTTGAAGATACCCACCTTAAATTATATAAGTTTAGGGGGCATCTTAATTTTCTTTTGTGTGTGTGATGTGAGTGTACATGTTCCTGTGTGTGTCCATGTATGTGCATTTGCATAGAGGCCAGAGGTTGTTGTCAGGTGTGTTCCTTACTTGCTCTCCACCTTATATTTTGAGGCAAGGTCTCTCATTGAAGCTGGAGCTCATTGGTCCAGCCAGGCGGACAGCCAACAGTCTTTGGAGATTCTCTCGTCTCCCCCTCCCGAGTGTGCCTGGCAATTGATGGAAGCATTGGAGATACAAACTCAGGTTCTCAGGCTTGCATAGCAAACACTTTACCTAATGAGCCATCTCCCCAGCCTTAAAGTATTAACTCAACATAAAAACATGCGGCTAGGAAACTTACCCATGACATACATAAACAGTGAGAACACACTGGAAAATGTACTTCAGATAGTCATCAACCATCTCATCCTAAAAGCCTTCTCTCATATCCCAGTCCAGGGCCAGCAATGACTCTTCCTCTTCCATGTATTGCAGTATACAGTTTGTTCATTTGTTTGTCTGTTCCTCACCCACACTGCAGAGAGACGTTGCTGCTTTAGTCTGTGCTCATCCTCAGCATAGGACGTGATATTCAAAATGTGTGTGTGTGTGAGTGAGTGTGTGTGTGTGTGTGTATGTATGTATGAATATATATGACTGCACTTGCTCTTTTGCAGAAAAAATGGAAGAAGCATCACAAGAAGGTTCTATATTTATAAAACTAATAACATATCAATTATAGCGACAAGTATTTCATTCAAGTTTAGTGCTTCACACTGAGTGTCTTATATTCTTTGCATAAATAATGATTTTTCAGTAAGTACTTTTCCATAAAGCAACTCAAAGGTGAATGTGAAAGAAGGTTATAGATAAAGCACTATAAAAATATTATTAAGATGTCTGAAACACTCGAGGTATTATCCCATGACTAAAGGAATAAAAGCTGATAAAAATCAGTTAAATGAACCCCAGATTGCCATACTATATATATTATGGATTTCTTGGCTCTTATACAAAATTTACTTGCCCAATAGGATATATTATTTATGCAGACACTACATTTGCTGATGATGGACAAGTGCAGGAATGAATGGGGAGAGCCCTTGATTAGAGAGAGTGAGGTTCTACATAGCGTTTTAAAAGTCCCAGTGACCATGTCACCTCAGTAGGATAAATCTGTATAATGACAAGACCTCTGATTCTAATGAGTTCTGCCGAGGCAGAAGTTTTCATTAAGAAAAACAAAACAAAACAAAAACAGAGAGCCAATTCCACCGTGAGGGATTTTGGTGACCGACAAGCGAGACGTCCTTTCTCTTGCGTGGTAGGAGGTTACACTTTAGACAAACTAAAGAAAGTCGATGATTTCATAGATCTACGGCCTTCTTTGCTTTCTGACTGTCTGTCTACGCTTTCCCCCTTCAGCTGTACTTCCTAATGATGCCTACAGCCCTCCGGCTTCAATGCATAAACAACTGACTCAGGCAACTGGCAAAAGGCCAGGTTCATACAGTCTCACGCCCACAGATAGTGTGTGTGCTTAAGAGCGGTGTGCATTGTCATTCTAGTGTTCTGTCTTTTGAGAGAATACCAAAAAATGCACATTTCACTTTCTAATGCATGCCTTTCTTCAACAAGACTCCATCTTTTCAGTTTGGGGGATTTCTATGAGTTAACCATCAAAATATACTAAATGAGGCTGGAGGAGATGGCTCAATGATTAAGACCACTGGCTATTCTTCCAGGGCATAGGAGTTCCATTTCCAGAACCCACATGGTGGCTCACAACCATCTGTAACTCTAGTTCCAAAGGATCAGATGCCCTTTTATGACTTCTGCGTTCATGTATCAGGCATGCACATGGCACACATACACAGACTCATTTACACAGATTAAATAAATAAATCTTTACAATTTTATTTTATACATACATGCATATATACATACTAAAAGCACACAGTGACGAGCCTTCTTTTCCACAGGTTTCCTTAATTGATGGCAAGTTTCAATGGGAGGTAAATTACTGTTTCTCTCTTCTGTTTTGTCTTCCCTTTGAAAGTTTCTGGGTGGGAGAAGCAAGGCTTATCTCAGGCTTGAGAGACCAAATTAAGACACTGGAACCTCCTTGTACCACCACTGATCAACACAGAAATATTTTTTGTTGTTGTCATTTTCTTGAGGCAAAGTTTCTCTATGTAGCCTTAGCTATACCGAAACTTGCTCTGTAGACCAGGCTGGCCTTGAACTCAGAGATCCACCTGCCTCTGCTGCCTGAGTGCTGGGATTAAAGGTGTGCACAACCATCCTCTGGAAATCTTAATGTCACCCGTCTTTCTAAACAACTAAAAGCATCTTCTCTGTCACCTGTCGCCAATGTATTATTGGCCATTGGCCTCTCTTCCAGAGGCTGGCTTCCAGCTTTGAGGTGATCACAGGGCCAACTTAGCTTCCCGTCTCTCCTATGCTTTCATTTTAGTTTTGACTATACTAGAGTTCTCTGATTTAGCTTTTTGATTCTAATCTCACCCCCATCCTCACCCAGTTCTGCAATATTCTCTCTTCACATCCAGTTCTGATGTCTCTGTCTGGAATTCCAAGGATGCACAGCTGTAGCCTTCTGCATCCTGTTACCTGGTTGCCCCATCGCTTCCTCGGTCTGCTAAACTTGCATTTCCTTAAACTGATGTCTGTCAGTGTTGACTCTGCTGCTCTCACTCCACCACCCACACTCATCCCTGAGGACATGGGGCAATATCTGGAGCCATTATCACATCAGGAAGGGACGCTGCTGGCGCCCAGCTGGTAAAACTTGGGGGTTCTCCTGGACATCTTTCCCACACACCAGACACCAGGCGGCTCCCACAGCAGTATTCTACCTCCAAACGCCACTGGTGTCCGTGTTCAAATTGTCCTATCCAGCTAGCACAGAAGCCTCCCCATTTCTCTCCTCTGGTTACTTCAGCAGAAACCTGATTTCTGCAGCGTTGCCCATATTTTCTGTTTCATGCTTTGCTCCTACCCACGAGGTTCCCTGGAGTCTGTGACTTGGAAAAATCTGGTCATCGATTATTTTTTCCAGACCGTGTTTTTCTGTATCGTATGCATCTGCTTGATTGATAGATTTAACTCAACAGATCCCTTGAGCTTTTTGCACTTCCTAAACTTACACTCTGCTCACTCCAGTTTCCTCACACTGAAACCTTGCAGTGGCACCTTTCTGGGTTCATTGACAGAGCCTTGTGAACACCTCCTTTTCGTGTCCTACATGAATGTTTCATTCCAGCCACACTGACCTACTCGATATTCTGCAATTGGTTCTACATATGATTACCATATTGCGTAATGCCACCGTACTAGTAGTCCCATTAGATAGCAAAGGAGTTGGTTAGTTGGACACCAATGAAGATGGGCTGATTTCCATGAAGCTCCTTCTCCTTCACATATTAGAATACACATTTAAAGCTGTTGGGGTCAAGCTATCTGGAATCAGTTATTCACTCTGCCAGTTTATTTCTTGGGACAGATATTTTTTGTTTTATTTCTCCACCTGAAATATGAGCTTGCCATAAGGCTTCCCTTCTTAGGCTTCTGTGCACCTGGGACCCATCCCAGTACAAAGCAAACAAGGTAATTAGGCTATTGTTTCCCAAGAAGAGTGGAGAGCTATTTCCTTTATACACTCATATTTGAAACTGGGCCTCCAAATGATTGGTGTGTCCTTCCATGCATGCCTTACTGTTTGAATTGATTTGATTAATTTATTTATGTAGTGGAAGTGTTGGTTTCTTTAAGAACTCAGTTGTGTTATGTAAACATGTTTTTGTTTTAACCCCTAGTGTGGGATATGGGGCTGCCTTTGGTTTGTCTGCAGCTGGTAAGAGCCCCATGTGGCTAAGAGAGGGGCATGGTCTTTGCCTGCTGATATAGTTGAACTCTAAGGACTCAGAGAAGGTATAAATGCCAGAGCCTAGAGACAGGAAGATGATGATCAGAGAGAGAGAGAAAGAGAGAAGGGGGGAGAGGGAGAGAGAAAGAATGGTCAGTCAGAGGAGGAAGAAGAGGAAAAAGGATCCTTGTTTGTCCTGCTACTGAGTTTGTTGTTTGTTGTTGCTGGTTTTCTGGGCTTCTAGATATCCTGATGACTGAGATGGATATTTCCCCCAAAGAACCTGACCACTTTATCCAGCCAGAAGTAGCTAAGGAGAACTCTCCTCCCTCTCCTCTTCAACCTTCTTTCTCTCCTACCTAGTATTGGGAGGTTAGAAGGGAGGTAGAGGAACAAGGAAGCAAAATAAAACATATTAAAAAGCATCACCAGAAAATATATCCATTTATTTATTCACTTGGTTGTTCCCAGAGCTTGAACTCAAGCTCATGAATGCCAGATGAGTGCCTACCATTGGGCTACGTCTTCAAGTCATTTAGTTTTCTTTGATACACGGTCTTTTCCAAATTTCCCAAGCTGGCTTCAACTTGTAATCCTCCTGTCTTGGCCTTCTGAATTCCTGAAATTACAAGCATAGGCCACTAGGCCTAAATGATAAATGACTAACTCCCGGATGTATTATCAGCTATGTTTTTCTTTATATATATATCGTATTAATTTTACTTTTTCCCTAGAGACTCCACAAGCTTCTGGAAACCCAAAAATTCCTATACAAAACAAAGCTCAACATGCTCCATCTTCTCCCATACCCTGTTACAGGGTTATCAAGTTTCTGCAATTCTGTATTCAACTCATTCACTGTTAATTACAGCGTGACTGTGGTCTACTTGGGGAAAACGACAGAAAGCAATTAAGAGTGAAGTCAAAGCAGAAATAAAAAGATAGGCTTTCTCCTTTTTATCTTTTCTCTGAGTTTTCCCAGAGTTTCACTGTATCTCCCTGTGGACGAGTTGGGGGCTGCAGCGATTCATAAGTAATTTATTTTGAGGTGGGGGGAGGAGGAGGGACAGGGCCACTCATGGCTCTCAGTCTCCTCTTTCTCTGCAGTTTCCTTTCCCTTTTCCTGCTGGCTGGTCTCACGCAGAGTGATGATACAGACAGAAAAAGTCAAGCAGAGAGAGCAACCTGACCAGGTACCTACTTGACTTTTTTGCCTTTTAGGTAGGCTCCAGATAACTGGTTCATTCTGAACACAAATTCTTTGCTTTCTGCCGTCTCCACTGAGGTACCAACCTCTCCCCCAACTCCTCTCTCAGCCACCACCCTCTTAACTAGTAGAACAAGTGAGGATCTGCCTGTAATTACTGTTTAATTCATTTGCATGTGGATGTTCTCATTAGAATGTCATTAGCATGGGGAGGGAGTCTGGTTGCCAGAGCAACCAGGAGTGGGGCAGGTGCAGTTCAGCCTCCACTGGAGTCTCTGCTCTGTTTGGTCAAATTCCACCTGTATTCCTGGCTGCTCTCATTCTGGTGGCTGCCAGAATAAAGACAATTCATGGTGCTACCCTCTTTATTTTGGCTCTGTCTCCAGAATTTCTTGGTAACCTCTGTGGCTCAACCTGATTTCACTAATAACTCCTTTTGTTTTAACTCTCCATGTTTGGAGACTTAAGTCTCTAGTCTATGCCATCCAGAATGGTAGCTACTCCCCATGTAGCAACTGAACACTTAAAATAGGATGAGCCCAGAGTGAGGTGTGCTTTAAGCATAATGTATGCAAATGATTTCAGAGGCTGCACAGAAAACAAAGATTGTAAAATGCCCCATTAATAATTTTGTTGCTGAAAGACTATGTTGAAATAGTATCGTCTTGGGTATATAGGGTTAAATAAGGTATATTCTTAAGTCTACAGCTGTCATTCAGTAGTAGAATACTTTCCTATGGTGAAGGAGGCCTTGTGTTTACAAACATGCATACATGCAGTCACATGGTACATACACACATACATGTACATACACAAACCCATACTTACATGTACACACATACATCCATATCTGGACACACAAATATATAAATATATACATACATATGTATATATACACACATATATACATGCATGCATGCACACATATGTCAGTCATACATAAATGCATACACACATATACAAACATATATCTATATGCAAACATACATATACATACATGCTAGATACATACATAAAGTTGCCTAGTGTATTTTTCAAGTTAAATATGGCTATTAAGCCATAGGACATTATATATTTGGATTCCATAGATATTCCACCAGCTGTATACAGTCTTAGACAATGGTCATCTCCCCCAAATTTCTAATCAGTACTGCCTCTTTTATTCTTAGTGACAATTCCAGGATCTTCCAAAATTGCCCAGCAAACTGCTGATTTCAGTCATCACTTCATAAATACTCATAGAGGTTAAGAAATTCAAACTTTCCATCAGCACAGGAATTCCTTTCTACTGAAGTGCCTTTCTAAGCAGGTACCCTGGCCACTGCTTTGGGAGCCACCACTTAGCAGAAGGACAAATGTAGAATACCTCAAATTCTATGACAATTGTTTCTTATATTGACAAGAAATCCACTTCCTCATAAAGCCACTCACTGATCTGAGTTCTGCCCTGGAAGCAAAATAGCAAAGGATACCAGCAGGGGAAGAATGCTATCTGCCCCTCCCCCACCAGCAGAGGAGGGGTGTCAGGATCTGCCCATCTCAGCATCTCCTTGTTAAATAGAGTCCATTTCCTACAGAGGACATGGCCTCGGGGCTCAACATCTCTGGTGCCTTCCTCCAGATGTTTGTCATTTGTCACTGTCCCAGTAAACATGTGACCTCCAGAAATGGAGACCTCCTCCAGATGTGATAAAATGCAGTCTGCAGGAGGTGGGGCAACCCTTCTTTCTCCTCAGGGGGATACTAGAATCTGGGAGATTTTGTTTAAATCAACATTAGTTTTGCAGTCTTCTCTGCCCGACTCTTGGCACATGCTGAGATAGTTGATTCAACAGACATCACATCACATCTTGCTGGGCAGGGGTGGCGCATGCCTTTACTTCCAGCACTCAGGAGGCAGAGGCAGGCAGATCTAGGAGATGGAGTCCAGCCTAGTCTATAGAATGAGTTTTAAGACAGTCAGAGCCATATAGAGAAACTCTATCTTGAAAAAAAAAAAAAACCATAAGAAAAGACACATCACATCTTTCATCTCACATAAGCTGACAGAGTTTATAGCTCCTTTATCATGGACTTACATAATTTGTCTCTTAAAAGTCAAAGCCAATGCTTTACTCTCCTTTCTGTGAGATTTCAGCTCGGACTTTTATTCCGTTGTGCCGGTGGAGTGAGTTTAAATTTCAGGTCTTTCTCCATGATGGACCAACCTAATGAATGGTAGTCGGCCCAGCTGTGTACCAAAGACACAAGGAAGTTGCCTTTCATGGCAATTTAATCATCCCCAGGAATGTGTTAAACTGCACATGGCCCACTTGTCCACTAAGATAGACTTGGCCATCCGTCTCTCTAAAATCAAAACACACTATAGAGTGATGCGACCTAAAAATTGCAGCAGAGATGCTACCAGTTAACAAGTCGGCACTTGGAGCCTGCAGTGCCAGAAATCGGAACTGTGGCCTGATTTGAACTTAGGCAAATAGCTTTGATGCCTGACAGCCCTTGTCCTTCCCGACTTGTTACCAAACTGTCAGGTCCCGACTTGTTAGGACTCTACTGTTCCTCTCTGAGCTTCATCATTACTGTAGTCTACTCTTTATAGTTTTCGAAATAGGGAGATGCCATTTGTCACTTGCCAAATTGTTTTCATATCTCTTTTGTTCTCAGAGTGAGGTAAAGACAAGCCACAATTTCACAACTGCATCTGTAACCTGTTTGGTTTTCCTGTCAGGGACGGGCCGTGTTGAAGCTCACCTCCAAGCATGGAAACTCCTTTGCATCCCTGTTTGCTGACTGTTTAAGTTTTCAACCTTTCAGATGGGCAGGGGATGGCGCGTGCCTTTAATCCCAGCACTCGAGAGGCAGAGGCAGGTGGATTGCTGTGAGTTCAAGGTCAGCCTGGTCTACAATGTGAGTCGAGCACAGTCAAGGGTACACAGAGAAACCCTGTCTCAACAAACTGAAGAAGGAGGAGGAGGAGAAAGAAGAAAGAAGAAGAAGAAGAAGAAGAAGAAGAAGAAGAAGAAGAAGAAGAAGAAGAAGAAGAAGAAGAAGAAGAAGAAGAAGAAAAAGAAAATTTTAATCTTTCTCTCTCTGTTTTCCTTTGAGTAAGAAAGTCTAGTTTGAAAGTCCATCTGTTCATCTCAGTGAAAAAGAAGAATCCTACTCTTTTGACATCTCTTCTTTGTCATTAATAGTTGTTCTTTTCTAGCTGTGACAAAAATTTTCTCATTCATTTTAAGTGCTTTAAAATGTGTGTGTGTGTGTGTGTGTGTGTGTGTGTGTGCTTCCGCGCCTGCGCGCGGATGAGGGCGTGTGCACACCTGCAAGGTAAGAGGACAACTTAGTGGGTTCTCTCCTTTCAACATACAGGTCATCAGACTCGATGGCAAGTACCCTGACCAGCTAGACGTCTTGCCAGCCCCTTGTGAATTTTCAGAGACAAACGGTTTATTTAGTTTTATACACATGATATTTTTTTTTATGGATGAAAGTAAGGAAGAAAGGGGATGAGGAGAGAAAGGAGATATGAAGGGAGGAAGGAGGGGGGAAGGACGGAGAACAAATTGAAGAAACGAAGAGAGGGAGGAAGAGAAGGAGGAAGGGTGAGAGAAACAAAAAATAAAGGAAGGAAGGAGAAGGAAGAAAAGAAGGAAGGAAGGAAGAAACTAGACTGTCGGCATTTCTTTTGTTTCCTAACCCTGAGTTGATGATTTGGGAATGTCCAAGTGTTTTGGCCCTCCTCAAGTCTGTGTTTCTTTTTTGTTTGTTTGTTTGTTTTTTCAAGACAGGGTTTCTCTGTGTAGCCTTGGCTGTCCTGAACTTGCTTTGTAGACCAGGCTGGCCTCGAACTCACGACGATCCACCTGCCTCTGCCTCCCGAGTGCTGGGATTAAAAGCATGCACCACCACACCCGGCTAGTCTGTGTTTCTAACTTAATGAAACGTAAAAGGAAAAATTATGCAAGCCATCATCAGATTGACTTCAAAATACATCACTGAATTTCCAGTTTAGCACCTATATTTTTACCTTTACAGTTTCTGCCGAAGTGCATAATATTTTGACATTAACAAATTTTGTTAAGTGGGTTAAAGATACTCTAAAGCCTATTACTGCATCCAAGTCTTCACTCCTTGGTTGTATGGTTACTTAGAGGATACTTCGGTGTGTGCCACGGTAGCTGATGAGGGCTGTGCACTCAGGGCTTACCGTCTTGCCTGGAAATCCCTTGTACAGCCGTGCTTCTGGTCTCAGACAGAAAGTTCCAAATTGGTGCCTGGAAGAAGATGATAAAACTGTTACTACCCATGTTGCCAAAAAAGTAAGTGATTATGGGTAATTGGATAAATTCTAAAAGGTGCCGTAAGCCATGTGTTTAGTGGTCCACATTTGCAAACGTTACATCCACACGTAAGTTGTATATATTCATGTAATAAGAAGGCAAACTGTGAAAGAGTAATTTGGCTCTTCATTCAGCATTACCATATCAATCATTTAGATATCTGAAAGGAAAGTTTTAAGTGCCTGAATTATGGCAAATAATTACCTCACTTTCCCCTTTCCCTCTGCTCTGTGTATGAAGGGATAATCTGATAGACTGTTTTGTTCTTTTTTTAAAAAAAAAAGAGAGTCGTTTAAATTCGGGACCCTCCCAAAGTAATCTCTGAAAAACCTTCAGTCGTGTTGCATCTGGCTTCCTTTGATAAATATTATCTTCTCATTTTCTGGAGTAATTTCACCAAAACAAAGAGCATCTTTTTCCAAAGTTATTTGTCAGTATAATGCAAATTAAGAGCAGAAGCATAATATTGTAGGATATCTGTGTACAGCACGGCAGAAACAGCCTTGAGTTGAATTGGACCACATCAGCTTGCTTAACTCAGTTAGAATGGATAAACATGAAAGAAACCAGAGCCTGATGGGAATTCTATTCATGTCTCAGACTTACAATAACCTCAAATTATTTTGCATGATTTGTTTTTCCACCAATAATTTAGCTTAATTTATCACCATACAAGATCTGAATAGGTTATCAAAGTATTAAAATTTATAATCTTTTTCATGAAACCTGTGATTCAGAGATTTTCCTTTTATTTTTATTTTTTTTTAACCCCATGAAAGATTTTGTTGTAACATGCAAGTATATTTTCTAACCAAAAGACGTCAACGGATTGACTGATTACAAATGCGTCCATCTGTTGGTGGGTATGTTGCCTTGCTGTTTGGGAGATGCAAAATGAAGTGGGCTGTTTTATTTATGAAGACCCTCTTGCTGGGAGAGTTAGGAATTCTGCAGCTTATGTTCACCCACACGGTAAAGGTTAACATTGCAGCCAGCACACACACACGGAAAGCGGGTTCTGTATTGGTTTAGTAGGTTTGAGTCTTTTTTAAACAAGTGCTTTTGGAAAAGAGACTCCTTTTCTAAAATGAAAAATTAAGGTTCATCTATTCTTCTTGGAAATTTTTTGTAGAAAACAAAGGACTTGCCCACAAAACGTCAGAGTTCCATGCAACCCATTTGCTTTGTTTGTTTGTTGTCTGAGACAGAGGTTCTCTGGAACTCTCTTTGTAGACCAGGCTAGCCTTGAACTCACAGAGATCTACCTGCCTTTTCCTCCCGAGTGCTGGGATTAAAAGTGTGTGCCACTGTGCCCAGCTGACCATTTGCTTTTTACTTCATGAGTAATTATTTTGATATCACTGCCTGTGATCATTTTCATCCTCAAGGAGAAAGTATAGAGTCTAATAGTACTAGGACTGTGTTATTTCTGAGTCTAAAGGATCATCAGATATTCTGCTGGAAGCTCAGGCTTAAAGAGATGTTTGTTTTTGTTTTTTGAGATTAATAGCATCTGTGCTTAAAGCAATTTTACTCACATGGGCATGTAAGAAGAATGTCGGGTATGGGAAAGATATCAAGATTAGTACCTTTCAGGTTAAGAAATATATGTACACACACACACACACACACACACACACACACACACACACACACACACTGCAGGAGGTGAAGGTCAATATTTGCATATCTAGGCATAAAGGCTGATGAGGGCTGGAGGGATGGCTCAGTACTTAAGAACATGTACTGCTCTTCCAGAAGATCCGAGTTTGGCTCTCAGCCAATCATCAGGTGGCTCCTCTTATCCTGCGTCTCCTGCTTCAGAGCATTCATCACCTCTGGCCTCTGTGGGCACCTGCACTCACAGGCATACACCTCCACACAGACACATACACATGCGTATAATTAGATGTAATAAAATTACATCTGTGATGCTGGGTGTGGCGGTGCACACCTTTAGTCCCAGCACTTGGGAGGCAGAGGCAGGTGGATGACTGTGAGTTTGAGGCCAACCTGGTCTACACAGTGAGTCCAGGATAGCCAAAGCTACACAGAGCAACCCTGTCTCTAAAAAAATCACACCTGTGTTTCATAGCTGGTGAGTATCGGTTAGAGAGGGTGCCCAAGAATAAGATTCCCCACAGATCTATAGCACATCTCTCCTTCCGTTTAGCACCAGTGCCAGTGTGAAGAAGAGAAAACACTTGCACACTGGTGATAGAAATAATGTGAATTAAAGGCACATGTCTTTAATCTCAGCACTCGGGAGACAGAGGCAGGTAAGCCTGGTCTACAAAGAGAGTTCCAGGACAGCCAGGGCTATTACAAAGAGTAACCCTATCTCAAAAAAAAAAAAAAAAAAAAAAAAAGTGAATTACTACAGCCATTATGGAAAAATTAAAAACAAAAACAAAAACCAAGCAAAGAACCAGTGATCCTAGTTACGGATACTTATTCCCAAGATATTAAATCAGTTTGTTAAAAAGATGTCTACAATTCTATTAGCAACAGTCAAGTTATATCAACATAGATCTATCCATAACAGTGGAACAAATACTGTGTGTGTGTCTGTCTGTCTGTCTGTCTGTCTGTCTGTGTGTGTCTGTGTGTCTCTCTCTCTCTGTGTGTGTACTGGAATATTTATTCAGTTGTTAAAAGCTAAGTAAAGTCTTTCATTCTGCATCAATATGGATAAAATCTAAAACAGTCTGACTCACAGATACAAAAAGTTGGTTGGTTAGAGATGCTAAGCATGTGAGCTATCTGTAAAAGGGTAGAGGGGTGTAAAGTCTCAGCTAGGAAGAATGGAAGTTTGGATCATGTGGTGCATTTTCATGAATATATAGTTAATGAGGAGATGTTGGGCATTTCTGAATTGCTGAGAAAGTAAGTGGCCATCCACATGCATGTAATCTCAGGGTAGTGTGGGTAGAGACAGGAGGATCACCAAAGCTTGCTGACTACCAGCCCACCTCCAAAATCAGTGAAAGGCCCTCTCTCAAGGGGATAAGGCTGAGACAGCCAACATCCTCCTCCACTTTTCATGCATACAATGGCACGGTCACCTGCCACACACGTGTACGTACATCACATATGTGCAGCACATACATACCACACAACCATTCATAAATACACAAACATACCAATACTAACAAAACAAGTGATTTACCACAACTGTCTGTGACTTCACTGAACGCACTGCAGTCTTAAGAGAAAACTATTATGTGTGTCAGCCACTCTGTTGTGACTGGATATAACGGATGTCATTTCTGGAATAATCCTGAGGTCACCATGGTAATCAGCCCAATCGAACGAATGAAGGAGTGGACATTGTCATGTAGGCATTCCATGGAACACGAAACACATAAAGAGAACCGTGTCACGTGTGTCAGGATGAGGGCAAGACACAGACGGCCTGAGCTGAGGTTGAACTCGATGCAGCTCAAATCTTCAAATGACCCCTCAGCTTTAGCCTAAACCACATGATTCACAGGTGGGTCTCAGGAAAGTTGCAAACCGCATGCCCCAGGCAATCAGTCATACCAAATGAACCAAACTGCTGAGGTTAAAATCTGCACACGAGCTCTATACTCATGAAGAAGTAATTTTTTTTCTCTTATTTATTTTTATTTTTAATTGGTTCACTTTACATCGCACAGAAGTACATTTGAAATGTTGCCTAGTGTTTGTTCCTAATTATCTTGGCTTTCTCCAAGGCCAAACTTGGAGAAGTGAGAAGGTAAAAATGTTAAAGTGTCTGTTTCTCTACACTTCATTTTAATCACCAGGTTGAGTCTTGTCTTCTAAGCTGTTACACTCTGCGGTTGACTGGCTGATGACCAGCTCAGAGCTTTGTCGGCTCGGGAGGCTTTAACTCCTCTACCCATTTGCTGTGGTAAGATAAACCGCTAGAAGAAGAAACAAATGTCTGTGGTTTGAGGGAACGATTGCCGGCCTCCTGAAATCACAAGTTCCCTGTACACACAATGGGAAATGAGATGAGGGGTGTGTACACAAGTGGGCACACTTGTCCCAGATGGCACGACACACGGCCGTTCATTTGGCGTAGTAGACAGAGAGCGACCAACACTGTGCGAACGTTTGCCTTCCCAAATGACCTGATGAGTAGACCCAGAAGGCAGTGCAATGTTAAGTTCTACGCAACAACAGAAAAGAACTTCCCATGTCTGGAGGAAACTACACACTCTCTATCTGTAAAACCTGATTACTCAAGCATAGGGGACGTCCCACTCACACACAGTATGGAGATCTTCATACAAACAGCAGGGACACTTCTCCCACACAGTAGGGGTGACCTCCCCAACACTTACACCTTCTAAAACTTATTGTTTATGTTTACCTCCTAAAATGAATGCATGAAACGAACATGGAAGATGATGTGTATTTCCCATGATGAAGAAAGATTCAGAGAGGAAAATCAGCACGACAAAGTGAAAGAGAAATCTCAATACTCATATTAAGCTATGAGGCAAACTTCACAGGTGTTGGTTCCCAAAGACTTTTACTTTTTTCTTTAACAATTAACCATCAGCCATCCTCCCACATAAAAACTGCATTTCTTCTGCGTTAGGTTGCTGCACGTGTTGTTGTATGGAAGGCATATATTCTTAGACACTAATGAAGTTCCATGGCTTACAAACATTATTTCAGGGTTTGTGATAACGCATGCCTCTGTGTACACACATGGGAATAATATTTGTGCAAATAATCTCTGGGTTCACTCGATATTGAAATACGATATTGAAAAAACCAGTGCAAATTGAATTCTAAAACCACTATGTATCCTTGGCGTTATTTTTCTGAGGAATTACTTTCCCTAAAAGCCTGTTTCTACCCAGAACTGAGTGTAATTTATCGGGCGGGGGGGGGGGGGGGTGTTCCCAGAGCTTTGAAATATTCATTTGGAGTACTACTCAAACTTACTCTCTCCAATTTCATCATTTTGAAAATTAATCAACTGTCAAAAAAAAAAAAAAAGTTGAACTCCGAGTGATATTAGATTTAAATTATACATGTGGGTATTTATCAGAACACAAAGAACAAAACATTACAGAATAATAAATAGGTAGATTATCTTTGAAGAGATTGCTTGATGTGACTTCAGTTTTAAAAATTTAAAGCCCTTGCTATCTCCCACTCTTCTATCATGTATATGAGCACACATAGTTTTCTTAAACTTCCAACCCCTTCACCCCCATTTGGGGGGGGGGAAGCACTGTCTTTAATGATCCATTGTGCTGGGGGGGTGGTGGGGGGGAAGAGTCACAAAATCATTGTGACTTGGTAATTATTAGCTTTGCACTCAACAAGTTTAGAGCAGTGGCGAGTCAAACATTTGCCAAACATTCCCCATGGGTTTGCCAGCATCTGTGTTAACATCCCAAGCATGCTCCAGGGTTATAAAGCTGTTTGTTCAGGCTTATTGGTTACACTGCTGCTCCTGAGTCATGGCTGCCTGCCTTTTGCCTCATGAGATGAGAGACCCAGTTGTGAGCAGAGACAATATTCCAAGATACAGAGCAACACGGAGGAACCATATCAGAGAGAGACTATAATGTTCAAATAGCTACCACTTGCAATCGTTTCTTTTTACCTTGCAATGTGCAGTAAAACAAAACAAAACAAACAAACAAAAATCGGAAACAAAAATTTAAAATAGGAAAAAATTAGAACTTGAGTTAGCTAATGAAAACAGTCTGTTTTAATATATTATTGGGTCAAATTATAATTCTTTTAGATTATGTGTACCTTCTTATTACATTAACTTAGAAGCAAATATAACTGGTATCTAGGTGGGTAAAAATCTAGTTATTGTTAGAAAAATGTCTGGAATTCTAGTGGTTTTATTGTAAATTTAGGATGCTGAAGATAAGTCCTGAGCTTCAGCTGGCTGGGAATATGAAGTCAAGTTTTTAAAAAACTGTAATTCAGCGAGGCATGGTAGCCAGACCTGTAATCTCAGCATCCAGGAGAGAGAGGCAAGAGGATGGACCACCCATTGGAGGCCTGGCCTACATAGCGAGTTCCAGGCAAATCAAGGCCACGTAGTGTGACCTTGCCCCAAAGCACAACAGAACTGTCACAAGAATGTGCGTGGCATCAAATAAAAATAAATAAATAAAATAGTTTGAATAAATTCAGTGTCTCAATCCAGGCTCTCTTCCTAGGGATCCAAGTCTATCCCATTTTGCATTTACAAAGCTGTAAAAGGGGACATCATCTGCTGTGCAAATAGAGACATCTCAGTAGCCTGTCCTGTCATCAGATGCAACCTCCTCCCGACATTAAGGCATCGAATCTCAGAGGATGAGAGCCACACAAAACCAGAAGCAGAGGCTGTCCCCTGGCGACTCCAGCTAGCAAAGTCAAATGCTCCCGAGGGAGTGGAGGAAGAGACATCAACAGTACTTACAGGTCAGCTAAGAACCAGTGAGTATAAGAAAGAGAAGGCTAGACACCTTTGTCACCCATACTGGGAGAGAAACGGGGGCTATTCTGGAGCACGGAGCCCTGCTGAAGGACAGAGGAGTGCTTTTATCCTGTGCCTCCACCAGGCCCCGGATGCTTGACTTCCCACGGCGATTTTACACTGCAGTGCCAAGTTGGGCTGCAGGTGTTGGGGCTGGTATGTATGCTTGAATTTTCTTGTGTGTTTGAGAAAGCTGTTTCTGAAGGAGCTCTGCACCAAAGCCCTCCCACCAGTAGTCCACCCACCCACACACACCGCCTCCCTCAACCCCTAGTCTTGGAAGAATCCCTTGTGTTCCCCCCTCCCGACCCCCCTTTCCCTTCCATCTAACTATGGTCCCAGGCCTCAGGAGGCCTTGGCACACTAAGCTTCTATGGGCGTCTGTCACTTGATTGACAGCAGAAAGGTTTCCAGGAGATGGACAGCTGTGTGTAGGTGGGTATGGCAAAGACAGGGCTGAGCAGATTAAAGCAAGAGACAGTCATGGGAAGCTTCTAAATCACAGGCCTTTTCCAGAACCTGTGTGATCATTAACCCACACGGAAGACATATGTGAAAGAGCTGTAAACCAGCCCATCTTAAGGCAGGTCTTTAGAATAGTAAGTACCCCCGTTTAGAAATAGATAGATGTCAGACACACAGTGGAAAGTGATGCAGAAAAAGAGCATTGCTAAAGAAAGCTGTTAAGTGGGAAGACCTAAGTAATGTGTCCTTAATTTTCCCATCGCCTGTGCGGCTCACGATGCTTTCTACCTGGGCTATGAGTTCTGCACTGCCATGCGTGGAGTGACTTAACCTGCACAGAGGATGCAGCTACATACACACTCATCAGTGCACTTTTAGATTGCAGAAAAATGCAAGCGAGAACCATAAAATTCCAGGTGAGATTCTAATGAGACACACAGAGGAAATGAGGCCCGCTCTGCTGAGCTGCAGCAAACTGACCGTTTAGTGGAACGGGCTTGATTAATTTCCTGCCGATGTGCAATTACGTCTGATAGGTGTCTAACATAATATAAATGGGCAGGTTGAAGCGGCAGTCACACCAGACCTGGCTCTTAAGGGGATGATGCCGCTGGAATCTCACTTACTCTCACCTGTGTATGATTGTTCAAATTCCCTGTAACTCAAGAGTTTAAAAAAAAAAAAAAAAAAAAAAAGACAAAGGCAATAGAAGCTGGGCGTAGACGCATGTATGTTACCCTTCCTGCTAACTATAAATATGGAGCTGCTGAGGATTCAGTCTCATGCAGTGAACCTTACATCATTTACAACAGAGACTCTCTGCAGAGGCAAGGTTTAGCACACACAGGCCAAACAGCCTTCACTAAACTTAGGGACAGACAAGGGAGTTCTTTCTAACGTTATCGATCGTGAAGTTCGCAAGGATGCTGTTCTTCACATTCCCAGGCTTCGTTTTTTAACATCTTCTTCATTCAGCCAAAGGAGAGCAGAGGATGAATACGTATGAGGAGTTAAACACAAGGAAGAAAAAGAAATGGTTGAGCCGATATACTTCAAATGTCAGTCGGAGTCCAATGGTGCATTACTAACTCTTTTTACCTCCCTGCTCCAAATCACTCATCCGTTGTTGCCCGAATTAAGCCAGTTTATTTGTGTAGGCACAGACGTCACCAAGTGTGATTCCACGTGCCTATGGGTCAGAGAGCCGTGGAGGGTGACTTTAAATGGTAAGGCATAGGCTGTCCAAAGGCTTCTGAGTTAGACTTTTGGGAATTTTTCATTGCTTTTAAACATGTGTCCAGCAAGCATCTAAACAATGCCTATTCCAAACACCCCAAAGCTGATAACTTGCATTTTTGTATTACTTCCAGAGGGGTGTTGATTTGGGCCTTCATTAATTTTCAGTTCACGTGATGTATAAAATCAGGAAGACCAGGAACCCTACAGCATGCTTCTTGGAATCCTAGCTACGTATCTTTAGTTCTTTTGACAAGATGACCCAGGAACACAATCTGTTTGTTTTTGTGTGTTTCAAGACAGGGTTTCTCTGTGTAGCCTTGACTACCTTGGAACTCACTTTATAGACCAAGCTGGCCTCGAACTCGCCGAGGTCTACCTGCCTCCCCTCCATCACCCCCACCCCCCACCCCCCACCCCACACCCCCCCCCCCCGCCAGGGAAGTGCGGGCTTTGCAGGGAAGAAGCTCTTCCTCTTTTCCTGCTAGCATACGTGGTTAGGCTGAAGGAATAAAAAGCAAAAATACAACCATGGAAGCGTTATTTCCTCCAGAACTACACCCATTCCTTTATCTAAAGAAACCTGAAAAACATTTATATGGTGTGTAACAAAACACAGAGTGTGGCCTTTTTCACATCTTTGGAACAGCCAGAGATTCTTCGGAAAGCTAAATATTCAGAGTGTAGTAAGTACATGCTTTAGGCTGATGCCAATGGGGGGTGGGGAGTTGGGTCCCTAAATTTGAATCTGAATTATTATCCAACTACACAGTAATGGTCAATCTTGCTTTTTTTTCTTTTCTTTTTCTTTTTTAAAATAGATTGCCATTAGGCACAGTTTTTCAAAAAAAGAAAAGGCTGGGGGGCGGGGCAGGGAGAGGCAGTAGTTGTAAGCTCATAAACTACTATTCCAAACACAATTATTTCTCTCTTAAAGTGTTTTTTGTAAATTGTATTGACTTATGCTTTTCACATATATAACTGTTGGTTTATTTTCAGAAAACAATGGTAATTCCCAAAAGCCTTTTAGTGCCCCTACCTCAGCTATTATAGCATTAAGACATGGGTGCTGGAGAGATGTCTCAACAGTTTGTGAGTGAGTTCAATTCCCAGCAACCACAGGGTGGCTCACAACCATCTACAGTGAGATCTGATGCCCTCTTCTGTCTGTCATGCAGCATACATGCAAATAGAACATCCATATACTTAAACCGCATAAATAAATCCTTAAAAAGATATTTAACAGCTATGACATATAGGTTGCTGCTTTTCACAGTTTTGAACCAGAACAAGGAAACTTGTACGGAAAGACGCTGAGTAAAGAGCATTTCTGCACTTCATTTGAGCACGTTTTTTAAAAAGGATCTCTTTTATTTAACTCACATTCACAGTGTAGCCCAAAACAGATATAAAGTATCTGGTGTGGATTCTGTTCCCCTCCCCCTCCTTAATTGAAACTTCAATGGAAGGCTCTAGATCTGGGCTAGGGTTGTCCTGAGGGTCCCTACCTGTGCCTTGCTCTCTTTGTCGTTCTTTCCAGCTGCAGAGGGAGACCATTTCTCTGGTCTCTCACATTACCACGTGACATATACATGGCACAGAAGGAACCTGTGAGACCTTACAAACAAGGTGTTTAGGACACTGCCAGTGCAAGGGAAGTAAATGTTGGTTTGAAGTGAGTAGAACCCAAGCACGTAGCCCCTGGAATACTCTAGCCAGCCCTTGTCACTTAGTGCTTCAAAAGGTCTCTTACTGTGGCCCACTCTCCCTTTTTTGAGTCACCAAAACTGGAACTCTGCTGCCATCTTCTCCAGTCAGATGTAAAGGGCTGATAAGAGCCTCGTTACTCATTTACATAAGATTCTGTGCCAACCTCTAACTGGCCTTCCAGGAATATGAGTAGGAGTAGGTTAGAATGCAAAAGGTTTTTCTGTAGAAAGTGAGAGCTCTATGTGACCCTTAGTACCCTTTCTTCCTCTTTTTCTTCGTTGTTTTCACAACGATTGTTCTTGGAGGTATACAATCCCAGCCCCAACTGCTGATGAATCATCCAGGAATCTTAGAGACAAAGGTAAGCTGTCATCAGTCAACAATGAGAGAAGGGAAGAAACTCAAAATCATTTTCCACCCCTTCTCATCCCACGAGTCAATGAAATCATGCCCCAGTTCTCACACAGCACAGAAGGGAAGTCTGGATGCTCAGGGTCCTCTTGGAAGGAAACACTCAAATTCACAATGATTTCTCAATGTAATCATAGCTTTAGTTACTATTTTATCCATATAAAGACTGACGTGGATGCAGAAGAGATGCCTGGAGGTGGGGGATGGTGTAAGAATACTTGATCTACTTCCATAGAAGCAGAGTTTGGTTCCTAGACTACCCCTACTCCCTGCCCCTTACATGTTACATGGCTCATAATCACCTGCAATTTCAGGGTCAGGGTATTTGAAGCTTTTTTTTTTCTGGACTCTGCAGGTACCTGTAAGCATATGGTATATTCTCTGTCTGTGTCTCTCCCTCTCTCTCTGTCTCTCTGTCTCTTTCTCTTACACACACACACACACACACACACACACACACACACACACACACACTCACACACACACACGTAGTTTTAATGTGAAAAAAAAAATCTAGCCTTAATTCAAGTTAATGTCTGCAGCCTAATTCATTGTTCAAGTCTTAGTGGTAGGCAATGTACCAAAAAGACAAAATGTTTTCTAAATTATTCTTCTCGGTGGAGACAGGTGGATCTCTGAGTTCCAGGCCAGCTTGGTCTAAAAAGTGAGTTCCAGAACAGCTGGGGTGAAATGGAGAAACCCTGTCTCAAACAACAAACAAACAAACAAACAAACAAATAAATAATCCTTCTCAGTATGCTTATTATCACAAATATTTTGACATATCTCTTAGCATTCCCAAATGATACCTGAATTCTTATGGGTGGGACCTTTTAATCTAAATAAGTGCAGCTATTTAACTTTATTGTTATTTCATGTATGTAGATATTGATACACAGTCATACTATATATAGCCCTGGGTAGAATTCCCTATGTGTCTAGACTGCTGTGGAACTCACAAGAAGCTCTACTTGTCTCTACTTCGGAAGGGCTGGGACTATGGGTATGTGCCACACCCTGTGAACTATTTTATTTTTGTGATTTTGGTGGTTGTTGCAAAGACAGCATTTTCTTGTGTTAATGTGACTCTGCTGGTTTGCTGTAAAGGGGAACACTAGGAAGACCCCGGGTTCTTAGAGTATACATTACACTGCGCAGTTCTGCATTGGTGGTCACTAGGGCCAGTACTATGTTTTCATTTCTGTTTAGAAAGAATGGTATTCACCAGGCTGTATGTAGTCCCAACAGACAGAGAGGGCTCCCTTTGGCCACTAACAGTGACAGTAGCCCAGTGATTTCCAGGAGGAAGTCAGAGGGTGCTTTTTCCCAGTTAGCCTTTAGTTTCTTGGTTCTTCTAGAAGCTGGGTTTTCCTGGGGCCTAAACAATGAAAGAAAAGGAAGGCAGGGAAGAGTGGACTGTGTCCTAGCTCTAGCCTTGCTTTTTCAGGGGGTCTGTAAGCGAAAAAGATGCTTAATATTCAGTGGGCGCATGAGTAGGATGCATATTTTGAAAATGTTACTGCTTTCAATGAGACAGGCAGGTAGTTTTCTATTTCAACCATTGAAAATATACAGTACTCACTCTCCTGCCAAGACACAACCAGCATCTATTGTTTAGTGTTTTCAAAGAATTCGGGTTGCTCTTTTCTCTTTTGAATTTGTGTACCAAATGGCGGGGACTTCTATCTTTATTTATTTACTTTCTCTTTAAAACTCCGAAAGACATGCGAAAGAATCAAGACTTTCCTTAAAGCGACTTGGCACGGTTATTTTTAATAATTTATGCACACATACATATATTCCCGAGTGCACAGTTCTCCCCCCCCCCCCCCCCCGCCACTGATGTGAAATCGGTAGCTACAACAACGGAAATCCACTTCCCCAGTGGGTGACATTCCAATAGGTTTTTCACCGCAGAGTCAAAGCGCTAGGACACCGCTGTCCCTCTGGACTTAGCTACTGTTGTCTTCAGGTAAAAGTTGCTGGTGTCATTAGCCGGGGTCTGAATCTGCAAGCACAGTTTTTGAGCCCTGGAGGGGAAACAGGATCGGTTCTCCATGACCATAACCAAAAAGCTCCTGGAGCCACGTTCGATTTGCTCCTGCTCCACACCGCGCCATGCCGCTCGGAATTTACTCCAGATTCCCATTTTAGGGGACAAGCTACTCATGCAGTCTCTCGAATATTAAATGTGATGTCTCTCTTCATGAAACGTTTTCCTGGTCCATCTTTCGTAGTCTAGGTGGAGGGAGGTGCGACAGGACTCTCCACACTGTAATATGGCAGGATCTGGGCAGGTGAATAAATAAATTTACAAGCCTTGCTTGGACCTGGTCCTGGGGTCTTTGTCCGTTCTGCCTTGCTCCGGGCCACCCGCGCGCTCTCGCACATTGCCGGCAGGTGGCGCGATTGGTTCACGTAGAGCCGCTGTCCCCGCTGTTAGCAAGGTGCCTTCACCACCGAAATCGCTCTCCTGCTGAGACCCAGACTTGGAGGAGGAAAACCTGGCCCGGGAGGGAGCCAAAGGAGAGGCGGTTTGAGGGGAGCACCAAAGGTGCGTCTTTTGGAATCCCAAACTCTCCAAACGCCTGGGGACAAGGCACCCAGTTGTATCCGGGGCCGGTCCTAAGAGAGAGCTGGCTGAGCTGCTGTCTCCGCTTGGAGCTCAAGTGGCTCCTCTGGTGGGTGGCCTGAGCATCGGAGGGCAGACTGCGGTTCGAAGGTGCCTTTGTCCTTGGGAAGTCGATGGTTGACACCCAGGACAACGCGGAGTTGTGGGACAAGTTTCTGCGGGTAGAGCCTCTCACCTTAGTCTCCAGGGAGACTATTCTCATCAGCACCGGGGAGACGTCGAGCTCAGAGCCACAGTAGCTGCTCCAAGCAGCTTGAGACCCTCAGTCGGCCCCGTCTGTGCAGCAGGTGTCCGTACTCTTACACCCTTCTCTTCTACACCTAGGTGTCCCGGAATGGCTGGACCTGGTTCCAGGGACTCTCACAGTGGGTTCCCGGTAGCCAGGGCCACCTCGAGGTAATTTCATCTTTCATATTCCAGATCTGGACTCGGTCCATGTGAACACCGGGACCTGGCCAGGGGCCACTTCCCGACGATAAAAAAGACCAGGGATGGTAGCAGTTTTCTGCTGCTGGTGGGGATAAGGGAGCCGACAAGGCCCCTTTGGCTAAGTAACTAAGAAGGAAACGAATAATAAAGCTATGAAAGTCCCCCGGCCCGAAGCATTTCCCACGGACAAGCGCCGTAAAGATACAAAACTGGGCGGTGTGCAGCAGGGAGCCCCGGACCTGAGCTAAGGCGGGCGACATAGCGACCCGACAACATCAGCAAGGGGCAAGAGCCAAGGTGCAGGTCTACTTTAGACTTATTTCATCTAGACTGGAATCTTTTCTCTCCCTTTTACACCGCCCGACTTGGGGCGAGGCGGGGCGGGGGCTACCAATATATTCTGGCCTTTCCCACTGTCCTTTCAGTGTCTCTCGAAGTTCCCTCAGCCATCCAGGAAATCGATCCCTGAGGTGTTGGAAGACTAGGCCCAGGGGCTCCCACGGGAGAACAGACCCATCACTGCAGCGGACACTGTCACTGAAGACCGTGCGCCCTGCGGAGGCTAAGGGGGGCGGGGACTCGGGGCGGGCTGTGCGCGTTGGGGGTGGGGCCGTGGCGCTTATTCGGCACTTCCATTGGTTCGGAGCTCCGGACTGGCGGGTGTACGTCACGGGCCGGGCCCACCCTCTTGGCAATGTCTTCAGACTGCTGCACTCCTAACTTAAGCATTTATTCCACTGGGATAGAAGCGGCAGGAGCAGCGTTGGCACCGGCGAACCATGGCTGGGATTTTCTATTTCGTCCTCTTTTCGTTTCTCTTTGGGATTTGCGACGCTGTCACCGGTTCTAGGGTATACCCCGCGAATGAAGGTACGAGCCGGGCAGCCCTTGTGAGGTCCGGGACACGGAGAGGGTGATCACTGATAAATGGTCTTTGGGAGCTCCAAGCCAGTTAGGATGGGGGAGAGGGTAGTGGAGAGAGCGTCTTGAGCCTCGGGTTCCCACTCCGGAGAAGGATGCAGGACAGAGGGGATCCTCGAAGTGGGGACGGAGGACGATCAGGCAGTCTGAACTGAGGCGAGTGACCGCTGCAAGCTGCCACTCTGCCCAAGTTTCTAGAGAAAGGGCAAAGTTTATCAGTATCCGCTTGCAGGGCCGGCTCCTGGCGCCCCGAGGGGATACACCGAGGCAATACTAGGATTTCAAAACAAAACAAAACAAAGCAAAAAACCCGTGAGAGCCAAGTCCTCACCAACAGCAGCACAGGCGAGAAGGAAAATGCGAATGTGCAGCGCAGTGAAGGCTTAGCGCGGCCGGCCTCCTGTCTAAGCCTTGCGAGCCCTGGTTTCTGCAAAGTTTTCCCAGCGCTGCGCTTCCCGGGACCCGGTAGCCTGCTCTCCGCAGCGCTGCGGTAGTGGCGCCGCTTGTCGGGCGCCGGTGACCTGATTTCTAGCACCCGGCCTCAGACACCTTTTTCTCCATCGGGCCGCGCACCCTGGAGGTTGCCATCGCAGGCCTACCTCTCCCCTATCCCAGACCCTTAGCTCATCCAGTAAACCTAGGGGACCAGCCAGCAATTTAAAACACTTTAAGCTTCTTTCTCCACAATGGTGTATTGGACTAGTCTAGAAAGGACATGCATGACCGACGGGACCCCATTCGTATGCTGTTTTCTGTTTGTCTATTGGGGCATGCTGGAAGGATTGTTTGTTTTTTCTGTCCGAGGTGAGGGAAACGCAATGACCATTTAGCTTCTGATGGGCCTAGAGGGAAGCAAGTGCTCTGTGCCTCTGTTTCTCTGTGTCTGTCTGTGTGTCTGTCTGTCTGTCTGTCTGTCTGTCTGTCTGTCTCTCTCTCTCTCTCTCTCTCTCTCTCTCTCTCTCTCTCTCTCTCTCTCTCTCGTGTCGTGTGTGTGTGCGTGTGTGCTCTTGAGGTCAAATGTGTGCCTGGCGCGCGGGTGCCTGCAAGGACCTGGATGATTTGTTCCGGATAAGCGAGTGCACACTGTGTGAACGTGGGCTCCGGCCTGTGTTCGTGCTCCAACCTACGTGCATTAGCTGTGCATCTGTCTCATCGATTTTTTCCAGTCCCTACAAACATCCATCCATCCATCCATCCATCCATCTATCCATCCATCCATCCATCCTCAGTCTCCCCAGGCATCCGTCCAGCTATCTATTTCTGTGCAATCCACTATCATTTTTTCTGTTCCGAAGGAGGGAGCCAAAAACCAACTTAGGCTTGGCTAGGCAGAAGGTACCCGGGGCTCTCCCGGCGGAGGTTTGGACACTGTCATACACCTGCCCACAGACACTGGTGGGGAGGAGGAGGGGGCGGTAGGGACAGAAGAGTGATCTCCTCTGCGTCTCCTCACTCCTTGGTTTGTGGCTTCGGTTTAGCACCTCCGCCACGGCTGCCGCTCAGTCCCTGGGGCTTTTCCTTAGAGCGGAACCGCGGACTTCGCCTTCTCCTGGCTACTTTACACACTTGTTAAGTGTCCTCTGAGACCGCTCGCCCTAGACGTAGGCACCGTTAGAGTTAGGGTTAGTGGTCTTTTTTACCTTTAATTTTACCACCCCCCGCCCGCCTTTTTTTTCCTTTGGGAAGCAAGACTAGGCGCCTTAGACAAAAAGGCTAAGGTTGAAAGAAGTGGAGGGGGCTGCCCCCCTTACCTCTCCTTCCCTTAAAAATTAATTCATTTTGTTGCTTTTTATTCCCGTCACGTTTCCTTTTCTCCCTTTTACCCTCCCTTTCTACCCCCTCCCTTTTTTTGTAAATTGGGTCTTATTGTTCCCTTTGTGTCCCTAATCCACCTTACATAAATCCAAGTAGATGTAGCGGGCTTTTCTCTAGGGACAGGGAAGAGAGAAGGAAGCACAACTCCCGGCGGGAACGACCCGGGGAAGGCTCTGCATTTTAGAATAATTAACAGACCCCAGGAATACAGGATCTTTCCGAGAGTTAGGGCCAGGGGGCTGTTTTTAACTTCCTTGATTTGAGGGTAAAATGAGGGGAGGTGGGCAGAATTCCAGGCCCTGGGGGTTAGACTGAGAGTTGGGGTACTCGGGCCGCAAGGACAGAGGCCTCCTATTCCCACCCCTCCCCCAGCCTTGAAGAGCCAGCCTCCCTGATCAAACTAACATGCCAAGGGTTCCTTTTTGTATGGGCCTTTCGAGCCTAGGCCTGAAGATCTCGGTGGAAAAGGCAATGTGGATAGGTTTCGAAATCAATGCCTTTCCTTCCATGCCGTCGGTACCTAGATAGCCTTACTCCACCCTGAAAGGCTCTCGCGGCTCTGGAGGCATCTTCTCCCTTCCCCCTAGCTTGGAGGCCCAAAGTTAGGTGTAGCGCGAGCATACTAAATCCATTAGGCAGCACTCCATACCTAAAATTCAAACCAGCCATTTCCTGGGGGTGGAGGGCTCATCTCGATTGTCCTCCAAAGGACCTACGAAAAAGAGAACAGTTGAGTCTATTTGCATTTTAACCCTGCCCTTCTGGCATTCCTTCTTTCTGGAACTTTGATATTTAAAAGGCAGAGGATGCTCTATACAGGGGGCCTGTATTTGTTGCGGGGGGTGGGGGGAGTAAGAGAGCCTTTTCCATGACCCTTTGGGTCCGCCGATAGCATTCACTTGTGGGTCTGTCACCACGGCTGGTGAGTTATGTGGTCATCTGAGGCTTGCAAAAACAAATACATCTAGTAGATAGCAGACATAGATGAATGCAGACTTTGCTCTCTGGTGTTGCTGTCCTACACTGATATATTTATTTTGTTTGAATTTTGCTTGAGATGCCCTATTCATCCTTTTTAGGGGGGGGGGGAATGAATCAATCGGGTCCTGGGATGGAATTTTAAATGCTAAGCAAGTTAAATAAATAAGAACCTGCGGATTTAAAGAGGGGAGAAGATATGTGAGGAGTGATTATTTACATAAGAGAGACGGAGTTTCGGTTTTGATCAGATTGGATGTATGCACCCTCCTCACATATGGAAACGCTCAGGCAAATGGTTTTTGTATTATTGGCTTTTTGTAATTGGAAATTAATCTATTTTCCTTTGTGTTTTTTTTTTTTTTAATTTTTTTTTGCAGTTACTTTATTGGATTCCAGATCTGTTCAGGGAGAGCTTGGGTGGATAGCAAGTCCTCTGGAAGGAGGGGTAAGTTCTGAGGCCCTCTCTGATGCAAGAGGGAAAAAAGAGTGATTAGCCACTTTCTGAGAGTCTAATGGCTTGATTCTCAGTGATTGTGGTGAGGGGGTCAGATTTCCTCTGTGGCCTATGAAGTGAATTACGCTTTGTTGGAGAAATCCAATACTCCCTTTGGATAGCTCTGTCATGGAAGAGCTAGAAACCAAAAGGGCAGAAAGGGGCTTCAAAATTAGGAGATCGGTCGAGGTATAGACTTAGATGCCTGTTTAAAACTAAAATACCGACAAGAAATACGATCTGGGGACCAAATTAGAATTTATGCCTATTACTCTGGTGGTCATGGAGTCCTGGCAGGGTTAATTTTAGAGCAATTGTTCTGCTTCCAGATGAAGAAGGGGAAAAAGAAAGATAGATAGATAGAAAGAAAACATCTCCACTTATACCCACCAAAGCAGCAGGGAGGGTAGACTCCTAACCTTGTGCTAGTAATCTTAAGTCAGCTGCTGGCTAAGGAAGTTTCTGCCAGGGGGCTTGCAAATCCAAAAGGACCTTCCAGTCTTTGGGCATCCTTAAAAAACTAAGCAAGCCATCCGATCCTTACATGCCTGACAGTTTCTGACTGAGTCGATTCATCCAAAACAATGAGAAGCAAAGATTAGGAGTCTTGGCAAGGGAAATATTGTAATGCCAGCACCCAGCATAGTATTCCACACCCTAAAAGAATTGAAAAGCAAAGCACCAAAAAGATTCATAGACACTCTTATACAATATGTGTTTCAAAACTAAGATGGAGCAATTAAATAGTCATTAAAAAAGATGCAAAGAATCAAAGCAGGCCCTAAAATCCACCTGAAACTAAACGGAGATGTTCCTGCTTTCTGGTTTCTCTGCCTGAACTTGACTGCCTGCTGTTGACTTGGCCTTTGAAAACTCCCATTCTGTCTCCCAACCCATTTTTGGTTTTTGTTTGTTTGTTTGTTTGTTTTAATCTAGGAGAGGGAGAGTGATTGGCAGGCCTCTGGTAGTGTAGACAGGCTGCATTCAGTGCTGATTGCAGGCAATTGCCCCCATCCTTTGAATCTAAAGAAAGATACAGCTTTATCTTACTGTGAGTCAGAGGCAGTGTTAATCCTAGACCCTGAAGCCAGCACTGGTTCAGGGGGAGGCTTTCCCGGGCCCCACCAGGAGTTGGTGTGGATGACAACTGCTAGCCAACAAAACTGAGGGTGAAGCCTCTGCTCATCAAAAAAATTTAAGAAGCCCCCACCCCCACCCCTTTGCTTTCTCTCTGATCCAAGCATGAATCAAAATACAGCTAAGATCATTCTGAACCTAACTTGTTTCACTAAATATATACTTGGCCTATATAAAACCAAGGAGTGATACATTTGAAAGTACAATCTGGAAAAAAAAAAGAACAGAAAAGAAAGTACAGTCTATGGTCTATCTGGTTTCTAGAAAGCATTCATTGCAACTCAGTGCGCGCACACACACACACCTTTTTCCCCTCCTCTCTCCTCTGTAGAATTACTGGAACAGTCACATTTTCTAGACACAAAACTTCTTTTACTTGTTTTGAAGTCTCCATTCAAAACAAAACAAAAATAAAAAGCAGAATCAGTATTCGTAGATTACTGTGCACAACCCTGAACTTTCCATGGACTAGAGTCCTCCGTTTTTTTCTTCCATTATTATGAAGTGTGTACCACTTTAGCTATTATAAAACATGAAATCTTACTAGCACACATCAGAAATAGTCATTCTGCAGGAACAAGGGTAGGGGGTTGGTGAGAAAGAGGCAAAAATGTCACATGTTATCTTTCATATGCAGAATCTAAGTTTAACTACACCCACAAGTCTGTCCACACATGTATGTATACACACATGTGACATGCAAACAGATTGAGCAGGAAGGAGATCAGGAAAGGGAGGGGCAGCAGGGATTGAAAATGAGCAAGGCATATGTGTAAAAATGTCATAATAAAATCTTTTATACACCAAATAAAAAACTAATGTAACAGTCATCCAAAGGCATAACTTACCATTGACAAAACGGTGCAAGCTGAACATCCAGTTAATCTCTAGCCTTTTTATGATTGAAATCCTTTTCCAGTTTATAGGAATGTAGGTTCCGAAGACCCACTGACCAACCAGAAGTGGATTTTCTTTGAAAAGTCCAAGTTGAGAGTAAAAATACAGGGCCCTCTTGCTTGTTCAGGACTCTCTTCTTGTAGCTAGAATGTTTTCCCATCTTTATTGAAAACAGCAGGAGAGTTTTCTAATAATGGCATTTACTTGTGACATACACAGTCTTGTAAAAACAAAAGAAACCTGATTTGCCAATGCCCCCAAGTAGCATGTAAGAATGGAGTCAGGGATGCCTTCATGTCCCAGAGGTCCTTCTGGAAGAACAGAAGGGTGCCCAGCGAAAGCTGCCTCCTGCTGGCAACACGTACCAGGACTCCTTCCTGACAGTGCCCTGACAGCACTGCTGGGTGCTGTGGCCATCATGAAACAGGCAGCTAAGGGAAAGGGGCAGAGGGCAGGGAGCTCACGCTCGCTTGACAGTTCCGGGTAGATGCTCACCTGACCTGAATTACCCTACAGGGAGGGGCTGTAGTGTGAACTCCCTGCACTTGTATTTACCTGAATACATGGGCTTTTCCAATTCATCTTTGTTCTGAGATGAGAGGCATGCCGAGTAGGTATTTTTGGTGCAGAATCTATTTTTACATTTACATGAATTTTTCCTCCAAATAAGCAAAATACTCATAATTTATTGCTTACTAGATAAAATGATGATGATGATGATGACTACCACAAGGTACTTTCATTCTCAATTCCAGCTCTCACAGTGAGAGCAGAGGAATCAAAGGCAGAATGATTTTTATGTATTATGGCCCCTTCATAAAGTAGCATTTCCATCCATTAACAGTTTTCACTGCACGGATGGGAACCTGTTGAAAGATACACTAAGATTCCATGTTCCTCATTAGAGTGAATGTGCTATGGTGGAATACAAGTTTTTCAAAACTCTTCTTTTTCCCTCTAATTATATTCCTGTTAGCTCCTTGCGCTGATTTATGCTAGATCTGTATCAACCCTGCATTGTTTTAAACGTGAATGGAGAGGCAGAGGCTGCAGCAGTCTAGAAGGAGCTAGGGGGGGTGACGTGTGACCCAAACTGCCTCTCTGCTCTTCGGATTAAGTTTTCACAACGATATGGGAGGAGTGAAGTTACCACTGTAATCAAAATGCATCCCTCAGCAGTGCACGGACCCGCCATTGGGATCTGTGTTAGGAAGTAAGATGCAGAGAAAACAGCCCTTTTTAATGCTCTTGCTTGGACTTTCAGTCATAAATATCACTTAACCATTTTACTGTATCTGGCTGTGGCTAATTGGAAGTGAAGCACTCATTCATTTGTATTTGTTTACTTTGTGTGTGTGTGTGTGTGTTTTACAAATAAGAAAAAGGGCCAGGCGTGGTGGTGCATGCCTTTAATCCCAGCACTTGGGAGGCAGAGGCAGGCAGATTGCTGTGAGTTCGAGGCCAGTCTGGTCTACAAAGTGAGTCCAGGACAGCCAAGGCTACACAGACAAACCCTGTCTTGAAAAACTGAAAATAAATAAATACATAAATAAAAATAAGAAAATGAGGCTATTAGAGAAACCCTGTCTCAAAATTAATAATAATAATAATAATAATAATAATAATAATAATAATAATAATAATAATAATAAAGAGGAGGTGGAAAATGTATACATGTTGTACTTCAATGCGGGCTCTAAAAAGTTTTCTATTCCTGTGATATTGTGTGTGAGAAACCGAGCCAGGAAATGCACTGTCCTCCTAGGTTTACTGAAACCAGGTGGGATTTTTTCTTTTCTTTTCTTTTCTTTTCTCTTCTCCCCCTTAAAAACTAGGGATGATTTGTGTGTGTGTGTGTCTTTTTGTCTTTTTTAAGTATTAAGAGACCAAAGTTTTGACAGGAACACTGCTAATTAACTGATAACTGTCATCCTTTGGCAAGCTCAACTCTTCCTGCCCTTAATTTGCAGGTTTCCGTTTAGTGGTTGAAACAAATACACATATAGGGTTTTCTCATTTATGAATAAATGTTGCGGCTTGTAGCTATAGCTCTCGTAATTGGTGAATCTGAGGTTGCTGGACCACCACAAGAACTGCTGAGGACACAGAAACAGAAAATCCACGGTTGCTTTTCGATTTTAGACGGAAAAGTGAAACAATGTGTGGGGAGGAGGGGGCGGAGGTCGCGGGGGTGGGAGGGGGGTCTCAAGAAAATAGCAGAATAGCCCATAAGATACTGTTTTTTAGTGGGGAGAGGAACTGTCCCACAGTCATTTTCTTCACACTATTGGAAGGACAACTGGTGTCCTCAGAGTATGACATAGATTTGATAAATCTCTGTCTGGTGCAGCTTTCTCATTGGTACGTTTTCTTTGGATCTTTACAGTGGGAGGAAGTGAGCATTATGGATGAAAAAAACACACCGATCCGAACCTACCAGGTGTGCAACGTGATGGAAGCCAGCCAAAACAACTGGCTGCGAACTGATTGGATCACCCGAGAAGGGGCGCAGAGGGTGTACATTGAAATTAAGTTCACTCTGCGGGACTGCAACAGTCTTCCGGGCGTCATGGGGACTTGCAAGGAGACTTTTAACCTCTACTACTACGAATCGGACAACGACAAGGAGCGCTTCATCCGAGAGAGCCAGTTCGGAAAGATTGACACCATCGCGGCCGACGAGAGCTTCACGCAGGTGGACATTGGGGACAGAATTATGAAGCTCAACACTGAAATCCGGGATGTCGGGCCGCTGAGCAAGAAGGGATTTTACCTGGCTTTTCAGGATGTGGGCGCTTGCATCGCCCTGGTGTCTGTTCGTGTGTTCTACAAGAAGTGTCCACTCACTGTTCGAAACCTAGCCCAGTTTCCGGATACCATCACAGGGGCCGATACCTCTTCCCTGGTGGAAGTTCGAGGCTCCTGTGTCAACAACTCAGAAGAGAAGGATGTGCCAAAAATGTACTGTGGGGCAGATGGCGAATGGCTGGTACCCATTGGCAACTGCCTGTGCAATGCTGGGCATGAGGAGCAAAATGGTGAATGCCAAGGTAAGAACAGCCATACTGTACTTTTCATTAGGGCTTAGTGCACGTAATTAAATCAGAGGTGCGACTGAATGGAGTAAAGCCAGTAATTAGCAGGCCCTGTGGGATGTGCTGGGACAGAGGGATCTAATGAGGAAGTGCTGTAGCTCCAGGTGGCAAGGCTAAGACATTTCTAATACTGAGAAAACAAACGACGCTGCTCTAATCAGCAGAAGGACCAGCACATTTGCTAGCAGGCGCTTAGATCCCAGCCGGCTTGATGCCCCTTCTGAAATGTAAATGAACAAGCTGTGGAAACCGGATTGATTGATCCTTGCTTAAAGAGGGCAGACACCTTTTGGGGCCCTGTAGTTTTCTGACTCGGTAAAAGTGGCAGAAAGTGTAGGAGCATGAAGGAGTTAAATGTGAAATGCACATTGACCGACGCCCCCCACCTCCACCCCCCCTCCACCCACCCCGCCCACCCCTCCATACATACACTGATTACAGTTAAGCTGTGTAGAGAGAGTCTTTTTTAATTTTCTCCTGCCTGCTTCGTGGACCAGTGGAGAAGTGGCCCAAAAGAGGAAAACAGGTGATGCTTCAAGTGTCTCTGTCCCACCTGACACCCCTTGAAGGGTTTCGAAGCGAAATTCATCTTGACAAAAGACCTCTTCGTTTCTTTTAGGAGATCATAACACAGTTAGGAAGAGTATCCTGATTTGATCTGTGGTCAAAGGCAATAATAGTAAATGGCAATCCACTTTGGTTATCGGGTATTTTGAGAAAAGGGGTGTATTTTTATTGTGTTAGTTACAATTCATATTCAGCAATGTAATTCTATTTAGTAATTCATTTTACTAAGGTGATTTTCACCAACCTTACCCAAAGCTGAACACTGGCATAAAGCTGAACACTGGCATTGACTTCCTCGGTCTGTCAGAGCAGAGACTGGCTTCTGGGTAGCTTTGTACTGGAGTCTAGGATGAGCAGAGCCCATGTTTATAATAGGGCTTGCTTACGTCATGTGCGGATTAAGATGCCAAAACAACCCAGTCATCCCAAATATTTTGCTTGCTTGGCATCGATTGTTAATGGTCAGCCACACTGTGCTGCCCTCTACTCTGTATGGCCGCTGCTTGGTGGCCAGTGTCACTGTGTCCCCAGGTTCCAACTATGGGACAGATCAGATGAATCTTTCCTATCAGTCACTGCCTCAGGGTTTACCTGATTTGGTGATTAAAGAGACTGAAGTAAGTGGTTGCCAAACAATTTGTCTGGCATCTCAAGCATCTTAATGACTGGGTAGGATCAAGTGTAAGGCATTTTACTTGCTAGACCAGGAAGTCTGTGGCCATCACCATAAGAAAAAGTGCTGATGGTCATCCTGGCATCATCGGGTTATGCTCTTCTGCTTTCAGAGTTTTTCTACTTTTGCCAGGGGCTGTATTTATTTCTGGGAGTGGCTGTCTATGAATGTTCTTTTATTTCGTTGCCAATAAAAGAAGATAAAGATTGTCTTAATTTTCCAAGCTAAAGTGTGAATTTGAAATTTTGCAAGTCCCAGTGGAGAGCTCTGTAAAGATGCTGTTTGGGTCGCTGTCTGGTTTGGTTTGGCTTGGCGAGTACTTGATAAACTTGGGTGGAGGAGAGAGCCAGAAGTACATCCTGGCATTTGCATGAGAAAAGACTTGAGAGCCTTGTTACTGGTGAAGGGACCATGAGTGCCATAGCAGACTGCCAAAAGCACAGGACAGTGACACACTGTGGCTTTCTAGAAAAGAGGCTTCTCTACCTTTTTGATTTTTGTAAGAGGGGAGTTTCACCTGTTCCAGAGACCCTGTGTATGGTTATTGTTGTAGTTTGTCCATTCTTCCATTTCCTACTAACATGCTCACTTACCTCAGTCTACCTAATGCTGTTTGTTGATCTTCAGTTGTCACAGATCCTGGTAACTCATATATTGCGCTACCTGCAGCTTCTTACCATCTTTACAATCCAAATTGGGGAGTAAAGAGAAAAAGATAGGTGAAGTCAATGGAAAGGCTGATCATTTTCACAGTTTGTTTTATGGAACTGATGGGCTTATCATGAGACTCCTGCAAGGGGAGGAGCTAGAATCTACAGGCCCTGTCCATTTCTGAGCAAACTGTCTACAAGGGCAGTTTTTAAATTAATGAAATAAGAGGGGATGGCTTGGGGTGGGGGGGTGGGGGGGGTCTTGGCAAAGGCCAGAAGAGGACTTACTATTATCTCTGCCTTACTCTCTTAAGACAAGGTCTTTTGGGGCAGGGGGGAAGGGAGGGGGGGTTAGTTTTTCTAAACAAGGTTTTTCTGTGTCGCCTTGGCTGTCCTGGACTCACTCTATAGGCCAGGCTGGCCTCGAACCCACAGCCATCCACCTGCCTCTGCCTCCTGAGTGGATTAAAAGAGTTTTGAGATTAAAGATGTGCACCACCATGCCTGTCAAGACAAGGTCTTGCACCCAGAGCTGGGTTAGCAGCCAGCAAGTCCCAGAGAACCTCTTGTCTCCACCCACCTCAAGGCTGGGGTTCAGTTCTGTGTATGCTATACCCAGCTTCCTTCTGTGGAAGACGGGGATCTCTCCCTAGCCCCTGTTTTGGCTCCTTTGAGAACAGGTCTCATGAATTCCTCACTTGTTGTTTTGAGAGAAGTCATGTGGCTTCAGATTTACTGTGTAAGGGAGAACGGCATTGAACTACATATTCTCCTTCCTCCACTTCCCAAATGTTAGACTTCCGAGCATGCAGCACCACCACCCTCCTCTCCCCCCCTTTCTCCCTCCCCCCTAACCCCCCCCACCGCCCTGCAGCTGAGTCATTTTTTTAAGAACTTTGTGTTTTCATACAAGCTGGGGAGGGGGTTGCATGTGTTAAATTTGATTTTTTTTTTTTTTTTTTTTTTCCCTCACTAAGCGGATAACTCTCTCAAGGAGATGCTTCAAGCACAAAACTCAGTCATTTGTTTCTCATTTCTGCCAAGCAAGAGTCTCCGGTAAATTTAGGAAAGGAAAAACTTGAACAACAGGGGATGTCTTAAATTCCAAACTTGAGCAAGATCTTTAAAAGATGACTCAACACTGTCAAACTTGCAGGAGTAAGAAAATATTTGACCTTGATTAAAAACCTTGCTGGATGCAGAGCATCAATCACCAGATAGGGCCGCAGGTGTTGGGGCTTAGGGACTGTCTCTCAGTTTGATCATTTGGTAATGTGACCTTGAAGCATATTCCCTACATCCTCTAAGCCTTGGCCTGTTCATCTAGAGAACAGAACGATATAGATCATAGGAACCCACAAAGGACTTCACATCAGAAACACTAAATTGGTGGACATGTTAATCTCTCTGTCACTTGCTCTTCTTCCCAAGGTCACAGCTTTTGACTTGGGAGATGGCTTAGAATAATTAAAGATTGTCTCTTAGCTACTATCTGCAGTCAAGGGTAAAGATGGAAAACACCCCTATATCCTTACTAACACCCCCTTTTCACATCTCATGTTGAAAATCATTTGAAGAGTGTCATCCCCCCCCCCCGCACACATTCCCCCCCCCCTTCTCTCTCTATCTCTATAGCAAAGAACTTTCCTTTAAATGAAAGACCAGTGATTTGGGGGTGGGACAAGAAGGGGGGTGTAAAGAGAGCTTAAGGGGAAACATAAAGGGGACCAGACCAACTCTTCACAACTGTGGCAGCAGGGTCCTCCCATTGTCTTTTCAATGGGTGCACCGAAGCAGGACAAATAGAAGGACAGGTGAAAGGTCACCTACTTCCTCATCCATCTTCCTTGGGGTCTGAGAGGTCAGAGCAAAGATTGATTAAGATTTTAAATGTTTGACAAAAGCTCCTTGGGTGAAAATGGCCAGGGCGGGTGGGGGCCTGGGATGTACTGTTGTCTTGAATGTAACCCTGGTCATCCTCTAGAGTCCTCCAGGGACCTTGGTGACAGTGCTACACTTCCTCTTGCAGTTCCTAGATCCAACAGTACATGCTGACGTAAGAGGGATGCAGACAGCCTGGAAGGTGTCAAGAGCCCCCGGGAGATGCTTAGCTGACTGAAGCAGCTGCAGAGTTCATTGTGCTGTGGGCTAGCGTGTTCTAAAACGATTTGGTTTGGTTTCACTAGGACAATAAAGGGTGTCAGCCACTTGTCTGTCCTCAAGGAGACTGACTATATGACCCAGTCAGCCCAGGCGGAGGGATTCAATGCAGAGGATAAATCCACTCTCCTAGTGGGTTTCTCAGGGTTAGTCAGATCTGCAAAGAAAAATCAAAATATAATGCAGTCTCTTTCAGTGTCTGGGAGCACAGACATGTACACACGTGCCTGGTGTTTGGGCACAGTTCCTGTTAGCTCAGAAAACTGAGCAAAGCAAAAAGACCAAATATATATATATATATATATCTTCATTTAAAAGCTGAAAAATGAAAAGAGAGATGCAGATTTACTCTTTGGGAAGTATGAAAAACCATTGTTTTCAGAAACTACATATAAAGAGAATATCGGTAAAAAAGAAAAGATTCTTAAAAAGGCAAAGAATTGTATTAGTGACAAGATTAAGTGAAGCAGGAATCAACAAGATATTCTTTTTCTGGTCTGAGAGTATAGCTCAATGGTAGAGCATTTCCCCAGGGCAGAGGAGACTATTGAGTTCCAACCCTAGCAATAAAAACAAGCTAATAGCCTAACAAACCGTTTGCAAACTAATATGAATACCGACTATGAACAGGAGTATTGTCTAGGACCTGTATTCTATCTTATCTCACATGTGTTTGTGTCAGCAAAACACGTCTCTTAAAGACACTGCCATCGCCTTAAACTATATCATTCATCAAGAATGAATGATACAGAAATGGCATGGTGGCTAGGATATTGAAATATTATAAATTTGTCCTCTGCAAAGGAAAGAGCCATTAAAAAAAAAAAAAAAGACAGATGACTGTGTTTGTCTGTTATGGGATAGGATCGTCAAAGAAGCAATGGACGGAAGGGTTTCAAATATATATAGTTCAGAGAGCCACCCCTCCATACCCTTTCATTTTTGAAATTTTTCTTTTACCTTTGAATTGTGTCTTTAAGAATCAATCGCTTGACTCACGAAACCGCTTTTTAGCTGCAGCTTTGAAGCGTGTCTGTGATCACTCACAGACCTAATTCTTTCTCAGAGGAGCAACATTTAATTGTTGTCCTCTTTCTTCCATACTCAAAAAAAAAAAAAAAAATTGTTTTCCCCTTCTTTGTGCAAGCAGGTCCCTTTTGTGAGCAGGGGATCATGCGCTGGTCTCTATTTTGAGTTCTGCAAAGAGTCCCCTGGGAATTATCGCAGTCAGGGATTTTTAAACTACGTTATTTGAGATTTGATGACTTATTTTATTCTAGCTGAGCTTCCTTGTACCTTTCAAGAGTGAATTAAGACGTCATTATTTTTATTAGTACTTGAGCTGCTAGGAAAAAGGCAGATTAAACGGTTTTGTGGGTTGCCACTGTGCAGAGCAAAGGTGGCCCAGATACAGCTCCTTGGCTTTCACGTCATCCATTGCACTTCACCACTTACCTTTTTCCCCCCTTCTCTTCTGCTTTCAGTTGATGAATTTCATATTACCAAAGAATTGCACGCTTGTCAGAAAAATTCCCAGTGCAGGCTTGTGCAAAGTCAAAAAGAAGTCACTCACTCAGCTCCCCCTCCCCCGTCATGTGTACCCCCCCCCCCCCACACACACAGAAAGAGCCACTCAGGTTTCAAACTCACTCCAACTCTTTGTGAATTACCATTCTTCACAATTTGACAACTACCTCTAGTTATGCATTTAAAAAATATAACAGCCATCCTTTTAACTGTCATCTTGTTTATTATAAAATGGGACTATCATAAACATCATTTCATAATAGGAGTTTAACTTTTCTCTGTTATAGAAAAGTTAAATAAAATACTACAGTATCTCAGATATTATTTATGAGATAGGGTTTCACTGTGTGGCTAGCCCTGGTTGGCTTGGGACTAGGCTATATAAAAACTCATTTTTAAAAATCTCTCTCTCTCTCTCTCTCTCTCTCTCTCTCTCTCTCTCTCACGAATACTGGTTTAAAAGTGAGTCACCATGCCAGACTAATATTTTTAAGCTAACACTTAACTTGTAACTTATTCTTGAAATTTTTATTTAGAAACAGTTGGTGAGCTGAGTTTTTCAGCTTTCTGGTTTCATCTTGAACAAATAGATTTTAGTAAAACTTCTTGAGGATGTAGGTGGACGAATGGGGTTAGTTACATCCATCCAAGTCACTGCCATGGTGACAATCAGTGGAGCACAGGACATCTCATTAAATGTTCATCAAATGAATGAATAAGTAAACAAATGAGCAAGGAATTCTCTTCCCTGTCATATTAAACATTTATCTGGGAGAATTTACATTTCATGGGGTCATCAGGAATTGTGAAATTATTTGAGTGTGGGCTAATGCATCAAGAAGTCCTGGTGTATGCATTCTTACTTCAGTTACATACTCTTTTTCTACAAATGAGCCGAATTTTTCATTTGCTTGTATTTGAAGATCTCTGACATCATTCGTGGCCTGAGGATCTTTGCCTTAAGCGCTGCACAACTATCACCAACCACTTTTTAGGGTTTTCTCCTGCTGCACAACTATCACCAACCACTTTTTAGGGTTTTCTCCCACTCTCATCCCAAGTTACCTGTTGTCATCAACCTTAATTTGGTGCTTCACACAAAGGGCCTCCAATGACACATACCTAGAGGCTCATCACATTGAGATGCAAGCACACAAAGATGGGTGTGGCTCTGGTCCAGGGCTTTGGAAGCTTCATGTATTCCATGCTGGGCCATCACGGATGAGGCTGTTCTTCGGTAGCAGCTCCTCTAAGGCAGTGTCCGTCACACCAACATCAGTGTCTCCCTCAGCCACGGCAGTGGGTAATGGATGAAGCTGAGCCACCATCTCTGTGAGACTCTCCAGTGGTGTGAGACAAAGCTAGGTCTTCACTTTCTATCATTAATTAATATCTCTTCCAGAACATTGTAAGCCCCTCATGAGGTTAACACAAACCTATCATAATAAAGTGATTCAAAACTACTTCTAGAGCTTAGGACTTGGGTGGAGTTTCTCGTTTTGCCACTTAACCGAAGAAGAGGTAATTATGGGTACTAACTCAATTTCCCTAACCTCAAGATCACATGAGTAAATTGGTGACACTCAGCCATACGCCATGATGTTTGTATGGTATGTACATAGGAGCATTAAGTATGTAAGGCTTATCATCAGTCATTATATGGAAATACTTGGTAAAAAATATTTATTCTTTATTTGCGTGTGTGTGCATGCATTATGCACTGTGTGTGTACAGGTGCCCAGGGAAGCCAGAAAGTGCACTGAGTCTCTTGGAGTTACAGGTGCCTATGAGCTGTTCAATGTGGATGTAGGGAACCAAACTCTTGTTCCCTGGAAGAGCAGCAGCAAGTGCCCTTAACTCTGACTACCTCCATGACAGGGATGGGTATGGTTAACAGTATGGGCTGATTGGTCAATTTCTGCCCAACAAAAGCACTCCTCCTGCTAGGTCTCAGCATAAAGATTGATTTGTTTGCTTTGAAAGGTCAATGGCTATTTTTTTTTCAGGCAAGAGTAATATCATTATCAAAAGCAGTGAGGGCTCAGTCAGGGCAGGAACCTGAAGGCAGGAGCTTATGCAGAGGCCAGGGAAGAGTGCTGCTTACCAGCTTGCTCCTCATGGCTTGCTCATTCTGCTTTCTTATAGAACCCAGGACCAGGCCACCAGCCCAGGAATGGCACTGACCATGGGCTGGACCTTCCCCATCTATCACTAATTAAGAAAATACCTAACAGTTGGGTCGTAAGAGACATTTCTCAATTGAGGCTCCATAAGATCCATCTGTAAGGCTTTAAGAAAGGGTTTCTCTGTGTAGCTCTGGCTGTCTGTAGTAGTCCAGGCTGTCCTTGACCTCCTAGAGATCCGCCTCCCTCTGCCTGCTGAGTGCTGAGATTAAAGGCACACACCACCACTGCCACCCTATAAGGCGTTGTTTTTTGTTTTTTGTTCTTTGTTTGGTTTTTCGAGACAGGGTTTCTCTATGTAGCCTTGGCTGTCCTGGACTCACTTTGTAGACCAGGCTGGCCTCAAACTCACAAGAATTCACCTGCCTCTGCCTCCCCCCTCCCCCATTGCTGGGATTAAAGGTGTGAACCACCATGCCCGCTTATAAGGCATTTTCTTAATTAGTGATGACCCTAGTTTGTGTCAAGTATATAAACTACTAGCACAACATAGTAATAAAGGCTGTTTTTAAAAATTTTTTATGTGCATGAATTGCTTTGTGCATGTATGTGAACTGTTAACAAGTACTTGTTGCCTGAGGAGGTCAGAAGAAGGTTTTGGACCCCTCAAACTTGGGTGACAGGCAGCAGTGAATCATGTAGGTGAGTGATAGGAGTTGAACCTGGGTCCCTGAGCCATTTCTCCATCCCCAAGGCTGGTCCTACATAGATCACAGTGCACTCATCCTCTTTCTTAGATCTCTGTTCCAGGGCAGTGGTTTTGAAATGTCCGTATGGACTCTTCTTTTGGTTCTAAGAAACTGTTTGCCCTGCCACACATCCTCTCAGAAATGCAATGAAGTTTCCCAGACACTGACATGATAGTTCATTGAATTAATTACAGAGCTAAATATAAAAATCCAGGTGTCCAGTGCTAAGTCTGGCATTTAAGAGATACAAAAGAGAACAACAAATTAGGAAAATATGCCCCCTTTCTCTGTAATCATTTTATTTGAGAAACATGGGGGTTTTGTTTGGGTTTTATTTTGTGTTCATTAAAATACCTTGTTTGTGTTAACCTGAACTGGGCTTATTGCTTTTACCTTCCCCCTTTCTCACAGCCTTGGCTGTCCTTGAACTCGCTAAGCTAGCTTTGAACTTGTGGTGATCCTCTTTCCCTTCACTTCTTGAGAGCTAAGATTATTGACACAACCGAGCTGCACTTGTTATTTTCCAGTGATAAAGATAATAACAAAGCCAGGCTCGGTGGCACATACTGCCAAGCTTGATGACCTGAGTTCAATTCCTGGGACCCACATGGTGGATGAAGAGAACCGATTACCACAAAATTATCCTTTGATTCTCACAAGGCAAGAGCCCCCTCTATTCACTTGAGTAAATAAGTTTAATTTTAAAAATCCTTTCCAAACTTCTGTTGGCATTTTCTAAAGGTGGATACAGACAGCTGTAACTCATCAATTGATGTGTTCTTGATAGTAAGTAGAGATAGTCCCAAGGCCTAGAAGTTGGTGAGGCAATGCAGGAGTCCATGAATGAGCTTTATAGTTTGGGCAGTCAGACCACCTGGAGTGTACTTCTGTCTCCTGGTAGGCGATTGAGACACTGTACTGATTGAAATGGACTTGGGAAAGCTCAGGTGTGTGTATGGGGAGAGGCAGGAGGGAGGGGGCAGGTGGATCTTTTCCATATTCTGGGAGATTCTGGTAGTTTGGAAGAGTGGCATTTCAGTCAACCTTTATAGATGCTTCCATAAAGTTAGGCAGCAATTTATAGCTCTTGGCTTCTTACTTAAAAAGTGGTTGTCTGTGTCCAATAACATGGCTCGCTGTTCTCTTTAGACTTATGAGGAGGGATGATTGACGAAGACGCCGAAAGACTGGCTCTTTTTCTCCTGGGCTTTAAAACCCCTCTCATCCTATTCTTTTGACAGCAGGTACCTCTGAGTTGGTTGGGGAAGGAAAAACAGGTGAAGTCACTGGGTCCTGTGCTCTAGAGGGTAATTAATAAGCCCATAACTAAATGGACATCCTATGAATATTCAGGGTCTATTTCGCCTTCCTGGGAACCAGGCATGTTGGAATGGCTTTCCACTCCCTTTGGAGACTCCCAGCATTTTCGGGGTGAATGTGGGTCCTCAGCTGTCTGCCTGGCCTGGCCTTGCCTTTCCAGGCAGCAAATTCTCCATTTGCATATTTTGTATGCGCCTTCATGCAAAACAGCACACCCATTTCCCCCTGGCACAAAGGCAACCGGGCCTTGCCTTTGGAAACCCCAGCCAGGAGCCCTGTCTGTTTATGCAGAACCCAATGGGTTAGACACCATGCAAATTAATTCAGCTTCCATTTGATTTGAATGCTTCCAGAGACCAGTGGGGTTGGAGGCCAGAGTGGGCTGTTTGCACTGGGCAACTTTTTGTCTAAAGCCCTTCTCTTCCCCCCAGCCCCCAGTTTGACTGGTTGTCAACTTTCCAGCTCTCCCTGCCCCATGCGAAATAACCCAAGCCCCTGCTGCTCATTTCATTTTGACCTTTGGAAAAGAACCCCTGGCTCTGGTGAATCCAGAGACTTGTAGGAGAGTGACAGCTCCAGTTGGAATCTTGCTGTTCTTTCGGAGGTGGGAGGAGACGTTACTCAGATTATGCTAGGAATGTTTAGAAGCGTTCCGACAAAGAGCTTAAAAAAAAAAAAAAAATCTGAAGGAAAAGATACAACTTCTTTATAAGCGTTTCCAGGTCCCAGGAAGTTTCAAAAATAAGTTTTACGGTACTGATGGGTCCATTTGCTCATTCAACAAATAGATAATTGAAAAATGTGTCAGGGACAAATGACCGCCAGTTCTTTCATCTGCAATTCTATATCCATGAATGAGGATACCAGTTCCTGTGTCTAGAAACAAGTCAATATACCTATTTCCCTAAAAACTATCTTCGACAAAAGTATATTCACCGTTAAGGTATATTCTGTGCACTCTGGGTTGAACAGTGCCTTTGCACTGCCGTTCCCTCCTTTATTTCCCCCAAATCTTCAAAGGGACCTAAGTTTTGCCTTATTCCTTTTAAATCAGGGACACAAAGCCCACTGCCTGTTTTACCCAATGATCTTCATGCACATTTATAAACTAGAAGAGGATTTTTGCATGAAGTGCTTTCCCATGTTCAAGTAGTCTTGAGTTTGGTTAATTTCATAGGGTAGAAAACAAGGCCCAGGCCGACTTGGCAGCCTCATTAAAGTGGAGGAAAGGTCAGAAAATAAGATGTTTGCAGGGAGAGAGTTTTGAGGGTGCCCCTCCATGCTCTGACAGAGTTAGATGAGGCTGTGCAAAGTCCATTTGGGACGGATTATCAGGATTAAAGCGAAGCAGACTGCTGTGCACTTGGTGAGTTCTCTGGTATCAGGATTGGTTGAGAAAGTTCAGCTGCTGGTCTGGCTCTTGTTTCCAAGCATGGGTTGAAACAGACCTGTGTTTCTCAAAGGTGATCTTCCTAACCTCTTTATAATAAGTTACAGAGCTCAAATTGTTCAGAATCTTTAAAATATCATTTGAAGTCAGTTGATTGATAACGACCATTTCCTGCACAAATACAGATATTTCCCACACCAGTGCAAAGCCATGGTACAGTTTCCTAATTACCCTGATAATCCTGTTTGCTTGTATTTTTTAAACTATGAAGCGCTGGGTAATTATTCAATTCTTAATAGAAGGCAAATGGCACTGTAAACAATAATTAAGATGTTAGACAGACTAATGCGCTTCAAAGCAAATTGGATTTTTTTTTTCATAGTGTTCAGCATGAAGTCCCATAAAACCAACAATTTAGAATCAAGGCAAAAAAGGTTCCGTTTTGTTCATATTTTATGGTGGTGTCTCTTCATGGCTTGTTTCTGTGAATAGCAGTTTGCCCCAATGAAGCAGACTGTGCCCAGGCCGGTCTCACAATGGCTTCCCTGCTGTTTAACATTTGGCTACTTTTGCCCAGGGCTCCAGCTTGGGCCTTTGTCTGCCTGGGATCCAGGGGTCAGAGGTTAACAGAATACTGATTTTTCTCCCATAATACCATGGCAGGTAAATATGGCCCAACCTCATGATTACGGAAGCCCCAGCCAGCTAGGAATGCTTTTCTCTAAAGCCTTTGTCTCTAAGAACGTCTGTGATTTAAGATGCCCAGTTTCCCACTGTTGCTTCCACTGGCAGAGCCATACATCCTCTCTTATGTGACATCATCCTTAAATCCCATTCACAGCTAATAACAGCCCCCCTCCCAAGACACATGACCTGAAAACTCCCAGCAGAAAATGATTGGGTTTAGAGAATTACTCTTTGCAAATTTAAGAATGTATTACTACTTTATAGTCTTAGACATTCAGTTCTATGTTGTCGTTTCATCTGTACTAGGTTTCAATGATAATGTATTTAGCGGACAACCAAGGCGATAAACAAATATTTTAATAATCTTCTGATTCTCATAACCCTGCTTTTTTCATTTTCTTTTTTGTCTAACCTTCATGATGTGTGACCAGTTACAGATGCAGTTAAATGAAGAACTTGTTTTAGGTTTTTGTTTTGTTTTGTTTTGTTTTTCCCTATATGCCTTCCCTAAGGAGATGCCCAACATTATCAATGTTTCTAATGTTATACATTATCATAATCTCATTAGCCTTAATTTTTCTCCCCAAGATAAAGGGCATTCACTAGGTTACACCTTCTTTGGTTCTCAAACACAGGAGACTTGAGAAGTTTAAAATGTTCCCAACAGGCCTGAAGAGTTTGTTCAGTGGTTAAGAGCACTTGTTCAGGGGAAGGACCTAGGTTCGATTCCCAGCACCCACATGGAGGCTCACACTTTCTCAGGTACCAGGCTTGCATGTGGTGCAGGGACATATTTGCAGGCAAAGCACCCATGAATAAAACGAATCTAAAAATAAATTTTCCTTTTAATGTTTCAAACTTACACACACACACACACACACACACACACACACACACACACACACCACACCTTTGTAACTCTTGCCTTTTCTGTTTGGCCAACCTCTTTCACACTGCACTGTGAACTTGGTACTTTGCATTCATTTGTTTTCAGTTTGAGTGTTTGAAAAAGACATCTCCAGTTTGAAAAACAGTTTTCTTTTGAAGTGTCCAAACTGGCAGTGACTGAAGGAGCCTCAGGCAAATTAGCATGTTAAAAGAATGGATCAATAATTTCTCTGGGCCCTCCACCCTTCTTGCTCCCTTCCAGGGGAGAGAGTTTTGAAGAACCCTAGGAGGCCCTTGACAGATGTGCCAAGAGGCTGTGGATCGCCAAGTGGGGGGTAGGGGTGGCCGACATTGACAGCTTGATCTAGTGCCCAGCCCACGTCTGTGTTGGCCATTTGAAAATGGATGCAAGAGGAATTGACAGCTTCAGAAAGCACTCGCAGTTTATGTAATTATGGAGAGGATTAGAAGGAAAGTGTTGGGAGAGATGAGCGATCAATAGCTGCCACTCCTTGGCTGAGCTCACCTTCATCACTCCGTTTTGTTGCGTTTAGTCGGGGCTTTGCGAAGAGTATTTTACAGGTTTGTTTTTCCTTAAGGGTTGTATAAGCCTGTCCACTCAAACCGTAGATGGTCCAGCAGCCCCCTGGGTTTGGAGAGCAGGTTAACACATCCGTGTGAATGGCTTTGTTAAGATTCAGAGGTTGCTGAGTAACTAAAGAGAGGAACCGGGCATTCTCCTTACCAGGTGCTCTTACACAGTCCTTCCTGGTTCCCTCGAAAGCAGCGGTCCTAACGCTGCGACCCATTACTACAGTTCCTCCTCTTGTGCTGACCGCCCCCCCCAACCATAAAATTATTTCATTGCTACTTCATAACTGTAATTTTGCTACTGCTTGAATCGTAATATTTAAATACTTGAAATGTGGGATATCTGATATGCGACCCCCAAAAGGGGTTGCAACCCCCAGGTTCAGAACCACTACTCTAAACCCTTTGTTTGGGGGACTGTCATCATCAATGCAGGCATATGTGGGGCCTAAGGAATTTTCAAGCAAAGGAACTCATGGGAAGAAGATAGGCAAAAAATACCATTTTAAGTGGCTTACTGTAGAACAGGACGGTGTATGAGCGATATTCTCCACAGGCAAGCATGGTGGCTACACTAACATAAGCCTAAATACCTAATTTATTGTCTTCCTGAAGGATTCCAAGACCCATTTTGATAAAATTCTGTTGCTATAACTATTTCGGTATTTGTTTCTAAGTGGTCACTATATATGGCAAGATTTGTGCACCTGGGCTATGGTATTTGGATGAAAACTTTGTAAAAAAGTGTGTTAGAGACCTTGGCTTTCCTGCCTACTAGAGAGACAAAGGGCTTATGTTACATTTTAAGAATTACAGAGCCGGGCGTGGTGGCGCATGCCTTTAATCCCAGCACTCGGGAGGCAGAGGCAGGCGGATCGCTGTGAGTTCAAGGCCAGCCTGGTCTACAAAGTGAGTCCAGGATGGCCAAGGCTACACAGAGAAACCCTGTCTCGAAAAACAAAAAAAAAAAAAAAAAAAGAATTACAGGTTGTGGGGATTGGAGAGATGGCTCAGAGGTTAACAGCACTGGCTGTTCCAAAGAATTGGGTTTCTATGCCTAGCATTCGGGAGGTGTCTCAGGACTGTCTATCTGTAACTCTAGTTTCAGGAGATCCAGTGCCCTCTTCTGGCCTCCTCAGTCACCCAGCACACATGTGGTGCATAGGCATGCACACAGACAAAACACCCATATGCATAAAATAAAAGAATACAATGTCTCTAAAATTAAAAATATTGTCATGTTTATAAAGACACAGTGAAAAGAACCCCTACGTCCACAAAAAGATTACTGATGTCTGCTATCAATAATGAAGGAGGAATACTGGCCCACTAGGTTTCTTCAATATTTTCCATTATATCTTCTGGCTGGTTACCATAGATCTATAGGAAAGCTATTGATTCTTGTAGGTTATCTTATATTCATATCTCTTTATTGGGCTCTCATGTGAATACCAATAGGTTCTAAGTTTAATACTCTAGGGTTTTCTAGAGAACAAACAGATTTTATTTCGAGTGATTGTATTTATATTTCCTCCCTACTCTCCACCCCCAAAATTAGAGCTTATTTTTAACTTAAAATATTGGCAGAATTGCTGAACTACTGATTAACAATAATGAGGACCAAGAACATTCTTATTCTATGCTTAGATTTAATGGATATAATTAAACTGTATCAAATTATTTTCTTACTATCGGATTTCTAATTTTTGTTCTGTGTTTGTTTCTTGAAACAGCCATACTCCATAGCCCAGATTAGCCTACAGCTTACCATGCAGTCCAGGCTGGCCAAAACCTCACAGCAACCCCCCTGCCTCTGCCTTCTGAATTCTGGGAGCACACCTGTGGGCTGTCACTCCCAGCTTTACTTTTGCAGTGTTTAGACACTTCATAGAATGAATGAATCAATGTTGAATTTTCTTCAGTTACCTTTTGGTGGGTTGTTCGATTTACTACACCAGTAATTTGTTTATTTATTTTTTTTAAGTCTGAATAAATCCCAAACTATATTTGTAGGCAGAAAACAGTGCTGTGGGTGTACTCAAGTTTGAAGAGTAGCCTCTAGGATTACGATTTGCTCATCCGAAGTGGTGTTGGAGGGTGGGGTCCGGTCTTTGGAATAACAGTGACCTGAAATGTCATCTCAGTTTGGCCGCTCCGTGTGTCTTAGTCAGGGTTTCTATTGCTGTGATGAAACACCATGACCAAAAAAACCAACTGGGCAGGAAAGGGCTTGTTTGGCTTATACTTTTTCACATTGTAGCTCATCACTGAAGGAAGTAAAGACAGGAACCTGGAGGCAGGAGCTTATGCAGAACCATGGAGGAGTGCTGCTCACTGCCTTGCTCCACCATGACTTGCTCAGCCTGCTTTCTTACAGAACCCAGGACCACCAGGCCAGGGGTGGCACCACCCACAGTGGGCAAGGCCCTCCCCCATCAATCACTAAAAAATGCCTTACAGGCTTGCCCGCAGCCCAATCTTAGGAAGGCATTTTCTCAATCGAGGCTCCCTCCTTTCAGATGGCTATACATAGTCGGTGTCAAGTTGACATAAATTTAGCCAGCACAATGTGTGACTATTAACTGCTCATTTACCTTTAGTGCTTTGCCCCACTCCTCATACATTGGGACTGACAGGACCTTCCCTGTGGTACACCGCACTAAATATGTAAGTGTCACCTAGGAAACAGCTATCTTAGTATACAGCAAATACTTTTTTCTTAATTTTCAATAAATACCCACATAGCGTTGGCCTACACATGACTCTTCTCTTTCCTCTTTGTATACTTATGGCTCCCCTCCCCCCATGTTTTCTCAGCAAGTAGGGTCAGTTCAGGCACTTGAAATAGATTCCACTTTAATATTAGTTATAGAGCATTATTGCACAGGAGAACTTTTTCTGCAAGTTTAAAATAGTCTACTCTCAGCCTTGTCAGAGGTGTGCTTGGGATTGAGACTTTGTTGCTAGATTGTTAGTAAAAACACAAGAGCAACAGCACTAACCCTGGGACCCTGCCATGACACTTGGAATCAGAAAAAATGGATTTTCAAACACAGCACTGTAGTCTTTCCTCTTGACTCTGATTTGGACCATTCTTGGCCTCTGTTGTCTTCATGAAGCAAAACAAAGGTCCCCCTTTCCACTTGTCCATCCGGTCATCATCGATGCCTCTCATTTCGTGAGTAGATCTTTAAGCTTGTAAATGGAAGGTAATGGGACTGTTCCGCACAGGGGTGGAATCACAGGCATGGCTGAGCCAGTGGGAGCCAGAAATGTGAGTCTTGATAGTAAGATAGATATGTGGCAAAATAGTTTATATCCCATCGGGCTAAGGTGCTTTCCACTGCACAGGGGGCATGGGTGCTGCCCCTCTGAAAGAACACAAAGTGACTCTAGCACACAAAACTCCTTCAAGCAGCAGCTTTAACAAAATGGTCTGTGGATTTGGAGGACTCAGAGCTTTCACTTTCCACTTAACTAAACAAAGTATTCTGTAGGCCACAGAGAGTGAAAGATCCCAGGAAGATGGAATATCCACTTCAACATAAGTAAGGGAGGACTGGGTATTTATTTTTTGGCACCGAGGCCTGAACCTAAGACTCTTGATGTGCTAGGCAAGTCATGTGACATTGAGCTAGAGCTGCATTCCCTTTTGGAGTCATGGCCTAGTTAGTAAGTTGCCCAGAATGACCTTGGAATCGCTCTGCAACCCAGCTCAGCTTGTATTTGTGGTCAGGTACCTGAATAGCTGCGGTTGCAGGCCTGAACCACCAAGCTTGGCTGTGTTAGTATTTCAGATTAACCTGGGTGCAGCTCATTCTCCGTGTGCCTTGTGTTTCTGAACACACATTAACACTGGATAGATGACCGAGGCCACCGAACAGTTTCTATGAGTAAGAGGCTTGAGGCCCCTGTTTCTCAGTGGGGTACCCCTGACAGATGGGGCAGGACCCACTTCACTAAGATGAGCATTTGGGTCATTAGGTTTAAAATATTTCCTGTTTCTCAGAGTGGGTATCTTGGTCCAAAAGAAGAATACCTCTCCCAGCAATGCCACAGACCAAAAGGTGCTCCAGTGGGAGTTTCCACACAGTAAGCACACATTGAGGGAGATGGAAGATGTCACCAGAAGCAATCACTAGCCTGTGCACTTCCAGTCCCAGCTTATGTAGTCCTGCAACGCCCTTAAAAGGCAGCTACTGTTTATGTCCTGATATAAAAAAACAGAGGCACAGACAGGTGCCCAGGCCAGGCAGACTCTTCTAGAGGGCATGCAGAAAGGGTCAGCAACTGCCCACCATGCTTTCTCTGGGTGTGTGCTGCTATTATCTTTCCCTTCCACCATCTCTCTCTCTCTCTCTCTCTCTCTCTCTCTCTCTCTCTCTCTCTCTCTCTCTCTCTCTCTGTGTGTGTGTGTGTGTGTGTGTGTGTGTGTGCGTGCATCCATGTGAGATGTGTGGAGGATGTACATGTATGTACAAGGGCGTGCCCATGCAAGCATGGTGGCCAGAGGAGGGTCTTAAGTGTGCCGCTCTATAACACCCATCCTGAGTCCTCTCTCACACACCAGCAACCTTATGGCTCCATCCCCACATAGCACAGGGGTTACAGGTGTCTCCGTGACCACACCCTGCTCCTTATGTGGGTGACACTAAGACATTTCTCCTGCCCTCAGAGGAAATGACTCCCTTCTTGACATTGTATCATAGCATTAAAGGGACGATGGGTTTCCCTACTAATTTGGAATATCTATGCATGGACCAGAAGAGGGTACAGCATCTCAACTCAAGGAAGGATGGCTTAACTAAATGAGAACTTCAGATTTATTTTTTTTTCTCCATAGTAGATTGTAACCTATAAATATAGCCCAAATAAAATACCCGCTCCCCAGGTTACTTTTAATCAGTAAAGGTTTCTGTGTCCTTACTGTGTGTTTCTCCCCATGCCTGGGTTTCTGTGATCTTATATGTACCCTTCTTCATGACTACACTGGCAGTCTGAGATAGATCTCCGTACATGTTCTTATATATGTATGTATTCTTAAGTGTTTAGCCTACCACTTTATATACACGTTGTATGTATTTATATATGTGTTAAATTATCGGATGGAGAAAATATCTTAGTATTCACCTGTCAATCAATGATCTAACTATTTCAACTGATTAATGGTTAGCTAGACTGTCACAGATTTAATTGTACTCTGTTTTATTGTGTTAGCATAGCATGGCAAACTCTCCTGTCTAAATATGGCTTAAAGGCATGTTCAAGGGAGCATATGAATCATGCAGTTATTGAGTTTGAAAACAGATCACAAATTCCTGTGGTCTTTAACAATGTCTAACCCAGACACATGTAAAAATGGCACAATTGTCATCACTCTTAGCACAGTGAGGACCAAGCATGACCTTTGGTTTCTGGGCTTTCCACACTTTGTATACATGTATGCTCATACAAACACATGTGCCCTCTAAAACGTTATTATTTTCACATGTAATGATCATAAAATCCAGATCAATAAATACAACTATTACATAGTATTTTATTGCTACAGTAAGTTATCTGTGATTTGGATATATGTGCATAAGATTGGTTCTCCCCATCCCCACTTTTCTTTTTTGTATTTCTTTAACTTTAATTTGCATGTGTCTGTGAGTGTGTGTGTGTGTGTGTGTGTGTGTGTGTGTGTGAGTATGTGTGTGTGTGCGTGTATTTTGTTTCTCTGTGTGTGCGTGTGTGTTTCTGTGTGTGTTTAAAGGCCGAGGGTTTATGTTGCTGTCTTTCTCTTGTCTCTCCACCTTATTTTTGAGGCAGTGACTCTTACTGAACCCAAAGCTCACTGACTGAGCAAAAAAGTACCTGTCAATCGGCTCTGGCCCTCCTACTCCCCACCTAACGATACCTATTTTTTACATGGGCCCTGCGGACTCAGAACTCAGATCCTTGTACATTAATAGCATTTACCAACTGGCCCATCTTCCTAATCCCACCAACCCTTATATTTATTTGGTCACCAACTTCCTTTTCAGTCTGTACTACTTTCAAATAACCTGAAATACTTGATTTATATATATTTATTGTAAATGTTTTCATATAGGCTAAAAATTCCATTTTGAGATTGATGCTTATCATGGCTTGAGACAAATGTAATGAGAAATCACACAAATATTGGGTCATTATATGTTAATTTGCATGTACTAGTCACTAATGAAAAAGCTCCAAAGCAAAGGTGGTTTGTTGTTTATTTTTTTTTTTATAGTCATTAGTGCTTGCTTATGAGAAAAATTCTTCTAAGTCTTTACTTTCTCAAGATTCTTACCATCAAAGCCTTTCTTCCCTTTCTAAATATAAGGAAATCAATTAATTTTTAAGCTTGCTTTAAACAAAGGTAGGATTCCTCATCTACCGTGACAGTTGCTGGCAGCTACCTTTTAATATAATGGATTATATGTATTTTAAGTTGGCTGATGGGATGCATATCACTGCTTCTGACTCTGCCAGTGCTTTCCCTCCTAACTGAGATGCTCGGGGAGGAAGAAAATTCCACCCTTCGCAAAGCCACTGTTCTCACTGGGTGAGGATGATTGTTTTGTACAATCGCTTGAACACCATGACCCAACGGTGTTCCAAAATGTCTTCAAGGATTTCACCAAGTAGAAAGGAAAATGACTTTATGGCTGAAGTATGAACTTAAAAATACCCACGCTGTTGAAAATAGTCCTTCAGATCTCTCTTGACGTGCTTAACTCTCCTCTTCCCGAGTTAAGGGTGTCAGTCACTTTGTCATCAGTTGTTCCTGTGACCTCCGAATTCATCCGATTCTCCTCCAGAACTTGGCTGCCTTGAAACAGGGTCATGTGTGTGCCAATACCACCCTGGCATGCACCTGTCCCAGTTCTCTATAGATGCTAGTGAGCCAGTTAAAACGTTACACTTCTATTTAAAACTCCTTGAGCTTCTCCCAAGTTAATTTTCCAATTGTGCAAGCAAAATGTAGAAGAATGCCTTTCGCTTTCTCCCCCTATTCTCAGCTCTCTCAGGCATGAGGCTCTGGTTTGGGAACCTTTGTGACATTCTTGTTCCCCTCTGGGTCCAGAACTTCTTACTGTAACCCTGAACTCCTCCATTAAGACTCTCTCAACCCTCCCACCCCCACCCCTGCCTCAGTCTGTTCTGAACCACAAGAAACTAGGCTGTGGCTTGCCTGTCTTGAGTCTTAGAGTGGCCCCTTTCTTTATAAGACTCCAAGCAGCAACAATGGTTATGGTTGCTACCTTTTCCTTGGAAGTCTCAAGGGTCGGTAGACCCTCAGGATGGTAGTGCCACACGCCTTTAATCCCAGCATTCCTCTAGAGACAGAGGCAGTCTGACCTCTGTGAGTTACAGGCCAGCCTGGTCTACGAAGCAAGTCCAGGACAGCCAGTTACACAGAGAAACCCTGTCTCAAAAAACAAAACAAAAAATAGTTTGGAGACGCAGAGCAAGTTTCTCAACATTCTGTAAACTTACACGGCCTTTCGTCAGTGTCTTTAGGTCTCATCTTCAAGATCCCAGAGGTCCTCCGTGTCATCCGCTGCTGACAGGACAGTTTCTGGACAGCCGGCCTGTCAAAGAGGACTAAGTCTTTGCCACAGGGAATTGCTAGGCAGATACTAGAAGGAAGTGTCTAGCCATTGTCCTTTTCTGCAGAGAGGGTTGGGACAGCTGCCTTGCCCCTCGTCCCTCAGAGGCTGCTCTCACTCAGTAGCTGCCCCATCCACTTAACACATTCAATAGTGAACCTTGCTGAATTCTTGCACTCATGGTATGCAAATTCAACTGTTATAAAGGTCACATCAATAGAAAGAAAAAGCGTTGATCAAAACTGGCATGTTTGATCATTTAAATGGTATCGACCAGGTTCGTTTAAATTACATATTGATCCTGTTACTTCCCCACTCCCCTTTCTTTTCTTGAGGGTCTCTCTTTGTAGCCCAGAGAGGCTTTCAGTTCACATAGGCCATGTAGCTCAGGCTGACTTTGAACTTAGGATCCTCCTGCTTCAGCCTCCCCAGCGCTTGGATTATAGGCATGCCCCCAAGATGCTGGGCTTGCTCCAATTGCTTTAGTCAAATCGTGAAGTGTGACTGAGAAAACGGTGTGTGCGTCCGTAGTTAGAGATGTGTGTGGTTTTCTTTATACATAGAAATGAGTAGGCCCTGGATGTTTTGGGTGGAGAGATGAAAGCTGTTGTCTTATAGAAAGGTACAAAAGTTAGTAAGTATAGTTGGAGGTGGTAGGGTAGTGAGTGTCTCTTCTGTCTGCTACTATCCAGCCTTCCCTGTATAGGTGATAGCAAGCCTCCCTATACACATGTGTGCATCACTGTATAGGTGATAGCAAGCCTCCCTATACACATGTGTGCATCACTGTATAGGTGATAGCAAGCCTCCCTATACACATGTGTGCATCACTGTATAGGTGATAGCAAGCCTCCCTATACACGTGTGTGCATTACTGTATAGGTGATACCAAGCCTCCCTATACACATGTGTGCATCACTGTATAGGTGATACCAAGCCTCCCTATACACATGTGTGCATTACTGTATAGGTGATACCAAGCCTCCCTATACACATGTGTGCATTACTGTATAGGTGATACCAAGCCTCCCTATACACATGTGTGCATCACTGTATAGGTGATAGCAAGCCTCCCTATACACATGTGTGCATCACTGTATAGGTGATACCAAGCCTCCCTATACACATATGTGCATCACTGTATAGGTGATACCAAGCCTCCCTATACACATGTGTGCATTACTGTATAGGTGATAGCAAGCCTCCCTATACACATGTGTGCATCACTGTATAGGTGATAGCAAGCCTCCCTATACACGTGTGTGCATTACTGTATAGGTGATACCAAGCCTCCCTATACACGTGTGCATACCCCATGCACACATGCATTCCTTTCTACCACACACAAACCTCATTACATGAGCAGACACACACCTCCCTCCACTTATCCAATACACATGCAACACACACACACACACACATACACACATACCCTTGCCTTTGTTTGCACACACCTCTTTGCACATATACAAGCGTTCTTATATAAACATAAACAAAACACACACACACTCCTTTCATGCACATGCACAAGTCTCTTTACATAGACACACATAGTATTACCCATCACCCTCCCACATGCACACACATGTGTGCACACACCAAGGCATGCATGGAAGCGTTGATGATGTGGTCACTTCAACACAGAAATCACCACAACACAAGCCCTGCCAAGGATGGGCTGCCTCAGTACCCATTCTCTCCTTCAGTGCTCTCCTCATCCTAGGCTATGCCTTGTCTTCCATCGGTGTCAAATGCCTTCTCACCTACCAGGGCTGCAGAGCGCTGCTCCCGTCTCCCTCTCCAATGTATTTTCATTGCATTCCTTAGAGTCACCTAAAGTTCCTAATAACATTTTATCTTGCTTTCCGGGGGCCACAGTATTACTTAGCAAATAAGTGCTCTCCATTTATTAGCTGTAGGGAGTTGAGGCAAGTCAGTGAATTTTTCCCTGAGCCTGGCTTCCTTACGTAGGAACAATACAGACTCCATTAGACTAGTGTAGAGAAAATGTTGTAAGTCAGAATGCAAAGCAGCAGCTGCAGTCTGGGCCTGAGGCAGCTGCCATCCACTCTTACTGAGCTACCACCAACGCTGGCTACCATGGCCCCATGCCCTTGGCTAGTCAGAGAGATTAGGCCACCAGTTATATCTCTCTCCCCTTCCGCTGAACATTTCTTTTTGAGATAGGGTTTTTCTCTGTAGTCCTGACTGTCCTGGAGGCGCTTTGTAGACCAGGCTGGCCTCGAACTCACAGAGATCGACCTGCCTCTGCCTCTTGAGTGCTGGGATGACAGGTGTGCACCACCACGCCGGGCAGTCCTGAGGCAGTCAGCCCTCTTCTTGGGTGTCTAATCCTTCTTCGCCTTTGAATCTACTAGAGCGATTAAAACTACAGTACACAAAGTCCTGTGTCATCCTGGCACCCCCACTCCCACCTCTGTGATCACTGACGTTAGAGATGGGTGAATGTGAAAAGGAAACCGAGGGGATGTCAGTATGGTTTGATTTATTTGTAGGTGTCTGGTTGGCTTTTGTCACATACACATAATGTGCACGCGTGACCATCTTTGCTATAATAATGCTGATTGTGTAATAAGTGTAAAGAGTAATCGAGGCTGAATTTTCTGTGGGTTTATTTGCCAGATCAAAGACTGACTTTGACATTCAGCATTTATTTTATCTGCCAAATGTAAACTTACAGGTCTAGTCAGTTGCCAAGAAAGGAAAATCATCTAAATTATATGGATTCGGGCCAAATGCTCTCTCTTTTAAGGGGATGACAGAGATGAGCCTTGGTTTTCATCTTCCTTCAGCAAATCCAACTGGCCCGAATAATTAGAATAAAACTCTGGTAATTAATCCAAGCTCACCGGGCTGCGATTTATTCCAGAGAAATGACATTACACAGAATATACTGCTTACCTTTATTGAATGTCATTGATAAATAATTCAATTGATTTTCACACTTTTTACGTTTCTGATGTGAAATACACCTTTTTGTCATGTCACTAGATTGGAATTCTTTGACAATATATTAACATGCCAAAAATAATATTGCACGTAAGAATAATGTGGAAATAAATTACAGGTAGGGCCGTATCCCTAAGGAGATTTTCATTCGTGTCTGAGGACAGAAGACTTACGACCTGGCTCGCGCACGTCTGCTTCATCCCGGTGCATTTGAGCCTCTTAGTTCAATCCAATAAATCACTCATTCTGTGCTTGCTGCATATCCAGTTCCCTGCCGCCTTTCCAGATGATACAGTTATACACTGTACACACGATCCTTTCTTCAAAAAGAAAGAAACGCAAAGACTCTCCTTGCAAATAAATCTTTAACAGGAATAGTTTGCAGCTTATGATAATGGTATTGGTTCTTTCTGGCTTTATTTCCTTCCTTCCTTCCTTCTTCCTTCCTTCCTTCCTTCCTTTTCCCAGATGGGATTTCTCTGTGTAGCCTTGCCTGTCCTGGACTCATTCTGTAAACCAGGTTGGCCTCAAACTCACAGAGATCCTCCTGCCTCTGCCTCCTGAGTGCTGGGGTTAGGAAAGCTGACACTACCCAGCGTGTTTTTTTTTTTTCTTCGAACCTGTTTGGAACTGTCTTCAAATTATCTACAGCTTTTCTTCTTATGCCAGGTGGTAGTGATGCACTCTTTTAATGCTGACCCTCAGGAGGCAGAGGCAGGTAGAGCTGAGTTCAGAACCAGTTTGGTCTACAGAGTGAGTTTTAGAACAGCTTAGGCTGTCTGGGGGTGGGAAGTTGGAGAGGGATATCTATCTAGAGCTTTTCTTTTTTAAATATTAAAAATATATCACTTTTATTTAACTATTTAATCTTTTTTTTTTTTTTTTGAGACAAAGTTTCACTATGTAGCTCTGGGGGTCCTGGATCTCACTATGTAGATCCTGCCTCCCAAGTGCTGGAATTAAAGGCATGCCACTCTTGACAAGTAAACATTTGGTATTTACTTATTTATTTTTCTTTAAAACTTTATTCTTCAGTTCTGGGGATCAAACCCTGGGTCTTAGGTTTGCTAGGGAAGTAGTTTTCTGGCACTGAGCTAATTTGGAAATTGATGAGCCTGTCCTGAGCACTCTGTGGTAGAGTGTCTGCCTAGAGTTCCAGAAGCCCTAACTCTGAACCCCCCACACTCTCAACATGCCTACAGCCCACTTCAGCACATCCTAATTATTTAGAACCATTTCTCATCCAAAATCCAAGCTCCCCAAATGCCTCCTCTGCTCTTGTGTGAGACTTCCCAACATTCTGAAGAGCCATTAGCTAGCTACCTGCCCTTCAACAAGACTCTCCACTCTCCCACTTCCGGTGCCCAGTGAAACACTTAGCAGAATAAGTCACCTGCCAAGGTCTTACAGCTCCAAAGGTATGGTAAGAGCCTTGTATAAACTGTGTGGTAAGAAGCACACACATCAGAACTGTCTCTGGACTGGCCTTATCTGGAAAGACTCCCAAGGGGAAGACTTGGTAAAATGTAGATAAATGCCTGAGGAAACAGGGGAATTGGTGTTGCCTGCTCTACCCTGGACTCCCATCCTGAAGGACTTTGAAGAACAAGGAGTGGGAATTTGGTCTCTTTTCCCAGCCAGCTTATCAGATACGCTGTAGTTCCTTCTATCTCCCAGCCTCTGAGAGCCATTGATTCTAGGAGGTCCTCTGTACTACCGTCAGCAGTGGTAGATTGTTTTACTTAACCAAAGGGAATGCACCATTGATATGAGGATTTGTGGTGTTTACCAGAATCTTTGTGCTGGTACTTTTAAGCATGCCAAGAAAAGATAAGGAAACCCTCAGAGCAAAGTTGACTTGAGGGTTAAATTTAAAGGGTGTTTGGCTCTACTTAAAACAAAAGGAGAAAAGTAACAGATCTGGTGTTTGAAGAGGGGGAAAAAAAGGACGTGCCCTTGGCTTAGCATGATTGATGCTTTATTGCCTTGTAGATGAGTCCTTAAGGCCTGTGGACGTGAGGATGATGTTTACTGAGATCTGGAGTTTGGAACTGTTGTAGAAAGTCAGTATGTGCTTGCTACCTTTTCTGGGATAAAAGCATAAGATAAGTTAGTAGAAGGTGAGTAGGAGCCAGTGCTGACTCTACCAACCCTCCATCCCCCCACCCCCACCCCCCACCTGCCACATGGCATCCTTTTATGACAATGAGCCCGTGGGGTTCCAGAAAGGAGTTTGCACATTAGAGCCCTTTGAGATCTTTGTTAAAATTTATTTGCTTCGTTTGTCTGGTGCTGGGAATTGAACCTAGGCCTCTTGCATGCTAAAAGATCTTCCACCCAGTTATCCCCAGCACCTGCCCTTCCACAAATGGATGCTTTTAAGCTCACTCGCCAAAAGAGTTTTAAAGTTTGAATAGTTTGTTGTCTGAGTTCTTGTTTTTTTAACTTTATTTTAATTCCAGATAGGGTTTTTCTGTATAGCCTTGGCTGTCCTCATTCTGTAGATCAGCCCCCTTTCAACTCACACAGAGCCTCCTGCCTCTGCCTCCTGAGTGCTGAGATGAAAGGTGTGTGTCAACATGGCCTTTTGTTGCTGTTGTTGGTTGTCTTAATTTATTTTCAGTTTCTGGGCATTTTGTCTGCATATATATCTGCACTACACACACACACACACACACACACACACACACACACACGTGTACATGTATACATGTATGTATATGTATATATATGTGTGTGTGTGTGTGTGTGTATGCCATGTACCTGTGGGGATCAAACAAGGACATCACATCCCCTGGGGCTGTACTTAACAATTAGTTATGAGCTCCTGTGTGGGTACTGGAAATTGAATCCAGGTCCTCTGGAAAAGTAGCCAGTGCTCTTAACTGATGAGCCGTTTCTCCAGCCCCAGTGACCTTAATTTTTAACCAGCTTCCGATTTGCTCCGATGAACTCTTGGGCTAAAGGACAGCATTTGGAAGCTACTGCTGAACTCTCAGTGCCTGCACCCCTCTCTCCTCCGACTCTGAGTGTCAGGGCTGAAAGTGATTTGTGTCTTTGCTGAATAGATCTGAGGTAGATAGAGGTGCCTGGTGCTTCTTTCATCCTGGTAGTAATTGCAAGGTCTGTGGATCCAGGGGCCATGGGAAAAAAACCAGCATTTACATCCCCACGCCAAGTCGCTGTCAGGGGCAATCTCTGCCAGGGCAAAATTTGCCAGTCTCGTGAGTGTTTAGCTAGATTAAGTGTTCTTTTCTGAGCAGGAAGATGGTTAAAGTTGAGGTGGAGTTGAAGCCTCAGCTACAAGGATATGTTTTCAGCATTTTCGGGATGCATAAGATCCGGAGTCCAGATTCCAGGATCTAGAAGAACAGGGGGAGGCAGGGGGTGAGGGGGCATGAAGGGCAGCCATTCCATCTCCTGGGAAGGAGATAATAGGAAGTTTACTGTACCGATAAAGAAAGGCTGCTCAGTTTGATTATAGGCATAAAATTAAACTATCATGCAAATGTAGAGCTACTGGAAGAACAGAAGTTATGGACTGTTGAGACCTTCAGATTGTGCTAACGCCATGGCCAAGGCTACCGCACCCTCCTAGTTGTTGGATTCCTTGTAAAAAAGGTGAAGCCTTAACACAACTTTAGCCACTGAGATGCCAGCGATACAGAGGTAGATCATCTCCCAGCTGTCTGCAGCGTGTACATCCTTTTAGGGGAGGAAGACTCCAGCTACATGGTGGGAGAAACAATCTCAGGGGCTTCTGGAGAAGTTGTTTAAAGCTAGGATGGAGGTGGATTCACCACGGAGACCAACAGAAGCCATCAACAGGAGTGGCGGGTGGGGGAGCCAAGGCAGACAGACACCTTACCTAGAGCCATTGTGGTAAACCAGATGGCCCACCATTCGTCATTGCTGGCCAGCTTTTGTACGGATCCGTTGTGTTCTCCAGTCGTTCTCTCGGGCATCCTTATGTCTAGGTGGCTGACAGCAGGTTAAGAAGAGACACAACACAGCTCGATTGCTTTCTGCAAGTGAATCTCTGCTTAGCCAGGCTGGACAGGACAAATGAGAACCGCCAGCAGAGATGCCTGCTTAAACAGGAATTTGATTTGCTTAGGTGTGAACCACAAGGCATGCCACCTCCACCGAGAGTCTGGGGTGGGGGGAAGTGATCTCATCTGCAGAATCATCTGCCCCCCCCCAGGCTCTTCTGGTACAGTGTTGCCGGATCTTACACTATCTTTCCCTGCCTGCTTCCTCAAGGAGACCCAGGCCTGCCTATCCATATCATGCAGCTAGACGTAGGAGTAGCCACGACCCCATTGAAGGTTGTCATAATGTTTTGTTAGTGGTTAGAAAACAAAAAATGTTTCCAACCTCTACAATCCAAATTTTCTCCCTGTAATTTTTTGGTTGTTTTTTTTTTGTTGTTGTTGTTGTTTGGTTGGTTGGTTGGTTGGTTTTGTTTTGTTTTAATAGAGTAATCACAGTGGCGAACACATGTATTTGAAATCAGGTCCATTTCCATGAAAGGGGCCAGGCCTCTTGTTCCCTTCTTATGATATACATGGCAAAACTCCTCAAATTGGAACCCATTCCGTGTGACCGGTCTGTGTGTCTAGAAGCTATGTTGATTTTAGGAGTCACAGAGGGGTGGAGGCCAGCATTTTTCTTTCCCAAGACACGCCTTTGAACTTCTGCTTTGAAGAAATTTCCTCCTCCCTCTAAGTCAGTCACCAGCCACCTCGGCTCAGTGCGCATCTGTGCCCTTGATTGATACACAGGGTGATTGATACACAAGGTGGAGGAGGTGGAGGGGGGCGAGGAAATGTGTGTGTGGGTATTGCCTCCGTTTCCTCCTTCACACGTTACCAAAAGGCCCGAGAGGCTGAGAAGCCAAGGCACAAAGGAAGCCAGCTGTATGATGGGCTGTAACATGTTTTGAGTCGCAGCATCAAGCATGGAAGTGCTTGGAGATGTGGAGCAGCTGGGCAGCAGGATAAACACTCTCTGCTTTGTTAGCTGTTGACATACCTGGATTTTTTTATGCCAAGGCCATTCGGTGGCTCCAGTGCAGTGGAATAAGCAGGTTTTGTTGTGCTGGTGGTGATGGTGTCGGTTGCTTGCTCTTAATTTCTCTTCTAATCTCCTACCACTTCCATGTCTCAAAAAGTGTCCACTAAAGGGCTCAAGGCAACCAGCCACAGAGAAGCAGGGCCCTTCCCTGCCTGCCAAGGTTCAGGCAACAGTGTAGGGAAAAGCTGCTCCAGCCAAAGGAGGGCATCGAGCAGCCCAGCCCTTTCACATACATCCATGAACAAAACAGGTAACTGTGTGAAACCTGTGTTAAGTTAGAAGGCAAATGTGCCTCTTTGGATAGGAAGCAGTTTTGCATATGTGCTGTAAGAGGGCTCCTGTGCCAAGCCCTGTGACAAGCCTTGCAGAGGTCCATCTGATACCTGAGACCTGGGTACCATGGACCTCTAAAGAGCTCAAGTGGAAGGTCTCAATTGTAGACAAGGTGTTTGGATTGCAGCCCTGGGTCCTGCAATGGTTGCAGATCTGTAATAGGTCATTTTGCCTTGACTTTCTGGAAGTCCAGACAGTAGCACCAGGATGGCTCTTTGGATGATCGTTTGTCCTTATGCTGACTAGGAATTTAATGTTTAATTGGTTGCCTACCCAGCAAGTTAAAGTAGCCAGATCTAGATCCGTAAGTCTTAAATGGATAAATCCAAATACCAAAAATGCCCCATATTTTAGGGGTGGGTTCCCTTGTATGGTTCCCAGGGAGCTTTGCTGCTCCCCTGGTAAAGGAAAGAGGTCAACAATATAGACCCCTGCCCCAGAAGTTGATGGAGAATTTTGAGCTGCCCCTCGCCCCAGCAACCATTTGTTTCAAGCTTGCAAAGAAAGGCAAATGGAGGCCTTTGCACCACAGGATTCTGCATTGTACTGTAAAGATTAAAACAAACATGTGTTATATCTATGATATAGGTAGGTAGTCAGAATTTTAACCTAATTAAAGTGGTATTGTTTTAAAAATAAATTTTATATACATCAGTGAACAGACAAGATAATATTTGTTTGTTTTGTTTTGTTTTGTTTTTTCTCGAGACAGAGTTTCTCTGTGTAGCCTCAGCTGTCCTGGACTAACTTTGTAGAACAAGCTGCCCTCGAACTCATAGTGATCCACCTGCCTCTGCCTCCTGAGTTCTGGGATTAAAAGCATCCACTACCACACCCAGCTTTAGACAAGATAGTGTTAAAAAACAGTCCTGAATAGGAAGGTGACTTGTGTGTCTAGGAGCTAGGCTTGCTTCATTTATCTTTCTATGCTGGTTCAGCCTTTGTTTTTTTCTACTTGCATTTGAAATAACTATGAGACTCTTGCCTGTAGGGCTGCTGAGGCTGGAAGTAGACTAAAGCTGGGCATGCTGACCCACCTCAAGATAGCAGATAGGGCTTTCTCAAGCAGAAACAATGGTTCTAGTGTTTTGTTTTTCTTGTCTTTCTTTTGTTTTGTTGAGACATGGTTTCTCTGTGTAGTCTTGGCTGTTCCAGACTTGCTTTGTGGACCAGGCTGGCCTCACAGAGATCTGCCTCTGCCTCCCCAAGTGCTAGGATTACAGGCATGTTCCACCACTCCCAGGGTCTAATGTTTTGAAGGATGCAAAATTTTATATCTAGATATAGATAGTGGTCAGTGGATCAGATCAGAGTCATGCCATGGTTAATCTATTAGTGTCCTATTGAACTATAAACTAAGCAATTTTTCTGACTGGCATATAGGGTGCCTCCCTGCAAAAAACACACTTAGCATTGCTGCCCCACTCTCAGGACTCTATGGTTTTGTGTTCTTGGCTTCGTTTGCTACAGTTAACTACTCTGATACCTTTCTGAACTTAATGGTGACTGGGTACCTTGAACTGATCCTGGTCCTCAAAATGACCCATTATATAGGCTGTTCTTAAGCTGTCTTTAGCTGCTCCTAGCTGATAAATGACATTTCTGAGTACTTGGAGCAAGAAAGGCTGGTACTTAAGCCATCATACTTAGATCCCTTAAATTTGTAGTCTTGAAGTTGTTGTTGTTGTTTGGTGGGGGGGGGGGTGTTTTTTTTTTTTTTTTTTTTTTTCTGACAGTTTTTTTTTTTTTTTTTTTTTTTCCAAGACAGAGTTTCCCTGTGTAGCCTTGGTTGTCCTGGACTCACTTTGTAGAGCAGGCTGGCCTCAAACTCAGCGATCCGCCTGCCTCTGCCTCCCTAGTGCAAGGATTAAAGGTGTCTGCCACTATACCCAGCTTTATGACAGTCTTTTTATGTAATTCTGCCTGCCCTGGACAGCTCACTCTGTAGACCAAACTGACCTTCAATGCATAGAGATCCTCTTGCTTCTGCTTCCCAGGTGCTGGGGTTAAAGGCACAGTCTCCCACATCTGGCCTATGTAAGTGCTTGGGTTAAAGGCGCAGTCTCCACATCTGGCCTATGTAAATGCTGGGGTTAAAGGCACAGTCTCCCACATCTGGCCTATGTACAGTTTTGTCATATCACATGAATTTATAACAAGTCAAAAATGTAAGTGAGTTAAGTAACAACAACCAAATACTCGTCTCCGCCCACTGCAACTAGGAGAGTTGGAATCTGGGTGTCTGGTCTGGGGATTCAGACACGCACTGCAAACTACAAGGCCTGCTATAATTCTTTTGGTGGCTGAGGCAGATGCATAGACCGGCCTGTGGAGCTGCAGAATCACTTCCTTCCTTCCCTGTGTTTCCTAATACCCAGATAGCGCGCGCGCACGCGCGTGCACACACACACACACACACACACACACACACACACACACACACACACACACACGGTGCCTGTGGCCCTCAGTCATCAATTTCAATCCTAAAACCTTCACTGCAGTTCTGACTCTGAAAACTGCAGTCTGGAACTGTGCGATCCATGGTTGTGAGCCTATAACCCTCTCCCTCCCTAGGTCCCCTCAGAGTCCCGTGGGTATTGACGCTAGTTTGCTCTAGAGTTTGCTTCTTGCCACATTCAAATGTCTCATGCTGCAGGATGTTAACTGACACCTCCTGGAATGGGTAACGCTGAACATGACTGACTCGCGGATGAAAGTAACAGTGTGCTCCCGTCCTTTCTCTTCCTGTTCCCAGGCATGAGTCAGTCTCATGCCTTCATGTTTACCCAGAGCCTCGCTAACAAAGAACAGCTGATTGGGACTTGCACAGACATGTACTCACATAGAACAGGAGAGGATCGGGTTTTGTATTGGGTATTTTTTGAGAGAGAGAGAATATTAGAATTTTGTTCAACTAATCAGGTTTTGTACAACAGTTCACTTTCCCCCAAAGGAACATCACGAAGCCGGGATCCCTATGAGCATCATGGCTTATTGTGTAACTCTGCTGGGCTGTTTCCTTTGTATATTTATTATTTTTGAGGCTCAGCTAACATAACACTTGAAACAATTCTGCGTTCTGAGTTGGATTTTTCTTTTTTTCTTTTTTTTTTTTTTTCTTTGTGAATGCAAAGTCAAATGTTCTGGTTTGAAACCAGTGCCCACATTAAAGTGCCGCCTTGATGGCCAGTGTTCTGCCTTTACTTGAAGAAAATATAAGGGAAAGGCTGGTCTGTGTCGAAATGGTCCATCCATGAGGCGGCACTAGAAGGCTTTGCAGCATTGGTGCTGGTACTTTCTATCCTGTGCCATGTCCTAAGGCCAGTGGGATAGTGCCAAAAAGCTGCTAAAAAGACAGGTTAGCAGGGCGTGGTGGTGCACGCCTTCAATCCCAGCACCTGGGAAGCAGAGTCATGTGGATCTCTGTCTACCACAGCCAGGGGCTGTTACACAGAGAAACCCCGACTCTATCCCCGACACCCACCCCCCACCCCCCCAGAAAAGACAGAGGTTATACCCTCCCATATCAACTACAATTTTGTTTCTAAGTCTGGGCTTCCTCTCCTGCGATTGTGCTGATTAAGTCTGATACCCAGATCCAACTGAACTTTGATCCTGTCATTTTCCATGGTATCATGTTAGGTGCAGTCCCTAAATGGTGGCTGTTTTTCAGGAGTCACAGTTCCTCAATGAGAGGAAGCCTCCTAGTCAGATCCCCAACAGTATGCCCTCTCTGCAGCCCTCCTCGGGATGGACATGGTCACCCTCTATAGGGTCCCTCCTTCTCCCTCCTTCCCTAAGGGACATGACATTTTCCAGGGCCTTCATTGCTTGACATTTAAAAAAAAAATCATTTTTCCCCACTGACGTCAAACTGTGTAATATATGTTAACTATAGACATTTAGGAAGTATGGAATATTGCCTTGAAGGAAATCGCATGCAGTCCTACCTTCAGAGAGAATTGCTAGTGCAGTACTGTATTGTCCATCTGTCTATACCTACTGTTAGAGGTGTTTTCTTTTCTTTCTTTTTGAAGGTGGAAAAAGAGATCTTGTAGCATGTGGACAGATTATTCTTTTAGGGGCACAAGCTCTTCTTAACTGTTCTGAGACTCCAAATATTAATTTGATTTTTGTCTGCTTATACCACAGGGCATAGCGGATAGAGGCGAAAGGCATGCCTTTGTTTCTATGAGCGATTAGAGGATGTTTAAAGTCTGAGCTGTAGACTACTTCCTGGCAGAACAGGAGACCAAGGGACTCAGAACCGTAGGGAAGTCATAGCAATGAGGGATGGAGGAAAAGAGCTGCGCTGGACTAAAGAGGGTTAGAGATAGATTACCTCCTGCTTTTGGTATCTTCTCTGAAACTCAGTTTCTCCATCTGGGAAACGCTGTTTTGTTTTCTTTTGTTTTGTTTCGTCTTTTTGTTTTGTTTTGTTTTGTTGATGATTCAGTTCATTAACTGAGAGCTGTTTAGGAAAAAGCTTTGCAAGCAAGCTGTGTAGGAATAGATAACACTCTAATGGAAAAAGTATTCAGGCTGGGCCGGGCCACCTCCTTGATTCAAAGGGAGCCAGGATAGGTGAGCAAGGCTTGGCCAGGAGTCTTATGAACAGAGAAAAAAGTGTCAGTGGCCGTGTGGATATTTTTTCTTGGATTCCTTTGATGGCTAATGTATACTTTCTGTCATCCCCCCTGGAACTATGATTGTTTGTGCAGGAGATTTTCTACTAGGGAGGCTGTTAGGAGCTGGCTGCTCTTCTCTGTCTGTGTGTTTTTAACTCTGTGAGTACATTCCTCTGTAAAGCTAATATGTTTACTCTCTTACCTGAGAGACTCTTATCAGACCTTTGCTGTGGATTACATGCCTCCTATCAGGGATCTCCATGCCTTTATGCAGGAGGGAACTGGACAGGCATAGTTGTGTTTTAAACAACAGATAAGGTTCACCTGCTATAGGCGCAGGGAGGGGAAGTGTGAGGGGTGGGGCCTGGGAAAGATACATAAACACCTTTAATACATGAAAGAATGTCTTTGTCTCTGCTCTTGAGCCTCAGGAATTGGGGAAATATCAAAGGGAGAGGCCTGCTGGGCAGGATCAGGAAATTCAGGTCAGATTGTTGCGGACTAAATTCGTCTCATTGGTCAGTGAGGGTTAAGTTCCCCAATCTTTTTGCATCTCAGTTTCCTCTTCAAAACTGGAAATAGCACTAACATTTAGCTCAGAGCCATTGAGAGATAAATATAAGCCACTGATGGCCTGGAGGCAGACCCTTGCCAACTTTGTATTAAGTCCTTTAAAGGATTGGAGAAGATGCCCCTAAGAAGTTACAGATGTCTCACCTACGTGTCTGCAATTCTGAGGACAGGTAGATCTCCTTCCCTTGCTGGGAGCACTCAGACCCAGCTATAGGACCTAGCATTCGCTCTTAGGCTGTCGCTTCTCCTGTGGGGCTAAATGATTGTCCTAAGCCAGGCAACCACGAAGTCCTGTCCAGAGACTTGTGAGATATGTGCCTTCCGGCCACTCCTAACCAGGATCCTAGTTTCATGTTCGCCCCTTTTGGCCCATTGTTCCTGATGTTTTCCAGTAACAGACTGGGCAGGTAGGTAGGCCCATGCCCACAGATGTTGCTCAGAGGAAGAGGCAGGTGGGCACGGGCACGAGTGTATTAATCAGAGATCCATCACTCTAAAGGAGGCCTTTGAAGTCGAACGGGAGGTGGAACATGTAGGAGAGATGGATTTAATTCGTTTGCACTTTATGCTTTATTCTCCCACACTATGCTAATGACAAGGACCCTCCTACTTGTGGTGGTGTGGGTTTGTTGTTGTTGTTGTTGTTGTTTTTGTTTGTTGTTTGTTGTTGGTTTTGAGACACAGGGTTTCTCTGTGATAGCCCTGGCTGTGTCCTAAAACTCTTTGTACACAAAACTGGCCTCGATCCTCCTGCCTCTGCCTCCCAGAGTGCTGAGATTAAAGGCATGGGCCACCACATCTGGCTGAATTTTATTTTATTTTTTTTTCCTTATCCTAGTTAGGTGCCATTATGTTCTGAGCCAGAAGAGTGAGGAAGCAACTTTGGAAGTATGCAAGTACTGCACCATTCTAGAACAATTCAGGTTCTGAATCTGCCACTCCTGGCTAACTCTACCTGCCTCAGTCTCCTTAGCTTAAGCTGGATATAATATTTTTCTTAGTCATAGGATTGTTAATAATTATCATTACGTATGCAAAGAGCCGAGCCATCTCCCCTCTGTAAACATTCGTAATACGTCTTTTGGGAAAGTGCTAAACCTCAATCTGACTCCCATTTTGACTGGCTAAGTACTTAGAATCTTTGCTGAACCTGTTTTCTTCCCTAGACAATGTCATGGGAAAAAGCCAAGTCTAATTCAAAGTTGCAAAAGGAGACCTTCCACTGTGGAAGCATAGCCCCTCAGAGGACCCAACAGTTGCTTGTATCTTTTGTGCTCGCCTGTACTCTCTTTTCTTAATAGCCCTTTCTCAAGGACTCTCAGCACTGGATGTGGAAGGTACCACCATCGTGACGGAACCAGATACCCAGTGCGTATTTTGAGTACATATCAAGTATGTACTTGGTGGTCGGTTTGTTGTTGTTGTTTGTTTTTGTCTTTTTTTCCCCCTCCATTCTTCTTTGCATGACCCAACCCCATTTCACTGATGAGGGTTACATTTCACACCCCGCTGCTCTGAAATGGCAGCACCCTCACTCATTTCAGTGTATCTGACCACTGAACATGTCTGTCTTTGCTGATGGAACACAGGACTGGTGTGGCCAGGAGCCTGGTGCTCCTCGGACTAAGAAACGTAAATAAAGGACGCATCTCCTTCATCTTATCTAACTGAAAAGTAATTTAGGGAGCATATGACGGTTCGTTTGCCTCCCCGTCTCCAATATTCAGATACACGAGTCATAAAATTAACCTTTTAACTAGATGTGTACATCGCCCGTGGAGCCCAGGACCCGTTTTCATTCTCCTAAACAGGAAGTTTCATTAGGCATAAAGGATGTCCTCTCTGTGCCCACATTGCGGGGACAGGTGACTTGCAGCTACTTTGCCCTGAGGCCATTTTGAACGCCACTGGCTTGGCATACTGTTCCGGTTTATGTCCATTTTTATCACATTCTTCTATGAAACAAATTTCTGTCATGGGCTGTAATTTGGCAAGCACCAAAGAATGTTAAGATCCTTAGTAGACTCTAAAATTACATATATATTTATGGAATTTGCCTCTTCAACCGCCCCCTGCCCACCCCCCCCTACCCCACCCCACAGGTAAAAGACAATAGGTAGGACACATTTGAGGATAGAAGGATTTTAAAAACAAGATCATTACCTGGAAAATTTAACTTTAAATACCTGTATTAGAAAATGTGCACACTAGTGTACGTTTTCATTCCTAAACAAGGGCTATAAAGTGTGAGCAAATCAAGATTCGTAATTTTTTTTTCCAACTAATAAACACAGCTAAACCTGGTTGTTTAGTAACCTGGATAAACACTTGAGATATAGCAAAATTCCTTACACACTTTATCTTCCCAGCCTAAGCAAAGCCATTAAGGTCTCAATAAACTTTATGTAGATAGCTAAGAATTCCAGGCCTTATGAAAGGTCATTAAGTACAATGTCCTAGTTTGTGTGGGAGTAGGCCGGGCAAGGTGACACACACCTTTAATTGTAGCGCTCGCTCTAAGTATCACGTCAGCTAGGGCTACATAGTGAGACCCTGTGTCAAGGTTAAAATACAAACAGAAGGGACTGGTTGTAAAGTCTGCAATGGTGAGTTCTAACAACTTACCCCAAGACATGATGCTGTGCTACAACCTGGCAGTGGCAAAGGAGGAGGCAGAAGGATCCAGAAGCCTTAGCTCTCTGCATCTGACTTCTGCCACTCCACAACCAGTGCATCGCCCTCTGCAAATGTTGTGTCATTTTGGTGTTTCAGTTCTCAAAATTTATCTCTCATCACCCAGGATTTTTTTTTTTTTTAATGTACTTGTCACTGGTTTCTACCCACTCCTCACTCTCCATCTATAACCAGTTAGGTTTTAGTATTTGTGAACATATTACACATATTCAGGTATGTCTTAGGAAGCAGGGTGGGAGGCTGAGCGCTAGTGAAAGAGGACATGGGGCGCGCCAGTAAGTAACTAGTTGCTCTCTGTGCGTGTGCACTGTCAGTGGCAATTCTGTTAAATGTGGGAGGCTCAGTGCTGAGGTTTCTGAATTTACCACAGTACTTAATTTCAAATAATTTCCTTTAATGAGCATTGTGTTTGTGTTGCCTGTTTCAATTTATGAAGATTTGAAATAGGATTTTCCAGACCAGGGACATGATCAGATGGTAAAAGCTTGTGCAAATGAACTGAGTGAGCACGGCGGGTTCTTGGATACAAGAGCTGAGTAAAAGGACCTGACTATTGGCATCAGCCATCTTGAAAGTCTCTTCTAACCCTTGCCTGTCTTATGCTTTCCTTGATAGTATGTGCTAGCTTCTTCCCCGGCCTTCTTCATGCTCTGTGTGAGTTCTTCAGTGAATGCTGTGGTAGTGGTCTTTAGCCTTGGCTCTGAAATTTTAGGGGTCTGAGAGAGATTGAGGTCTGAACAAGAATACCTGGCCTAGTCCCTCTCTGGCAGTGCCAAATGGACACTTGCTTCCTCCTTCCTTACTCTTTGTTTCTTGTCTATCAAGGTTTATTACAAAATTTTTTTTTTCCCCGTTGCCTTCAAAATACTGGATTGGAGCTGGGCGGTGGTGGCGCACGCATTTAATCCCAGCACTCGGGAGGCAGAGGGAGCAGATTTCTGTGAGTTCGAGGCCAACCTGGTCTACAAAGCAAGCTCGGGATAGTTAGGGGTACACAGAGGAACCCTGTCTGGGAAAAAGGGAAGAAGGAGGGGATTGCAAGATTGACTGCCTCTCCTTAGGCTTGTAGCAGACGCTTCCCACTGTGGGCATGCGTGGTAACCTCTGGGTCAGATCTGTGTTCTCAGTAGTACCTTAAACATCTTGAGTTAAATATCTCCAGAACCTGACACCTTTCTTTTGAAAACAGGCTCTGTTTCCCCTCTTGCTTTTTGGCTTGTATTCTTACTGTCCCCAGCATTTGGCCTGGAAACCCCGAGACAACAACCTCAAGACTTTTTAAAAAGTTTGTAAGAATCTGAAGAGGAGGGGTGTCCACAGGTCTTGGCTATAGCTTTCTCCCTGTCCTTAGTGCAAGTCTAACTTTGGGGTAAAGTTGACTGCTGGAAATCACAGTGGTAGACAAAATAGTCAGTCCAAAGGGCTCAGAATAAGGAAGGGGTTTGTTTATGTAAAATCTCTGGGCTAATGTTCCATGCAGCAAGTATTGTTGTGTGTGAAATAGTATTTCATAATATCCCTCCTTTTTTTTTTTTAAGTAGCTTAACACAGTTTAAAAGAAAAGCCATTAAAGAGTGAGATATAATAAAATATGAGCCATAGGAAATTTCAAATGAATGCAGATGCTATGAAAGTTAATAAAATGCAAATATATTTTAAAGAGGCATTAAATGTGCCATGGTATACTTCTCAAAGAATGCATACTAAAAGTAGAACTGTCAAGGGGGTTCATCAAAATGTTATCCTGTCATTATAAAACATGAATTTTAAGGATGATTGATGCCTTTCTTTCATTTGCTCCAAATCATCAACTTATAGGGGAAAAAGTCAGAGATTATCTGAACTTTCGGAAACAAGATTTTAGAAGCCAAATACGATAGCATAGACTTGTAATCCGAGGGGCTTCAAGGTGGAGGCAGGAGGATCATGAGTTTCAGGCCAGCTTGGGCTACACAGTGAGAAGTTGTCTTGTGGGGAGGGGCATGGGAGAGAAAAACTGAAGAGGAGAAAGAAAGCTGATGGAGAACTCTTAATTCTCTGGGCCTCTCAGTTGAGTGCTGAGTAATGAAGGAAGTGGGTGCGTGCTCAGTAAACACTAAGGCAGGAAGTGGTGCATATTCAAGCATAAATTTGAATTCTAATTCCCTTAGGAAGGAGTTAAGACGTTAGTCACTTGCCATTGCAAATGTGTGAAGACCACTCCCCATGAGAACAGACCTATGGTGTGCAATCTGCTTCCAGTGAAGTTGTAGGGTATTTAAGGGACACATGGGACTGAATGCCAAATGATGGCCATGGTCTAACTCTTCTCTCTTGGATTTGGGGGGGGGGGGGAAGAGTATGGGAGAGGGGCATGAAGTACTGCGGCATAATCGCCCATGAACACTTTATTTATTATGTAAATGAATATGGAAAGGGGGCAGGAGGTAATAGACTCTAAATCAGAGCAAGAGACAGGAGCTGGGATCCTGCTGTCAATGTGGCGGCAACCAGCTTTTGTTTATTTGGGTCCTGAGATGAGAATGCAGGCCTGTATTTGAATGTTTATTTTGCACTGGTCTTCACTGCCTTTTTCATAAACCCCGGGCGGGACTCCCTTTCCTGGGACAGCTAATGATAGGATAGGAGGGACACTTTATACCAAGCAGGACTGAAACCCTAAGTAGGATGTCTTTACATCTGGAGGGACAGAGGGAGAGAGAGAGAGAGAGAGAGAGAGAGAGAGAGAGAGAGAGAGAGAGAGAGAGAGAGAGAGAGAGAGAGAGAAGATCCAGATCCCAGTGGGTTGGCCTGAGAACAGAAAGGAGAGGCATGAGAGGCATGGGGTTTCATGACTCTTTCAGTGGCCCCCTTTTCTCTATCCCTTCTCTCCTTTCTTTGGATTCCTGTGTTGGAAAAACCATCTGTTTTCCACTTCAAAGCAAAGTTGAGACTCTCTGTTGTCTCTGACCCCTTTCCAGAAAGTTCAGTGGGGGGAACCTTGGCTTTTTCTGTGGCCTCAGGTGTGTCACTGGCATTTTCATTTTTTTTTTTAATTGATTATATTTTGTTATTCTCAGATCTTTTGGGTGGGAAAAAAATGTCCTTAAAACTACCTTTCTAGGCACCCTGGGTGTTGGACTGTATTGCCTTCTTGCTTGAAGCATGGACCTGCTTGTTAGTGAGAGTGTTTGCCAAGTGAATTGTGTGTGGGAGGGTGTGACTAACCCAGCTGGGGCCTTATCTCTCATCCTATCTGCCCAGGCTCCCAGGCCTGCCCTAGAAAGAGCTTATGTCTTTCCCTACCAACTCCGGCCCCTTCCAACATTTACTGCTGTCTCTCTTCAGAAAATTATTCGTACCTAAGTAAGGTAACTCTTTTAAAAACGATTCTGTTCTCTACATTTGTTTCCTGGTGGGCAATCCAAGCCACAGGCTCCCTACAGCCCTAGGTGCCAAGTGCTGCTGTACTCACAAGAGGCCATAGAAAGCCCTTTTCCCCTGCCCCTCCCAGCCTTCAGGGATTATCAGCAATCATTTTTGCTTGCCTGGGGTGGGATTGTCCCTGCTTCCCTTTTGGCAACTTCCAACAGAGTCTGTACTGTTGTCAAGGCCATTCGAAGGGAAATGCAAGTCACAAAGGCAGTAGGAACAAGAAGGGAAGAAAAGGAAAACCCTAGAAAAACCTTTGTAGCTTGCAGCCAGAGGTGGGTAGTCCAGGTTGACTTTTATGGCCAGGTGCCAGGGGTGGTCGTCAACATGTAGACGCTAGACACGGCATTCAGTCAGTGTGCAGGCTCTCCCTAGATGGGGAGCAGCTGCAGTTACTGTTGGAAGCACTCAGGCTCAGTTAACAGGGTTGCTGCTGCTCAGCTTGGAGTGTGTTCTACAGAGGGCCACGCACCAGAGGTTTCCAAAAGGACTGAGTGCTGTTGAATTACAGTGTGGAGAAGACCGGTAAGGAGTGGACTTCTCTCTCTCTCTCTCTGGGCACTAAGTGACACACACCTGTAATCTTGGTACTACGGAAGTTCAGGCAGGAACACCCAGGTGTTCCCAGCAAGCCTGGGCTACATATGTCAAAACAAACAAACATACGAACAAAAACACAAATTACAACTCCTATCCCCTCAAAAAACCCACAGATGAATAAACAAAACCCAAAAAAACAAAATGGTGAGGCCTCAAGAAAGAAACACCTTATGTGAATGCCAGCACTGTGCCCACACCAGTAGCTACCTGATGACATTCCAAAAACTGTAATAACCCTTCCTCCAGTTCTGGCACTCCTGGCAGGTTCTCACCAGCTCATTTCATTCTGGTTTGAATCATATTTCGGAACCTGGCCACTGGTGGGTCCCTGGGAGTCATCATGATACTGTCATGAGGCTGCTATCAAGGTGTGGCCACTCCTTAAATGGTCAGGACCAGGCCTGATTCCAACCTCCTAAAGGCTATAGTACAGGGAGGGGAGGCGTCTTGAGCCTAATTAGCTGTGGAAGTGATGGCCCTTCCTTCGCAGGTGGCTCTAGACGTGACTCATGGGGAGAGACAGAGCCAAGGGGAAATCAGAAATCCGCTCCTGTGTCACTTGGTTGGAATCTCCTATCTACTTAAGGGAATGTTTTCTGAGAATGAGGAGAGGAACAAAGTTGGTCTCCTGTGTCACTGATATGGAACTTAGCTCACAGTCCCACCTCCTCCACTCTAGTGCCTAGACTACCACCTCAGGGGCCCATTAACAGACTCTGTCTTAGATGGTAATAGCTTGGGTGCCTCACCTTCCAATAGCCAGTGGGATCTTTTTCCAGGGTACTGAAGATCAGACCCAGGCAGGACCTTGCACATTCCAGGCAGGCACTCGGTCACTGACCCACATCTCTAACCCTAGTGGGACCTTCAGAAAATCCATAGGCAGCACCTGAGACTTAGGGGCTGTTATTTGCATCTGTCTTCCAGGTAGCTGCCTTTGGTTTTCCTCTCAAAGCTCCAAAGAGCAAGCCTGAGCTTTCTGTTCCACCTTCCACACTTTCCCCAGGGTGCAACATTCCTGGCTCTTTGTAGCATGCTTCCCCACATACTTTTCCTCCTTTCGGGACCTGTCTTAGGTTGGGATACAGCTCAGGCTCACTGCCCAGCTCCACCCTCTCCACATGCTAAAATCTATGCCTACCACTAGAAAATGTGCCTGTGAACACACAGACCTTGTCCTTCATCCCCTCCCCTTGCACATCCCGCCATAGGTATTATCTTAAGTGCTGCATGGCACCTGCTGGGTGTTGAGGTTCTTGTCCACAAAAGCAACATTCAGGGTCTCTGTAACATGGAGGCCAGTTCTGTTAATCCGTTGTACTAGGCCAGCTCTAGCCACAATGTGAGTCCTATATCAAAACACACGCCCCCTCCCCCCCCCCCGGAAGTGGCGGGGGGGGGGGAGGGTGTAAAAAATTTAAAAACTTAAAAAGTGCACCATGACCTTTGGGAATCCAAAGGTTGGTAAGATAAAGTTGAATCCGAAGGATGAATTTAGTAGGAACAAAGTTGTGTTGTCGATGACCAGGAGGTCCCTTTGCTCACGCCAGGGATGTGGCCAAGCTCAGATCTAGGAACAAACCACAGTCCCGGCAGGAAGAGTGGGGTGCTGAAAACTAGCTCCTGAGCCGAGCTTGAAACATCCTTGGTTGTCCCAGCGTCACCAAGTTTGCCTGTGGGAAGAGTAGGAAACTAGAATTTTCAGGCAGGTCTGATGGCACACAACTTTTATCCCAGCACAGAAGCAGGCAGATCTCTGTGAATTCGAGGCCAGCCTGCTATATCTCTAGTTCCAGGCCAACCAGAGGCACATAGCGAGACTCTCTTGGTTAAATGTAAGTTGGTAAATACCAAATACATGGGGGAGTCAGCTTTTCCATTTCCTGTGTCCTACTTCCATACCTGGTGTTCACCTCTGTTTCCACATACATGAGGAATCGATTCTTGGTTATGTGTTTAAGTAGACCTGCAAAATCTCTCCAGACAGGCCTTCTGGGTGGTAGGCCTGGCAGTCCTGAAACTCGCTCTGTACACCAGACTGGCCTCAAATTCTGAGATCTGCCTGCCTCTTCTTCCTCCCAAGTGCTGGGATTAAAGGCGTGTAGTCTTAATAGAGCTTAGAAAATAGCAGCTTTGAGTTTGACTTGTCCTTGGTATGACCACCTAGCCACCTTACAATCCCCGCACCCTCCCTCCACTGAGCCTGGTTCAGAATGATCCAGGCTCTGTGCTAGGGGGAAAAAATGAGAATTTCCACTATAATACATAGGCAAGCCTTACTGTTTTGGTTTTCTAAACACACAAAAAAGATACTCTACTTGCCAAGGCTGGCGGATTGGACGGTCCTTGTAAATTGCTAGGGGATAAACAAATAAGAAGTGTCATTAGTGAACATCACAGACTCCCTTTTCCAAAGTCCTTGGAAAAACTATTAAACTTTCTTGTGCTATTTTAAACCATTTTTCTTTTTCTTTCTTTCTTTCTTTTTTTTTTTTTTTTTTTTTTTTTTATTTATTTATTTATTTATTTTTGAGGCTGGTCTAAAGATTTGTTTGAATAAATATTTTGTGGCTCTCGGGTGAATTTAGGTTGGCAGATTTGCAAAAGTCTACTTGTCCTTGGTGATAATTGCAGTACATTCTTTTCTTTTCCTACCTTCCCTTGCCTTTCTCTCTTCCATTACTCCTCTTCTTTCTTCCTTGTCTTTGGTTCTTCCTCCCCTTTTCCTGCCTCCTTCCCATCCCTCTCTTTCTTTTTTAATGGAAAGAGCCAGATGCTCCTTATGAAAGGCACCTTTCTACCCTTTTTTCTTCCTTCATGGCCCAGCGTTTTGGGAGCACTTAGCATCAGGTCATGTTTGTTATTGTTGTGTTTTCATCCCAGTTGCTCTCCTTTAATATGGGGAATATTAAATGAGAGTGAACAAATGAGTAGTCTCCGGGTTGCTGTTTCCCTCACATGCCTGTTTGCGATTTATTCTTTACATCTGGAAGTGATCTTGTGACCTGACTGATGATCCCTCCCAACAAAAGATAACCATGTTTTAAGTCATCAGTGTAAGTCACAGGTACTTGAAAGGGACAAAGAATTTACCTGCAAGCACTTTTGGCATCTTGCCCTTTCCCATGAATTCAATCTGATGACAGAAGGCTGGCCTGCCAGGGGCTGCCACAGCACTTGCTGCAGAACCTCTCAGGGCCCCTGCGGATGGGACCAGCCCCTCCTGCCAGCTCATTATGAGCACCCAGAGACCAGCTCTTCATGCTTTGCAAGAGGGGATTTGAATATAGAGCTGCTTGCAGCTCCTCTGGGGATGTGGTAGAGCAGAGAGCTCACAGGCAAATCCCTGGTAGGCTGCTAGGTCTCCTTGTCTAACAGATGAGCTGTCTGCTGCCAGGTTTATATTATTTAACTAGCTATTTAGACTGACTTCTCAGGACAACAACACCTCCAGCTGACGAGTTTGTAATGTAAAACTCATTACACACACACACACACATACACACACACACACACACACACACACACACACACACAGAGAGAGAGAGACAGAGAGAGAGAGAGAGAGAGAGAGAGAGAGAGAGAGAGAGAGAGAGAGAGAGAGAGAGAGAGAGAGAAATTTCAGGAGTATGACAGCGCCCATGAAGTGTAAGATGGTATTTTGGTACTAGCAATATCTGTTATACCAAGATCATCAGTGTTGCCCCAGGTGTTTGGGATGCTGTTCTTTGCAAGAGAACCTCTTGTTCTGCTCTGCATCAAACTGAAAACAGCCTGTGCAGCTTCTCCATAAATTTCACTTGGTCTAGACAAGGTCTCTTCAGGGAACTCCTGGAGAGGTTTTATTTTGTTCTCCTCATCAGACATAAAGCAAGGCTAGAAAAGTCCAACACATATAACATTAAATGCTGGCAGATAGTTATATCAAATCTTTAATCCGCTAACATGTAATACCAAAACCAGATGTTTAGCATGATCCTATCTGTTCAACGTAAATCACTTTTTAAAACATCCTGTAGGCTGAGAACTTTAAAATTCTCTCCCTCCCCCCAAAAAATATCACAGATGTCTGAAGGGCATAAAGGTGACAGTGGCCCAAAACTTCCACGGAGAACCAGAAGACACTGAGGGGAAATTGAGTTCTTTTACACCTGATGTCCCAACCCCCTCAAATCCTCAGGCTCCATCAACATAACAAAAAGAAGCTCAGCCAGTAGTTATGACTCCAGTCATTTCAGAGGCATAAATCATGGCTGGTGACAACTCTGGCTATAAAGTCCTTTGGGTGACAATGACTAGCTATGCTGCCTGAGTTAATCAAATAATTATTTAACACGTGCTTCTCCTGCTCTGGCCCCAGCTTTATGACATATTTCATTCCTTCCCAGCCTCCTTTAGTTTTCAATGAACAGAGATGCTAAGCAAAGAAGGGTTAACCACATCGTTAGGAACACAAGTGACAAGGGCTTCTGGTGGGTTCTTGCAGCAATCACCAGCTTAGTAAACACCTTCAGAGCCCACCCCACCCTACTGGCTTCCCTGCCGACCAATAACTGCTGTGTTAGCTTCTGCAGGTGGAAGTGGCTTCTGGAGAAGCTTTTTCTTTTTTTTATACTTGGCAGGGGTGGGAGGTTGGGGGGGGGGGTCTTGCAATATGTCAGATTTCCCCCCTACTGTTGCTACTATAGCACATCACTGTATAGGAATCCACTACCCCCCCCCCCAAAAAAAAAGTCTGAAGTCTCCTCTACCACACAGAACCCTTTCAGATGTAGGAGTCAGTTGTGATCTGCTCCCTACCTGGTAACGACAACTTCATACTGTTTCTCTCTCAGCCTCTTAGCTCTAAGCTCTTAGCCTCTTGACTGCTACTGTGACCATTGGGAAAAGGTTGAATGAGTGCTGGTTGGGACACCGGTAGCTTCGTGGCCACCCCAGCATGCATATTGCTTAGTGGATGAGCTGATTCACACCTATCTGATCCTGGCATTAAAGTCAGATTGAGGGAGAGTGAGGAGGGGGTGAGGAAGAAGCCATTGCTGTGATCTGTTGCTGTCACCAGCAGGTGTCCAGTGAGCAATCTGCATGCACCCCAAATATCAAAGGGGGAAGAAGGCAATAGAACTCATCAGAAAGCCCCATGCTCTGTGAAATGTCATGGGGAGTCAAGGTCACCATTAATGTCATGTCCTGGATGTGACAGATGTGTCGTCCCCTCCCCTTAAGGTCAGAGAGTTTAGATGACAGCTTTTATTTACTTTATATTTAAGTCAAAGATAGACATTTGCTTAACAAGTTAGTATTTTCAGCATTTAGTTCATCGTCAAATATTTGGCTTTCTTTATATTTATTAAGTTACTCTTTGCAGTAGTGAATCTGGGACCTTGGACTTGTGAGACAAGTGCTCTGCTACTGAGGATATATCTAACCCTTGGTTTGTTGGTTTGGTTTTTCAGGACGAGGTTTCTCTATGTAACAGCCCTGCCTGTCCTAGACTTGCTTTGTAGACCAGACTGGCCTTGAACTCACAGAGATCCACATGCCTCTGCCTCCCGAGTGCTGGGATTGCAGTCATGCACCACCATGCCCACCTGGTATTTTTGTTGTTGTTGTTTGAGACAAGGTTTCTCTGTGTAACAGCCCTGGCTATCCGGGAACTCTTTGTAAACCAGGCTGGCCTTGAACTCAAAGAACCCCCTTCCTCTGCCTGGGATTAATGGTGTGCACCACTATACCAGGGCAGTGATATTTTTATTTATTTTTTTTTTATTTTATTAAATATTTCTTTATTTATTATGTATACAATATCCTGTCTGCACGCCAGAAGAGGACACCAGATCTCCTTATAGATGGTTGTGAGCCACCATGTGGTTGCTGGGAATTGAACTCATGACCTTTGGAGGAGCAGTCGGTGCTCTTAACCTCTGAGTCATCTCTCCAGCCCAGTATTTTTATTTTTTAAGGGTTACCTATTTACCATGTATAGCCATGTTGACTGCATGTATATATGTGTACCACATGCATACATGGAATCTGGCCTCTGCAGATGGTGGCTCCCCTAGAACCGATATGATATGGTTGTGACCCACCATGTGGGTCCTGGAAACTGAACCCCGGGACCCTGCCAGAGCTGTAAACACTCATACTGCTGAGTCATTCTTCAGCCCAGCTTTGATTTTTCTTAGAATAGGCTCTTAAATTTCAGCCTTGGAAGCCAGATGTCACGGTGATGCATTCCTTTAATCCTAGCATTTGGGGGAGGCAAAGGCAGGAGGATCTCTGCAGGTTCAAGGCCAGCCTCGGCTCCAAAGCAAGTACAGGACAGCTAGGGCTACACAGAGGGACCTTGTCTCAAAGCCAAGAAAAGAAACCAATTCAGTCATCTTTTTCTTACCCTTGAATTTTTTTTTTTTATAGATTCACTCATTCACGTTCTGTTCATTTATGAAACCATTTGAGAAAAATCAATTTATTATTTTCATAATCTCAGAGTTTACCACAGGGTTCTATTGTAAAACTCAGAAGGAACATCATCATAAAAGGGGAGAAGTACATAAATTTGAAGTTTAGGGCACTAACCTAATAGTTTTTTTGAGTGGTACTCAAATATGTGATTTGTGTTTTTTTTTTTATACAGCAAAAATGTCAATGCCCTGAGTAGGAAAATGAAAATAGATTAAAGTAGGAGTGAGAGATCTTTATTTAGCAGAATACGTGTTTTAAGATAAAAAAAAAAAAAAAAAAAAAAAGGAAGGAAAAAAAAAACATTATGATAACAGGTTGCTTCTGTTTTAAAATTGGTACGACTTTTATCAAGTTGAAATAATTTATTCATTTGTCTCTATGCCCACTCCAAAAGTGCTCACCCTTAAATTAAAAGAGTCTGATTTTGATTCCCAATACCCAGGTTCAAAGCCAGTCACGGACCTCTAACCTCAAGTACAGAGGAGGTGGAACCGGTGGATTCCTGATGTGAGAAAGAGTTTCTCTTTCCTATCAAAGGTAGCTAGGCTGGCCAGGATTCATTTCCTGAATGATTTGCACCAACTATCTAGCCAATTACATTAGAGTGCGCCTGAGCTCCCCACCAATGGGATGAGACAAGTCACCACACATGTGGTCGCTTAAAAGATGGAAGTCGCGTTAGCCTCAGTGTGCTCGCCGGTCAGGTTCGAGTTATGGTGCAGCTTTTCTACACAAAGAACTAATTGTCCAGCTTCTCCCGCTTCGTGTGACATCAGATTTCTTCGTTGTGACCCCAGGGCTCGATGGCTAGCTTATATTCTGATCTATGAGCTCCAGGTCCCAGTATGAGAGACCAACACAATCACCCAAGATGTGACAGAGCCCTAGCTTGGCCTCTGATCTCTGTGAACACACACTATTGGGGTTTGTTGCCGACACAGGATAACTCCCTCTTCAGAGAAAATGGAGTGGCTGTGCAAAGTACTTTTTTAATAACCTCTGGCCATCAAGACAGGATGCATCAAATCTTTGCCAGGTACCACAGCAGGGTTCTTCATTCATTGGCGGGCGTTCATTCCCCCTTTGCTAGTGTTCAATAACTTTTATGGAGTTGACTTAAAATGAGCACGCTTTATTTGAACTTGCTTCCAGAGAGAGAGAGGGTGTACTGCGCTTCGTGTGAAAACCATCTCCTTCTGACATTTTGGAATTACCTACCTATTTATGGGATTAGACTGCCTTCTCTGCTCATGAAAGAGCAAAGCAATTTTCAGCACAGTTTCTTTCTGTCATTTCCCTCTCTTGTCTGTTTTTCTGAAAGCTAGCTCTAAAGAGAGGGTGCGAGGAGATGGAGGGCCCAGATAGGTCTGGGCTTGTAGGAAGAGAGGAAAAGAAGAACCTTCAAATAAAAGTTACCTGCCACTTATTTGCCGCTAAATAAATTGTAGTTGAAATGAGCCTAATTCAATCTCAGTTGTTTTATTTATTTTTTTTAATAAGGGTAGATTAAATTTGTAATGGATAGAAATTATATTTAGTTTTATTAAACTTAATATTAAGGAAAAAATTCAGTATGACTTACTCCTATTTTTGCCTCATCGAGGAAGTAACAAGTATTTGTAACAGGTAACTGAGTGAGCCCCACAAGCACACCCCACTCTGCTGTCTCATTCCTTTGGGGGACTGCCTTGCTCAGGCTGCGCATCACTTTTTTTTTTTTTTTTTTTTTTTTTTTTTTTTGGTCTTTCGGTTTTTTGGTTTTTGAGACAGGGTTTCTCTGTGTAGCCTTGGCTGTCCTGTACTCACTTTGTAGACCAGGCTGGCCTCGAACTCACAGAGGTCCACCTGCCTCTGCCTCCTGAGTGCTGGGATTAAAGGCATGTGCCACCACGCCCAGCTGCACATCACTTTCGAAGGTGAAAATCAGAAAACATGTATTGTTACATTGTTCAAGCTCACATCACATATCCAATAAATAGAGATTTAAAGAATGCTTTGGCTAAAAAGCATTAGCTTGGATCCACAGAGGCCTTGATCTTCTTTCCTTCTGTCTGTCTGTCTGGTACTTTGCCACAGACACACAGACACAGGGCCCCACCCTGGAGGGTGCACCCCACCCTGGAGCAGAAGCGCTCACCTGCCTTGGAATTGCTGAGGCAACGAGGACTTCTTTGGACCACCTCACCAAACCAGACTTGAGGAAATGACCAACCAGAGAACACCTTGGCCCGAACTTGTTTCTGCCCCACCTCTCTATTCAGCTGGAAAATGGGCTTGGAGGGAGTGTCACTGGGCCCTTTTTTCTGTTTCTCTTTCTTGTGGTCACATTGACCAGGGCTCTTCTGTTTTTCACTGTCCCTTGTCTCTTTAATTGGCATATTGTGGCCAGGCAGCCAAGCCTGCGCTTTTGTTCCCCAAGGTCAAGTCCTAGCCTAAGAACTGACTCTAATCCCCACTGTTCTTTGCATGATTCACGATCTGGTTTTAAAGGAAGGCCCCTGTCATCCTTTCCAACAGTCTTGCTGCTGTTGGTTATAAAACATCTCTGGTTGGTGCCTTTGATCAAGCAGAACCCCTGGGCTCAGATCCACCCATCATAATGTTCCTCTTGTAGGTTTCTAGGACCCTCTGGATCCACTTACTTCCCTATCCCCTATATTTTTCTCACCTAGAGTCTCAATAGGATGTTCTCACCTCTATCCCACTTTCCTGGTAGGTGCAGATTTTGATGGGACCTGCCCCTTGGGCTAGTGTCCAGTTATAAGTGAGTATATACCATTTGAGTCTTTCTGCTTCTGGGTTAGCTCACTCATTATGATCATTTCTAGTTCAATCCATTTGTCCACAAATTTCGGGAATTCCTTGTTTTTAATAGCTGAGTAGTATTCCATAGTGTATATGTACCACAGTTTCTTTATCTATTCTTCTACTGAGGGACACTTAGGCTGTTTCCATGTTCTGGCTATTATGAATAAGGCTGCTATGAACATAGTTGAACAAATTTTCTTGTTGTGTGCTGGAGCATCTTCTGGGTAGGACAAAAGATGCAACCATCATCAAACCCCTACCCAGATCTAACCAAGGGACAGAACATTCTCCACAGTTAAGTGGAGACTGGGGACTGACTTTCATAGGATCTCTGGTGCCCCATATTTGGCCATGTCCCTTTGTTGGGGAGGCCCAATGGCACTCGGAGGAAGGATAGCAGACTACCAAGAAGAGACTTGATACCCTAGCACCATATTCAGGGGGAGGAGGTCCCCCTTGGTCACAGTCATAGGGAAGGGGGATTGGGGTGAAAGTGGGAGGGAGGGAGGAATGGGAGGATGTATGGGATGGGATAGAAAATGAGATGTAATATGAATTATTTTATCTTTCAATAAAAATGTGTTAAAAAAATCAAAAATAATAAATAAAATAAAATAAAACCCCTCAAAAAAAATAAATAAATAAAACATCTCTGTCCCAAATATTCTGAACTTTTTAAAGAAGGGAAGGCCAGCCATTCCTTAGCAAACTTTGGTTAAAGTCGGGAACCTCTGTGCCTCTGCCACCTCCCCAAGAGCCTTTGAAAGGGCATGCTGAGGATCCTGTACCAAGCTGGAGCCTTTAAAACTGCACAGTGTATCTCTTTTAGATTGCCCAAATATTTACTACTACAAAGTAAACGTTCCTGGGCATAGTCTAAACTTGACTTTCTATATTCCCCAGAGCGCACTAGACATCCCCCAAACCATTAGTGCATTTAATAACCTGTAAAAACTATTTGGTTTTCCCATCCTGAACTTACATCAAGGATCCAGACATGTACAGGGGGATTGGGAGTCCAGTAGCTTAATATTTAAAGGCAAAAGTGATAGCGACAGGGTCAGTGTGGCAGGGGCTGCTGATTTTGAGACAATATTAGTTGGGTAAGTTTGCTTAGAATGTGGGTTTTGAGATGAGGCCTCATTGATGTTCAGGTGTTCAACCCCAGGGCCTAGATGATCCTCAGAACTCATGCTTTCAAGTTCTAGGACTAGAGCATTCACCCTGGTGCAGTCTTCTTTGAGCATGACCTTTAGCTTTTGAATAAGGTTCTGTCTTCTAAGTATCATGGAGAAAATATTTATGTGCAGAATAATATTCATGCATTACAAAACTGTCACATCTCTGACACACCCCTTCCCCAAATGCAAAACCTATTCCTTGTCTTCTTTATTTAAACAACAACAACAAAAGTTCCTGAGGTATTTATGTATGGGAGGGGGAATGAAGTTTTGGTGAGTTTTTGTTTGTTTGTTTGTTTAATAGCTTATTTCCCATGCACTTGGAATTGACTTTTTCATTGAGAGATGAGTCTGGGGCTGGAGCAATCAATTGCTCAATGTGAGAGTGCTTGCTGCACCTCCCCTTGGTGGGGAGGCCTGGTGGCACTCAAAGAAAGAGTAAGCAGGCTACCAAGATGAGACTTGATAGTCTATGACCATATAGTGGCGGAGGAGGTCCCCTCGGTCATAGACCTAGGGGATGGGAATAGAGTGAAAGTGGAAGGGAGGGAGGAACGGGAGGATACAAGTGATGGGATAACAGCTTAGTTGTAATCTGAATAAATTAATAAAAAAAAAAAGAGTGCTTGCTGCACATGCATGAGTACCCGAGTTCAGGTTCCAGTGCCCATGTAAAAGGCCTAATGTGGCTGTGTGCCTACCCATAACGCCAGGACAATGGCGAGCATGGGTAACTGTGGCTGTAAGTCTATTGGGGAGCATGGGTGACAGCATCTCTGGGGCTTGCTCTCTGCCATCTTAGCTTAGCTCCAAGTTCAGTGAAAGACCCTATCTCAAACAATAAGTCAGAGAACGTAAAGCAGGACACCTAAAGCCCACACTCACACACACACTCTCATACCCACACACCCTCATACACACACACACAGTCACACATTCACATAATCACACACACACACATGCCCTCGCACACACACACTCACACACTCACACAATCATACACACACATGCACAACCCCATACACGCGCTCACACCGTCAAATACACATTCACACACACACACACACACACACACACACACACACACACACACACACGTTCACAGCTTTAGCACCCCAAGAACTTAGCCTCAGGTTGTCTTCAGATTCTTCTCTTCATGGGTCCTTCAAGGCCGTTAACTAGCACTATGGAATCCCCAGCATAACCCAAGGCTGTATGTAAGTCAGGTTATATCTTGCCAAGCTCTTACACCCTTTTCTGTGCTTGTCTGAGTTGGAGTTGGCATGAGCCCATCTCCACAGACACAAGACAGAGAAAACATTTGTCGCCGGGAGTCACTAAGTTTAGATATGCTTACCACATTTACAATAGCTAGGAACCAAAAACCAGTTGCATCATCATTATAACCATTAAAAAATTATTTTATGTGTATGAGAGGTTTGCCTGCATGTATTCCTGTGTACAGTCCAGTCTGCATGCCTGGTGCCATCAGGGGCCAGAAGAGGGAGTTGGATGGATCCTTTGGAACTGGAGTTACAGATGGTCGTGAGCTCCCATGTGGGTGCCAGGAAATGAACCTAGGTCCTCACCAGCCTCACTGTTACTGCTTTAAAGATGTAGCTTGTTTTTAATTGCGTGTGTGTGCCTGTGTGTGTGGTTATGCACATGCAAGTCTGTTATTTACTGCAGCTACAAACCTCCCTGTTCCCAAGATGGAAGTTATAGATTGTTGTGAGCTCCCATCTTGGGTGAGGGGACTTGAACTCGGGTCCTTCACAAGAGCAATGTGCATTCTTCTCTTAACAGCTGAACCATTTCTCCCACCCCACCGTTGTCACCACTATGACCACTATGACTATTATTTAGACAAAAGTCTCCTCTAGCCCAGTCTGGCTGGAATACACTACTAGGAAAGTTGACTTTGAACTCCTGAGTTCTGTGTTGGCAACACACCGTGATCCTGATTTTTACAATGTAGATGGACCAACCATTCTGGTTCTGGGTGCTCAAGAGAAAGAAAGATATAAACTTTAAAGTAATCAGCATTGTAATTGTAGAATTTTTCAAGAGTTTAAAAGAGTAGCAACATCCCTCCCCTTCCCGAAACCAGTCTACTTCATTTAATCAAAGAAAGAAAAAACAATTTAATGGTAGTTATCAGTGTTTCCAATGAGATAAACTGATAGGAAATTTTCCATTTTGCCAAGACTGTTAGCCAGTGGTCTTTTATTCAGACAAAGGGGGGCAGGACATTCATTTTAAAACATCTCCATCATTGGCTGACAATGGAGAGCCCCCCTGAGCCCAATCCAGACTGCTACCAGTTTTTATACAACCCAAACGCTAATAATGTTTTTATGGCTGGCATTTGCAACTGATTTGGTAATATGAACCGCTTTCCTTGAAGGCCAATTAAGAGAAATGTTGTATCTCCAATAAAGAATTCTGTTCTCCTCGTTAATAAATATCTAATACAAAAAAAGTAATTAACCATTACAATTAGTTCAAATCAGACCACTAACAATTTGTTTTCTATTTTGTTACATAATATCTTTCTTTGTCAAGCTTGCTGGCAAAGCCTAAGTTACTAACTTTGGCTCTACAGAAGGGTTTGCTGATTTTGACGAAAGATCCATCTTTAATGTCTTCTTAGTGATCTCCTTTCATTTATTGATATTGCAATGTGATTGTGATTTGAATAATATGTATTTGGCTCTATTTACTCTCATGAGTGGAACAGAATCACACGAGGCCTGGACTAGAGTACCCTTCCTGTGACAGCTGTCAGCCTTCATCAGGATGGCGCTTTAAGACAATGGAGCAGATGTTAGCAGCATTAGAGAGCACACTGCTTTGATGAGATAACCAAAGCCAAACATATTTTGTGTTTATTCCTTTTATTTTTAGTTTTTTGCCTCAGTTTCCCAGTCGGTACTTGGAAGATGGTCATTGGCTAACATTCAAAGCTTTCCCAAATGTACTGAGGCTTGCAGTTTTATAAAAGCTTGAATGAAGCAATCCTTCTTCATAGAAATTATTTTCCTCACTATTTATTTATTTATTTGTTTGTTTATTTATTTATTTATTTATTATTTTTCAGAGACAGGGACTTTTTGTGTTAGGCTTGGCTATCCTGGACTCTCTTTGTAGACCAGGCTGGCCTTGAACTCACAGCGATCCGTCTGCCTCTGCCTCCCAAGTGCTGGGATTAGAGGCGTGCGCCACTACGCCTGGCTCTTCATTTATTCTTATGTTGTAAGTGAACATTTAATTAGAGAAATGATTTATAGCACAGTCAGAAAGTGGCTTTGATTTTTGCACTCCTATACAAACAGAATACACTGTCTGGTACACAGAAAGCAGAAAGTGTGTGCCTCTATCCAGGGGGAAAAGTGGAGAGACCTTTGGGGCTAAGCACCAAATACTCCTTAGGGACTAGTTTGCATAAATGGTTCCAATTCCCCCTCAGAGGTTTCCTAGTGGAATTTCTGTCCGGACCTTCTGGAGGCTCTATTTGAAATACCACTTTGTTACGTAGGACGGTAACCTTTAACCCCCCACTAATTTGGACTGTAATTCAATTTAGGTTTTAAGTAGAGATTGGCTACCTTTAAAAGCTGAGATTAAGAAAATTGATCAGATTCATTGAGGCAGGTTCTGGGTTGTTGAGGTTTCCAGGTATTGCCTAATAACTTACAGTATCCACTTCTGCAAGTGTGAGTGGGTATGTGCATGCATGCAGGCACACCTTCTACATTCAGTGCTACTGTTTCCAGAGCATTATTATACAAGAGAAATACAATGTGATTGCAGAGCAAGTTTAAGATTTTTAGTGGTCAAGCCGGGTGTGGTGACACACGCCTTTAATCCCCAGTACTAGGGTGGCAGAGGCAGGAGGATTTTGTGAGTTCGAGGCTAGCCTGATCTACAGAGCAAGTCCAAGACAGCCAAGGCTTCACAGAGAAACCCTATCTCGAAAAACAAAACATAAATAAATAAATAAATAAACAAACAAACAAACAAATAAAAAACTTTTTAGTAGTCACCCTAAAAAAAAGTGTAATATATGTTTCTGTATGTTTCTGTGGTGTGCACATGCATCCCTGTTTATGATATGCACACGTGTGCATGGAGGGCAGAGGTCTGCACTGAGGGTCCACATTATTTTTTTTGAGAAGTGTCTCTTTGAATCTGATGCTTGCTGACTTGGCTTCCTTGGCTGGTCATGGAGCTGCAGTGTAGCTTGTCTCCCCAGTGCTGGGATTATATATTTATTATTTATACAGTATTTTGCCTGCATGTACGCCTGAGAAATACTGTAAAAGATGAAATGCTGGGTAATAACAAGATGTTCGTGCATTCAATAGATAAATCAATATAAAGTTAAGGTGCTGTTTTGTGTGGGTGGGTGGGGGTTGGGTACTTGAGGTCAGGAGTGTTTATAGTTGGTCTCTGTAGACTAGCCTCACCTCAAGTTTTCAGTAGAAAAGAGACAGCCCTGGAGGATCTCAAACCAGACAGTAGGTCACAGATGATAAACTATGGCTGTTGAAGAAATGCATTTTGAGTGACATCTCTGTACTTCCCCACCCTCTTTGTGAATTAAAATCAGAATTTTGCCAAAAGGCCATCCATCCTTATTGCAATGCATACAAACCTAAAGGGGGATGTGAGCTCTGGAGTTAGATGCTTGTATGACCTTGAAGATCCCTTTTTATAACCTTCAATTCTTGCATCTGAAAAATATCATTAGTACTTCAAACACATGGATTATTATGGCAACTAAATTAAATAACTTGTGTGAATACAATAAAGCTCAATGGATGTTTGACATCTGCCACCAAAATAGCTATTACTAGTTATTTTATAGATTAATTTCAAATGAACTATAAAGACAAAATAGGTACTGGGCATCTTTTTGTAACTCCAGAAGAAAGTGGCCATACCTGTCCCATACAGGAGCTTTCATAGTTCTTTGTGTTGAACTCTGGCTTCGAACTCAAGACCTTCCAGCCTTTAGCCACCCAAGTGCTCAGTACAGGGTATTTAACACTTTAATTTTAAAAATCAGAATTTGCATTAGTTTTTGTTTTGTTTGAGACAGGCCGTTAGAATGTAAGACTCCCTTCCTGTCTTCTATTCCCGTGAGCTGAGATTCCAAAGTGTAGACCACTAAAAGCTCCATAGTCTGCTTTGTAGACCAGGCTGGCTTTGAACTCACAGAGATCCACTTGCCTCTGTCTCCCTGTGTGCGACACCAGGCCCAGCTCCCTCCATTTTTCTCTTATTTCATGTTAGCATAAAGATGATTAAGGTGACACTACAGAGGTTGAATGGGTGTTTTGCTTTGCTGTTCGGAGTTGATCTTTCCAAGGGAGACTCCTGTTCAGAGGGGGTCTATGCTGAGCACCATCAGCACTGAGACAAATACAGGAGAATAGTACTTCTGGAAAAAAACACATTGGATTTGCTTGTGAAGTCATTTGCTTTGAAAAATGCTGGGTGACAATCCTCAATCAACCAAGAGGGAATGATGAGAAATAAGCATATGTCAGTGAGTATTGTACCAAGTGCATCTTCCACAGGAATTGCTAATAAAAGCGATAGCAAGCTTCTCAAGATACTTAAGTGCCCTGGTGAATAGACTCAGGATGCACTTATGCATCTATGGGCTAAATTCTGAAAGGCTGAACCACACAGAGCAAAGAAATGTACCAAACCATCAATTTAGTAGGTCATTTTGAACGTAGGCAGCAAAATGGCTGTGTGCATGAAAAGCCACTACTATATTTTGAAAGAGCCTTTTTAAGAATCCTGAAATATTAATAATATGGTCTTAATGTAGTTAAGGGTGGCAAGGGCTGCCGAGAATAGCACAATGACAATTTTGTATTTTTTTGCTTGTGGTTGTAAAAAGCAAGAAGTTAAGAGTGAAAATAGTCAATGTGTTGAAAGAACAGCGGCTTTCAATTTTCTTAATTGGTATGGAACTCTGTATTTCCCAAATAAACTCACATATATTTATCCTTGGTAATGTGTTAATACGAACATGGGGCAGGGGATGGGGCTGTGTGTGTGTGTGTGTGACTCTGTAGACTTGGCAATGCATTTTTTTCTCCCCTTTAAATTCACTGAAGAAGTACACTAAATTTTGAGCTTTTAAGAATTTGAACTCCAGATTAATTTTGTACCCAGAAGTTGTCAAATTAGAATTCCACACCCTTTCTGCCCCATGCCTGCTTTTGAATGTGGCATTATCATATCATACTGATCAGTCACTAATTTCTATCAATTATCACCTTCTACTCTCATCATGCAACATTAGATGTTGATGCTTGATTTTTTAAAAAAAGTGCTTGAATTAGGCCAGGTGTCTGGTCCCCTAAGAAAGTCCTTTTCCCAAGGTCAGACATATAGACAAAGCCCCCATTCCCTGGGGCTTGAGGGAAGTTCCTGCTTGCTAATAAAGGGAGTCTGTCCTCCTTTTCTCTGACTGGAGGAACTTGTGGCTCTTCCAGTAACATATGATTAGTGCCTATTAATTTGTCAAGGTCAATGCTAGCCTCCAGGCTCCCTCAGTCCCTACTCACAATCCCCACCTAAGCTCACAAACCTTCAGTTCCCAATTTAACCCTGGAAAACTTTCCCGTTGCTTTCTCCTTGTTTTCCCAGGAGACAGAGGAGGCAGTGTAGAATAAACTTCTTCCCTTTTCACCCGCAGAGCGAGCGAGTGAGTGAGCGGTGGCTTCTTTGGTTTCCTTCACTGGGATGTGCAAAATTTTCTTTTTTGGAAAAACATTAACATCATTTGTTGCGTCTGTCCTATGTGACTTACTGAGTGGCAGGTGGGACCCATGGGATTGGTCCATGTTCCTGTTTAATGCGGGACCACAGGAGCTGGCCCGCTTCTTCCCAACAAAGCCAGGGTTGCAGACTCTCCTGAAAAACCCCCGGGGCCTTCTTAAACATGACCAAAAGCACCTTGCATACTGATCCTTATCTAATTACGGGATGCATATGAAATTGGGAGACATAAATCAGTCGCCAAAGCAATTTGTTTTTCTAAAGATGCTTCAGTCCAGTGAAAGACTGAAAAGCAAATAAGGGAGAGATTGATCTCGGTGCACTTTTATAGTCAGTGCTCCACACACCATAAAGTTTTGGCTCGTTAAGGGAGATTCCATAAACAACTTTAGTTAATAAGAATGAAGTAACGGTGTACCTTCCGGTGGATTGACTAAAGTCCCTTTCCACTTGTCACTATGGGAGATGAGGAGGAGGAAAAATGGCTTGCAGGCCAGGCCAGAGGGTGTGGGAGGCCAGCTTCAGTGGACGCTATGTAGGCTGATGCTTTGTGGACCGATGTGGCAGCTCTCAGGGGCTGTAAATCTCTGTAGTTCTATCTCCACAGGAAATCTAGCATGTGTGGACTGCCACATCTTTTCCTTTGGGAGAGATCCCTGGATGGCTACTTCTTGCATGTCAGGCTAGTAAAATAATGCAACAAACAGGTCCTTCATCCTCCCATAGGTTTTGGTAGTATTTATTTGTTTGTTTTTGTTTTTTCTTTTTTCTTTTTCTTTTTCAAGACAGGGGTGTTTTTCTGTGTAGCCTAGGCTGTCCTGGACTCGCTTTATAGACCAGGCTGGCCTCGAACTCACAGCGATACAACTGCCTCTGCCTCCCCAATGCTAGGATTATAAGCATGCGCCACCACGCCGGGCTAGGTTTATGGTAGTATTGACACATTCTGAGAACATGATAAATGAAGTAAGCACAGAGATAATCATGCTGGGAAATTTGTGGATAGCTGCTCATTTTCTTTTCCAACCTGAGACACTATGGAATAACTTAATTATGATATAGTGTCCTTACCTGTGACCTTAACACTTGATGGTGCGGGTCAGTTGTTGTTTTAGGTTAAGATGGGCTTGGAGAGGAATCATGAAGTGTGGGGAGGAAAGAGAGGGAAAGGAGTAAAGCCCTATTAATTAATTTTTATGATGAGATTTTGCAGCATTATTGAATTTTTCCACATTAGTGAAAGTAGCCCTCAGTGTCCATGTGATGTTTATAAAGATGAGATCATGGAAAGCCAAGTCAGGTGTGTAAAGGACTGTATGAACCTGTGTTCTCGGCATTCACCTCTATGGGGGGGAGGGCAGGGGGGAGGGTGTGTTCTGAAAATGGAGGTAGGCAAATAGTGTGCACTTGGGAATAAACGCCACATGGATGAGCTGGTTTTTCAATAAACCATTTATCCTGGACTATGCCAAAATCTATCTTTAATAGTCTTCGTTGCATTGCCCAAAGGGAAATAGCTCATGCCTTCCAAGCTCCAGCCTTTTATGAATGCTTTTGCTGTGTTTTCAATTTGAATCTCTTTGTACCCATAATTAGGAAATAAATGCTGGCTTCCAGAGATACTCCTGTAAACTTTCATTGCACTGTGCTTGGTCATACCAGTTTTAAGGCAGTGTCCTTTCTTTGCAGGCTCTTTGACGCATAACCAGAATTGCCAGTGAGCCTTAAAGAAGCTATGGTGTGTGGCTGAGTAGCCAGAATGCTTACTTAGCGTTCAGAAAGCTCTGGGTTTGACTCCCAGCCCTGCATAAACCAGGCATATTGGTGGCACATGCTTGTAATCTCAGCACTCAGAAGGTAGAGGCAGAAGTATGAGACAGGGTTTCTCTGTGTAGCCTTGGCTGCATTGGACTCACTTTGTAGACCAGGCTGGCCTGGAACTCACAGAGTTTAATCCAGGTGCTGGGATTAAAGGCATGCACCAACACACCTGGCTTGAAGTTTGAGACATTTAAGGCCACCCTCAGCTACATGGAGAATTTGCCTAGGTTACAGAAGACCTGGCAATCCATGTTTTCAAGCCAGGTGATCACTAGAGACGAAGAAGCCACCCCCCGGGTTCACCATCGACCCCATCAAGGAAATGCCTTCACATTTTCACTTTGTTGTTTCTCCAGGTGGTTCATGTTTGTTTTTTCTCTTCCTCCTTCCCTGTAGCTTGCAAAATTGGATATTACAAAGCTCTCTCCACGGATGCCACCTGTGCCAAGTGTCCACCCCACAGTTACTCTGTCTGGGAAGGAGCCACATCCTGCACCTGTGACCGAGGCTTTTTCCGAGCGGACAATGATGCCGCCTCTATGCCCTGCACCCGTAAGTGGTTTACTTGTCTCTCCTGCCTTCTGTGATGCCAGCAGCTTTCATTACAACCTAGCAGGGTGCTGCCAGGACTTCTCCCAGGATAACCTTGCGGGGGGGGGGGGGGTGGCGATTAGAAATCAAGTATGCAGCCCCTTCTATCATAGCAAGAGAAATGCTTAGGAGAGGAAAACATCCTTTTCACTGTTTCTCTGGTTGCCTTCAAAATGCACAGCTGCCAACAGGCTAGTTTGTGGAGCAGAAATTGAGAGTTCAGGTTGTCTGACAGTGTAATTACAGCAGAGAATAGAATTTATAAATGGCTTTACCATTGCATCAAGGGCTGGGGGAAATTTGACAGGCACGGGAGAAATAGGTAGAGGACAGGTTTGGGAATGTGTTCTGGTCCCACAAGAAACAGCTAAGAATACTCTGAGGTCGTGGCTTTGGCTGTCATTCCTAGTTAACCTCTTCCTTCTTTTGTCATAGTTTTGTGTTCATAACACTTAGGCCAGGACCCTAATAAATGCTTATTTCGTAGCAGACACTTAATAAATGCTGGGCTAATTAATAGATGGGGTTGGCAAACCTGGTGGGAGGCAGGATAGAGAAATCTGTTCTCACAGTTTCTTTGGACAGTGTTCCAAAGATGTTGCCGTGGACCTTGCAGTAGCTGTGACCTCGACCAAGGCAGGAGTGATGGTTCCTGGGCAGTTGCCTCCTATTTTGCACTGCTTGAGGGTTGTCTTTTGGGGCATAGCCTGGGACTGTTGCATCCAGGACTTCAAGTTTAGGGCCTTGTTTCTCAGACCATGAAGTCTTAATTACTTTTCTCATCTGTGGAATGGACCTAACAGTAGCATATTATACATCTTTGTTCTGGAAAGGTTTCCGTTTATAGATTTGGGAGGTTTTTTGTTTTGTTTTGTTTTGTTTTGTTTTTTGTTGTTTTGTTTTTTTTTTGCAACATTTACATATATACAAAGAGTTACCATTTGAGATGAGGCCTCAGTCTAAACATGAAACTCATGAAACAAATGTGTCCCTATTTTGACTGTAACCTATCACTTGAAGTCAAGCGCGGAATTTGTCACCCCTGCTCAAAAAGCATCAGATTCTAGAGCGCTTATTTGGAATTTCTGGGTTAGGAAGACTTCCTCTCTGCCTGACTTAGGACTGTTGTTATTATATATCCTCCTGTTAGTTGTGTATCTGTAATGTGTAAGACCTTTTCACTTGATGTTTTAGATTTGACTAGTATTTTGACCATTAACTGCTATAAATTTCTAATGGCCCAGCCTGCGCCAGCGTCACTGAATATAGGGAGCTATTCCTGGATTTCGAACAGTTGAGGGCTCCAGGAGCTTATTCTCTTGTGCAATCAAGAAAAGGGAGAAAGGAGAGAGGCTTTAGGTCCATCCCTTCTGGCTTTTATGAGAAGAGGACCTGCTCTTAGGCTGATGTGAATGCTATACACAGGCAATGTGAGCACTTTGGGTTTTTTGGGTTTTTTGGTTTTTTGAGACAAGGTTTCTCTGTGTAGCCCTGGCTGTCCTGGACTCACTTTGTAGACCAGGCTGACCTCGAACTCACAGAGATCCAACTGCCACCACGGAGGCTCCCTCCCCCTGCCCCCCCTTTAAAACCTGGTCAAATCTTAAGTTTTACAGTTGTGTGGTGGTGAATGCCTTTGATCCCAGAGAGGCAGAGGCAAGCTAATCTCTGAGTTTGAGGTCACTTTGGTCTACAGAGCAAGTCCTAGTATTTTCAATATTTTTTATTTAATGTTAAACTTGGTGTATTTAAGAATGAGCTCACTACCAAACGACAGCTCCTGTGTGGTGGGAACTCAGGGCGCTAGCAAATTGAAGACTTGCTGCTGGGTCACGTTTGACTGTGCTGAATGACAGCAAACTCAACATTGAACGGCGTGGGTGTTTTTGATTCTCCTGATTCTGATTTGTTGTCCAGCATTGTCATAGCCATGTGCCAATACTGTGACTTCCCTTGGTCCTTGGAAGTGTAGGGCACCTCCGAGAGCGCTATATGTGCACTGTGCCATGCTGTTTGCCATACACATCATAGCAATGTGAAATCGTATATTGTGGGAGAAACAAACATCTAATCTATATCCCAAAGATGCAAATGAAAAGCAACCACCACAACAACAACAACAACAAAAAACCTGATTTTTTTTTTTTTTTTAAACTCAAGAATTGAAGCCAAAATATTTAAAATTACATAGGAGTTTCCTATTTCCCCCCCTGAGATTGTGTCCCACAAGATTAACGAGCAAGAGTTGTGAGCTCTTCTGAGTTGTGATTAAGGTCGATAAAGAGCTGCAGGAGCTCTTTTCTCTCCACTTCTTTGAATGTCTCCTACTCTTCTCTGCTCTGAGGAACCTCTCTGCTCTGAGGTACCCTGCTTGTGGGCTGACCACCTCTGTGTCCTGCTGACTTGCTCCCCTGGGATTCTGTGAAGAACAAATAACTCCAGTGACACCTCGCAGACTTCTCAGCCTGCCTTAGTTCCTAGCATGTAGCCAAGTTCGGGCTAGCAACAAAAAAGTGTTTTACGTCTCCAGGCCCCAGTTTCCTTTTCTGTGAAATGTATTCTTATTATCTTTGCTGATGACTATTTAAAAAAAAAATAATTAAGAAAATACTTGTGAAGGCCTGACACATGGTAGGGATCTGAGAAGCGACTGTCTCTTTTTATCACTACTTCCTCAGTTCCTTGGCCAAACCACCTCTTGGAGGGAGGGGGACACTCTTCACCGACTCTCTGTCCTCACTTGAGATTTGTGTCCACTACACAATTAAATTATTCAGTGGCTACATTGAACCCCAGGATCTCTGAGGTAGGATTCAGAAATCTGACTTTTTAATCTTGCACAGCTAAGATGGATATCACAGCTCTACGGAGTTGGGTTTTTTTTTTTTTTTTTTTTAGACTTTATTAATTATGTAAGTGTTGGAAGCCTTCCTATGAGAGAAGGACATGCGGGGACCTGTATCATTAGACAATACAGCACAGTTAGAATCTGTTCCTTAGGATCGTGTTTGTCCCTTTCTTTGAGTAGACTGGAAACTTACTGTCTAATCTTCACTCAAATAGGCATGTGTGGCTATTTAAGCGGAACATCCTGAGTGTTTAGTTTTTTTTGTTTTGGTTTTGGTTTGTTTTGTGGGTTTTTTTGTTTGTTTGTTTGTTTGTTTTTGTTTTGTTTTGTTTTGTTTTGTTTTGTTTTTGAGACAGGGTTTCTGTGTAGCCCTTGGCTGTCCTGGACTCACTTTGTAGACCAGGCTGGCCTCGAACTCACGGAGATCTGCCTGCCTCTGCCTCCCAAGTGCTGCGATTCAAGGCAGGCGCCACCATCGCCCAGCTGTGAATGTGAAGTTTTAACGTTAAGTTGCTCATTTGCATGTTCCCCATGTTTCCAGAGTTTACAAGCCATACACGGCTGTTGTACACATTACTAGATAGATAGCAGGAATATAGATGTTTCTAACTTTGCAAAGAGTTCCATTCTAGGGCACGCTTGAGTAGATGGCTCAGGAGAGGAAACAGTGGGAGTTTCTCAAAAGAACCTGTTGTTCACATAACCCACAGACAAATCCTCTCCATCCAGGCTTTATCGACGTCTCTTGACCAGATGCGGGGATGGGAGGGAACATAAACATCCAGGGGGGTGGGATCCTTTCAAACGGATTCCTGGCCCTAATCAGTTCTTCCCAGTTGGTTAAGCCAGGTGACAAACCCAATTCCCTTGTGCTGACAGCCACGGTAATCAGGCACCTTCTTTGTTCATTATGCTGTCTTTAACCCCAGCATTCTTATGCAGCCCTGCATTTAGCGATCGCTCACTGTGACGGCACACTAATGAAGAAATAAAACACACTCTCCAAGGCTCATTCTTCTGGCCAAAGTGAGACTGTGCTCCACTGGCTTGTAAAATCAGGTTTTTGTTCACTTGGGGAACGATTAGACCAGGTGAATGCAATTCGCACCAGTTAATTTAGAAGGAGACACCTAAAAGTTCACACAGTCCACACTTTGGTTTTTGGAGAACTTTTGAGGGAACCCCTGGTTAGCCTAATGTAAGTGAATGTGGTTCAGGCAGATTGAGATATTTCAATCTGAGTACTTTAAAAAAAAAAAAAAAGTAGCCAATAGCTGTTTAAAAGAAGGAAACCTGGTTAGTGCTAAAGATTGACCTAGTATTTGTTGTTGTTGTTATTATTATTATTATTATTAATTTTCTGGGGATTAAGCCCCAGACAAGCCTATGCTAAGCAAAAGCTTTATTGTTGAACAAGACATCCAATTCTTTTTAGTTTTAGTTAAGGTGGGATCTTGTTAAATATATGTGGGCTAACCTCAGACTCATGCATGATCCACTTTCTTCACCCTCCCACCTGTGATCATTCTAAATCACAGGCAGGTGCTACCAGCCCCAGCCGCAGCAGTGCCTACACTACACTTCACTGTGGAAGAAGCCACGTAAAAGCCATTTACGGGTTAGTAGGATGTGAGGGAGGGGGCCAGGCCTGAGATTCTGCATTTCTGACAGGGTCTCTGGTGACCACATGACCAGGTGAGCCAGTCTTCTATAGGGCGTAAGTTCTCTGAAGGATAGGAGCTCAGAGATTCTTTTTTTTTTTTTTAGAGACAGGGTTTATCTGTGTAGCCTTGGCTGTCCTGGATTCACTTTGTAGACCAGGCTGGCCTCTAACTCACATTGATCCACCTGCCTCAGCCTCCCAAGGGCTGAGATTAAAGGCATGTGACACCACACCCGGCCATAGATTCTTTTTCATGCCTGTAGCTTTCAGCTTAGTGGAAACCATAGAAGAATATTTCAAGGACCCAGAACATTTGCTCTTAATGGAAATCAAATAGTTCATTTGTCTCCTTCTGAAACATAACCGAACCCAGTTGGAGGTCATGTAACCAAGTCCCTTCACTACGCGCATGATTTTGATTTTGGCTTTTGTGGTTCTTTCAGAGGGATGATGTCAGAGAGATGCCAGGGAGGAGAAATGTAAATGCTTCTCCCACATTCCCTCATAGGCCCTGATCAGAGGAGAAAGGAAAGGCCCTGTGGTTTTCTGGCGATGTTGCCTGTTGACAGAGATTCACGAATACAGTGAGCCCAAGGATGAAATTTGAGTTCATGCCTTTCCGCCCCCGCCCCCTTTTCAACGGGATTCATCCAGTCATTTATTTATTTATTTTTACTATTTTTGAGGTGGATGTCATGTAGCCCAGGCTGGCCTCGAACTCTATTGGCTGAGGGTGACCATCACCTCTTTCTTGATTTTCTGCCTTCCAAGTGCTGGGATCATAGCATGATACTAGCGCCCCTCCCCATGCCTTCCTTTTTTTTTTTTTTTTCTAAAACTAAGTTATGCAGCCCCTTCTCCCCTCAAATTTCCCTTTCCCTTCTGGAATGCAGTCTGGCTTTCTTCAAGGTTGGGAAGGATCCCCGTGCAAAAACAGGAAGTCCTTTATGACCTTTGCAATTAGCTGCTGCTCAGCGACTGTAGTGAGGAGGGTTACCATTGCAAATTCTGGTACGTTTCAAAATATGTGAGCAACCTACCCTGTGAAGGCAGTCCTTAGCTCTGTATACCTAACCCCACCCCACCCCACCCCACCCCACTCAAAAAAATCTAACGCTATTTTGCTTATCCCTGTTCACAGAGTAGCTTTCTATAGTCTGCTACTGAAAAATGCAACATTGCTCTTCTGCTCTGTGCCACTTGTTTGGTGAAACTTCCCAGTGTCCAAGATCAGGGGCGCTCTGCAGATTTATTTAGACTTTGTATAGCCAACTTGAATGGCCTCTGTGCATCAAGGTAGCGGCCTTGAGTAACTGCAGCCTGAGTGATTGATTGACACATAGTGATTTTAATATTACAAAAGGAAAACCGCCACCTCTTTAAAGACAACTTACACTGGAAAGGCTCAAGGCTGCTAGCACAAGTATACACAGATCTAGGCTGAAAAGTCCTGATTTGAGAACGCCATCTTTAGGTGGAGGGTACTGGGAAGTTGAGATGACCAAGCTCCAAGCAACGGAGGGTACTGCTGCTGTCTTCGCATTCGTCTCCTCTAATTGAATTTAGCGTGCCGCTGTATTTCCTCCAGAAAGTGTATTGTTTTAAAATCACCATTTCAGTTCTATTACTCAAAGCCCTCACTTCTAATGCTTGCTGGCAGTTATCACCATAATGAGCCATAATGAAATGATGAGCAATCTTCAGTTGAAACGCAGCGTCGGCTCCCACCGGGGCTGTGTGGCTGTGCTGTTAGAGTCTGAATGCAAATTAAAATAACATCGCCCTTACTAGCTCCCAAGGTCAGAAGAAACTCTTTTTTTCCTTTCTTTCTTTCTTTTCTTTTTTTTTTTTTTCCAAAGTGCTCTAATTTGGGGAATTTCATACTCATTTTCAAACAAGCTCTTGAAGGTGCCCTTGATAATCAATTCAATTCCTACTCCACCCCAGAGATATATATGCTTAACAGTGTGGCATAGGGACCTGAGAGGTATGCTTAGAGTAAGGCTTTGATGTCTAAACCATAAGATAAAAGGCATCTTCAAGTGTACTACATCTTTTCTTCCTCTTCCAAAAAAGGTGGGTGGGTCTTTTTGTTTTTTTGTTTTTTGTTTTTGTTTTTTTGCCTTTTTTGTTGTTGGTTGTTTGTTGTTTGTTTCTGTTTTCTTTTTACTCTGGAGTTTCAAATAGCTAGTACTATAATGGCAGGGGTTGGGAGGGCTGTGTGAACAGATCAGTGAAGATGGGTCATGACCAGTTTGGTAAAAGAATGAGAACAAAATCCCGCAAGTGTTCATGGGAGTTTTAGGAGGTTCATTTGGTGATTTTTTTTTTTTTTAACTATTTTATCATCTGTTCTATCAGTCCCTTTTTAAAATAGAAACTCTTGAATTCCAATATTTCCAGGGGAATAAATATAGCAGCTAATCCATAGTGAGATAATATAATTTGTTGATAAGGTGAAAATCAGATTGGGATCACCCACTCCCCATCATCAAGGCTGGGTTTTAGTTCGCAAAGTAGGCTCCCACTGCTCAGGAGGTAATCTAGCTAATGTGGTTAAAGCCATCTCATTTTGATGGTCCAGACACAGCTGTCATCCGGTTCCCATTTCTAAGCCACCTGCTCAAAAGTGCAAGGTCCAATATTAGCTTGTGGGTAAGCCACATCCTTGTTTCTTCTCTTAGTAACTAACTGCCTTTTGTCATTGTGAGGACATATAAAGCAAGTGTAGGATGCTTCCAGAAAGACAGCTAGGGATTGAGGAAGTTGAGGCAGAGACACTGGGGAGATGGCCCAGTAGGTTAGGGGCCTTGCCACTCAAGCTTTGAGGACCTAGGTTCAACCCCCAGAACCATCTTTAAAAAGCCAGGGGATGCCTTTAATCCCAGCACTTGGGAGGCAGAGGCAGAGGCAGGCGGATTGTTGTGAGTTCAAGGCCAGCTTGGTCTACAAAGCGAGTCCAGGACAGTCAAGGCTACACAGAGAGACTCTATCTCAAAAAACCAAAATAAATAAATAAATAGATAGATAGATAGATAGATAGATAGATAGATAGGTAGATAGATAGATAGATAGATAGATAGATAGATAAAAAAGCAAGCTAGGGGTACTGGCAGAGCACTTCCAGTTGGATGCTAGCACATCTCTGCTCTTCACTGGCCTTATTAGGGAGCCTAGCTCACCCTACAAAACAAGACACGAAACTTGAGGTTGACCCCTGGCCCTCCACACCTAGGGCTAAATGGAAGGCCCTAGGTGGACACCAGGCTGACTGTGTGCTTACATGGTTATTTGAGGCGTTTGAAAGTATCATGCTATTCCTTCTATAGCGATCAGTTAGCATCTCATTGAATCTTCTGCTCTGACCTACTTTTTATTGCACAGGAATAAACAACGCATTGCACATTCAAGGAGGAACTGCATTGGGGTGAGGAGCACGGATCTTTGCTCATGTGAAAGGCTTGGATGCTCCGCCAGTGCCATTTAGCCAAGTTATTGCAATTTTTCCACCCGTGTGAATAATTAGGAGTGGCTTGCCATCAAGCAAGCCCCATCATTTCTGGATGGCATCTCTGACAGTCCTTGCTGAAGCCATACAGTGGTTATGCACAGCGTGCTTCTTTGAAACAGGGTCAATTATACATTTTTCTGAGCTCCCCTGGGGTGAGAAGTGAGTATCTTCCTTGCTATCAGCACTTTGATTTTTTTTTTTTTTTTTTTTTTTTTTTTTTCCCTTTAGCCTGTACTCCTGCTCCACCTGCTGTCTAGGGTCCAGCAGAGTAGGCACTGAGGGTGGAGTCCCATTGTGGAGATAAAACTGCTCCTGTTGTCCCCTCCTGTGATCTGCACCGGGGGAAAAAGGCCTTTATCAGAAACTCCTAAGTACCCTGTTGCATGGAAAGCAGGAGCCAGGCAGAGAGGACAGCTCACCAGAGAGCAGAGTGCCGTCCCCAAAGCAGTGCACAGTTAGCCATCTTGAAGGGTAATGGGCTTAGAGAAATTTAACTCAGACTGAGTCCTGAGACGTAGGAACTTTCCAGTTTGTTCCAAAAAAGAATTCATAGGCAAGATCCATTTTTTTTTTTTTTTTTCTTTCTCTTTTGAGGTACTGAGGGGACCACTTTACTTTGGAGTCTGAATTTCTGATAAAGCTAGAACCAACTTACTGTGCTAATTTTGGTTGAGTTGCTTAGCCAGTCTTCCCCTCCTCTCCTGTCCCCTCCCCTCCCTTCCCCTTGCTACCCCCCTCCCTCTCTCTCTCCCTTCTTCCCTCCCTCCCTCCCTCCCTCCTTCCCTCCCTCTCTCTCTTTCCTTTCTTTGTGTGTGTCTCTGTGTATGTGATGCATGAATGTGTGTATGTGTAGGGGCAGGCAAAGGTCAACATAGATTTATTCTATTCTACGAGGTCTCAGTAAACCTAGAGCTCACCTTTTCAGCTAGGCTGGTTGATCAGCAAGCTCCCACAGGATCCACTTATTTTCATTTCTCCAGTAGCACTGGTGTTACATACGCATACTGTCACCATGTCTGGCTTTTGCAAAATGCGGGTGCTGAGGTCCCCACACTTGCACACAGCAAGCACTCCCGCCAGCTAAGCCATCTTCCATCTCGCTTAGCTTCTGTTCATAGTAATCTTCAGTTATCAGATTGCCCTGATATTTACTTTATATTTTATTCAGGGATTAAATTGAAGATAAGTAGGGTATGAAACAGCATTGTAGGAAACACATTCTGGTGCACGGCTCCGCTAATTCCTGGATGAAACGTCAGCTCCACTTTCCTTGGCCCTGTATCTATTTTCGAGTGCTCACATGCACCTGAGAATCTAGAAAGCACTTATTTCAGCTCTACTCTAGCCATCTCAGGTAGAGCAACAAAACATCCCATCAACCAAGAAAGAAAAAGGCAAAGATCCCTGGAGAGGAGAATGGCAACATAGAAATAAGAGAAAGAATAGACACTGGCGGAATTGCAGCACGCTGCCCTCTATGAGAAGCTAAGAATTCTTCGTGACAGCAACAAGTGATGGATGTGTCCAAGTGGTTCAGTTTTGAAATCATGGACAGCTCTGCCTTGGCACTCCTCGTTGTTAAAACACATAAACTGCTGTGATAAAAGGTTCTGCACCGTTCATAAATCTCAAAAGTGGTATCCCTGGACAGCAGTCTTTATGTAAACTCACCCTGCCGTCAGGGTCAAGAGAAAGCAATTAGTGGTGGCAACGTACACAGCTGTCAGGGGAGTGGGGGCTTCATTTTGGAGTCCAAACTTATACACCCCCAACTGTTTACTCTGCCTTACAACCTGTCTTTCAACCAGAGAGAGATTAAGAACAAAAGCTTATCTGAAGGGTTGGAGGGCTTCCCAGCTAAGACACTGAAGTATTAGTGACAGTCCAAAAGTTGTGCGTGCTCCAAGAAGCCTTATGAAATGGAACTGGAGCCCCAAGGTGCCTCTTCCTCAGAAGATAATGTCTTGTAACCAGTTGCCTTGGCATTTTATCGGGTGACAGTTGCGCTTAAAGAGATTGATCATGTTAGGAGTTATGACTCTGCCCAGGCTCCTGGGGATGTTCCTTGCTACTTCCAGAATTAATTTCATGGCTCAGGCATTGGATTTTTAAGATGGTGATTAAAAATCAGTTAAGTATTAAAAATCTATAATGGGTCTGGATGCCATGGTGCCACAGGAGCTCTGATACTATGACTTCTCTGTCAAGTAACACTCCTTGTCTTGGTTATAGACTAAAAAAATTTTTTTCTAAAATTTTAATAAAAGACTGCCCTTTATTTTGTTTTTTTTCCTCTGTCAGCCCCCCTTCATACTCTCTCTCTCTCTCTCTCTCTCTCTCTCTCTCTCTCTCTCTCTCTCTCTCTCTCTCTCTCACACACACACACACACACACACACACACACACACACACATGCACACACGCACACAGGCTATGGCAAAGATGGCTCTGATAAGGATGTTGCATTATCCGGATAAAGCAGCAGTTAGTTACTAGGCCACTAAATACCATTAGAGTTCAGGGTGTAATGGGAGTATAAACAGTAAGCCGTGGGCCGGGGACAAAGCTTAGTGGGTAAAGTACTTGTCAGTATGGATGAGGACATGAGTTCAGTTCCCAAAACCCATTTTAATTTGTTTGTTTGTTTTGTTTTGTTTTTTTCAAGACAGGGTTTCTCTGTGTAGCCTTGGCTCTGTCCTGGACTCACTTTGTAGACCAGGCTGGCCTTGAACTCACAGTGATCCGCCAGCCTCTGCCTCCCCTAGTGCTGGGATTAAAGGCGTGTGCCACCACACCCAGCCTCCCATTTTGTTTTTAATCCAATGCAGGAGCATGCTCTTGTAGCTGCAGCTAGTCAGCTTAACCTACTTAGTTGTCTAGATCCAAGCAAAATAAGAGATCTTGTGTAAAAATCAAAGTGGACAGTAGGAGACTCTGCAAGGGCTCTCAGTGTACTCTGGCTTCCACATGCACAGATATGTACATTCAATCCACATACATGAACACACACAAGAAATAAGAATGGAAACTAATATTCTCACAGGAAGGAAATAAATAGGTTATGTGTTGAGGGCCTCAGGGTCTGTTAGCACTTTGATTCCAGTTGTTACAAGATATTGAATTTTCAGGTTTTCATGGGACTTTACACCATATGTCTATGTCTGTTAAACCCATGTCCAGATGGAATCATCATATTGATAAAGCATTGAGCTCTTCTTTTAAGAATTAAGTCCACTTCCAGTTCATATGGGTTGGGTGGTGTGTACGGAGTATTGTTATCCTGGCTTTGGCTTCCTATGGAATAAGTTCACATCATGGTTCTGCCTCCTATTGTACACAGTATGACCAGATAAATGGTTAGCTAGTGGTTTTCAATCATGTGTGTATCTGTGCATGTGTGGGATGTGTGCATGTGAGTGTAGTGCCAGAGGAGACCAGAACGGGGCAGGGCAATGAAGTGGAGATCCAAGCACCTGTGAACCACCTCACATATGTGCTGAAAGCTAAGCTCACGTTCTCTGCTTCAGCAGTGGCCACTCTTATCTGCCGAGCCATCTCAATTGTACGTGCTGCATTTTTCCAGTGGAGAACACATGTTTAGTAAAGGAGGAAGAAAATCTCTTTTGTGATATAACATATGATATTTTATGATAAAGCGGGATGTGCTGTGATAACCCTTTGTATCTGCTATAATTTGGCTATAATTTCTTCGGGACCTCTTACTGTCAAACTCTTGTCAACTGAATGGAAGTTGACATTCCACAAGAAAACAATAATTACCCATTGTAACACCTTTCACCAGTACTTGCTAGGTGATGTGGAAAGCATTTCACACCACTACAGGAAATGAATGTTCATTTAACTTCTCCATGTGCAGTGCCCATCTTTGTTAGAGCACTGAGAAGTAATAGTCCATGTATTTCATTCCTTGCTCAGACAATGACATCAGGTATAACATAGATTTTAGAAATCCGCATTATTCATGGCTTCATAGTCTGGGTTTCCTCTACTGACTTATGCTGCATTTAATGTGCATATAATGTATATAATTATGAGGGCACATGTATTACTATGCTACAAACAATTTATGGAAGGGAGGGGCAATGTGTCGTGGCTCGGAGGTAAGGGGATACAAGTCCATCATGGTAGCAAGTCACAGGAGTGGGTGTTGGCGATTGCAGCAAGAACAAGTGTGGCTGGTTACATAGTTAGTTGCAACTGCCAGGAAGCAGGAGACACAGGGCAGGATACAAGTTCTAAAGCCGGAGCTCTAGCACTCCTTTTTATCTAGCAAGGCTTCTTTACCCCTTAAAAGTTTCACAGCCTCCCCACATCCCCCTAAATATGCAGGCACACAAGCCTGTGGGGTAGTACCTTCTGGGGCCCTCTTCTGGGAGGAAGAATCATTTGTTTACCTAAGTCCACCAGAAAACACAGATGTTTACATTATTATTCATAACAGTAGCAAAAGTTACAGTTATGAAATAGCAACAAAAAAAATTTTGGGGGGGGGGGGTTTGACAGTCACCACAACACAAGGAAGAGTATGAAAGGGTCACAGCATTGGGAAGGAAGGTTGAGAACCACTCACGAACCCTCTAGAAATGATTGACAAGCTATGGCCAATTTTAACGGCTATCTACTTTTGCCAAGTTTTCCTGGGGACAGCCATGCCCAATGGTGGAGATACTTGCTGTGGCTGCTGAGTGCTTGTTGCCAAGAGCATATGGCCCATAAAGACTAAAATATTTACAGTGTGGTTATGTAATAAAAAAAAAAAGTTCTTACAAAGAAAGAATGCTGACCTCGTTCTATTCATAAATTAAAGGTTATTGCATTTGCCTTTTGTTTCTGGTAGTGTAGTTATTATCTGTGCCACTAAATCATATTAAAAACAAGAAGGGCATTCAAAACGTGAAAACTTTAAAAGAGTTTCACACGCCAACCCCATCCTTGGGCTGCAGAGACAGAGAATGCTAAGCTTATTATATGTGAACGCCATGGGGAGATTTACAAGTGCCATTCAAAATGCAGCCAGGGAGTGTCTTCCCTTACCCAGCTTCTCAGCATCTGATTATTTCATATTTAAAAATGGCTTAATTTGGTGATAAAAATAAAATTAAATGGGGGAAGGGAGTTCTATTAAAGTTCTATTAAAGGCAAATACGAGGCTTCCTTTTGAAATACTAGAATCCAGAGAGCTTTTTAGCTAACTTCAGGATACATCATCGCTCGAGAACAAAGCACCAGAGAGACTGGAGCCCTTCGATTCTGAGTTGACAAAGCTTTAACTGACAGGCCCCATTTTTAAGCTCCCAGGTAGGGTGCCTAGTCACTCCCCTATAGTCCATTATAGGAACAGGACAGAGCAGGGTGCCTGCTTGCCTATATATCCAATGCACATATACTTTGTATTTAGATGCCCTTCGCCTATTTCCTCTATCACAAAGGCATTAAAATGAGCTGAAACGTTCTGTTTCATTTTGTTTTCTCCCTCCTCTCCTGCCGGGTGAGGAAATGAGACCCGTGATATACATGTGTTAAGTAAACAAGCCCTGGGCAGTAACCATTGATACTGGACATACAGTTTTTTTGAGCCAGGGTTTCCCTGCAGCTTTGGCTTCCTTTGTAGGTCAGACTGGCCTTGAACTCACAGAGATCTGGAGAACATTTCTTTTTTGCTTTTTCGAGACAGAGTTTCTCTGTGTAGCCTTGACTGTCCTGGACTCACTTTGTCCACCAGGCTGGCCTCGAACTCACAGTGATCTGCCTGCCTCTGCCTCCCAAGTGCTAGGATTAAAAGCTTGTGCCACCACCGCCTGGCAACTTTCTTTACTGAATACTTTGAGCTGGTGGTTGGATCCCTGGAAGTAGACCATGTGTGGATAGAGAGCCTCACTGCACTCAGAACTGGAAACTTTACCTGCAGATGGGCCCCTCTGGCCCGGAAGGCAATCACCGTTAGAGACTTGATCATTACTAGGTACTTAGGTACAAGACTTAATTTTAATTTCTGTTTGTTTGTTTGTTTTGTTTTGATAGGGTTTCTCTGTGTAGTCTTGGCTGTCCTGGACCAGGCTAACCTTAAACTCACAGTGACCTGCTTGCCTCTGCCTCCCCAAGTGCTAGAATTAAAGGCGTGTGCCACTACACTTGGCTTAGTTAGACACAGGAAGAGAAAATAGGTGTGATCAGAGGTTTTCTTTTGCATGTTTTTTGTTTATTGGCTGTTTCATGTTTCTCAGCAAGCCTGCTTTCCTTTAGACATCCTTGCAAAGAGTTGTAGACCTAGATTGGCTTTGGCTGTGAGTCTTCAAGTCCATTCCGCCCCCCCCCCCCCACCATTGTCTTGAGAAGAGAACTTCATTTTTCTTTTCTGAGGAAGCAGTGGCTCTTCACTAAAAATGAGAAACACACTCATTCCACATTTGTCATCTTTTAATTGGCAGGAGTTATAAAAAGAAAGCACAGTCCCACAGACGAAACACAGGCACCATTATGATTCTAGCTTGTAAAGCACGCGTGCTTTTCTGGGTCTTTGTAGGCCAGCGTGCTAATCATACAGGGGAGGGATTTCCATGTTTCATTTCCCCCTTTATCACACAACGGTAATTGTCCAATTTGTACACGGCTGCTACTATGTTCCCATCATGTTCCTAGGCACCAAAATAGGACACACAAGCAGTGCTATTCCGTAAACCTGGAGGCAACACTCACTGACCTTGAACTTTGTTTGTGGTCTTTAACCGTTTATCTGAAAGCCCTCTTTTAAGAACCAAGAAGGCTGTCTGAGACCATCGCTAGTTTTCCTATCAACATGCCCCCTCCCATCCTCAAATGCTGTTACATCTCTGTATTTCTTTCCACATGGCAGTGGTACATCTCTGGATCCTGTGACCATTTAGTTTTCTGCTCCATTTCTCCTCTGTTTAGACACTGCGTGCCCCGTCCTACATACTAATGACTGACTTTTTGCCTCTGCAGCACTTGGTTCATTGTGTCACATTTTCCCATGTGAAAGTAGACTGGGAGCCTTGGCGAGGCAGTTAATGGATTTCAGAGTCACTCTTGTTTAGCCCTGAAAGTCACTGAAAAAAAAAAAAAAAAAAAAAGAACCAGTGGCTGACCCATTTTATAAACCAGACTGTGGACAGCTTCAGCTGCAGGCCAGCGATGGCTTTCACCGTGGTGGCCATCACAAGTCACAGGGTTTGAAGAGTAGAAAATGTACACACACCCCTACTTAAAGTGACGCTTGTGCCTGGTGGAGCAGAAACAGCCCAAGACTAGGACACAATACTTTGGGGCATCAGTAAAGTTCTGTGACTATATTATGCACTTTCACCTTTGCCTGTCTGCCTTCCCCATCTCAGTCCCCTCATCTTCAAATTTAGTACTTAACACCATATTTGGCTCTTGGAGTCTGATATTTTTGGTAACTCCATGTGCATATTCTAAAACCATTTATCCATTCTTACTCTATCCTACCTACTGTATTCAACACCATAAATCCAGTCTTAAAATCTAAATAAAAGAAAATGTATTTTCTTTCTGGGGGTTTTATGAAGAAGGCTTAGTGTTAACACAAATTTTGGAATAATTTTGTTAATTTTTGTTTTCCTTAAAATTTGAAGATTAGGAGGATAGGTCTTAGACCTAAGAAGATTGAAGATAATTAGTCTCAAGGGGAGACAGGGAGAAGTTGCTTACCTTTTTAAAATAGCATCTTTAATTTAGCTGTAGGAGAGAGCAGAAGGGGAGATTTCCCACACAGAATGTGTCCACCAAATCCATTGCCCCCATTCATCACCACCAGCCAAGGAATGAGTACTGAATGTGACTGTACAGCCACAAGCTACCTGCTTCACTTCTGTCTCCATTACTGCTTCGCACCGGATACAGCATTCCACTGTGGCTAAGGGAGAATCAATTTCATACAGTTAACTTCCCTTCCAGAGGCAAGTGTAAAATTACTTTCAAAGTGGTCATCTCCCAAACGTGTGTGTGTGTGTGTGTGTGTGTGTGTGTGTGTGTGTGTATTTCTGTGTCTTTGTTTGTTTGTTTTAGCTATTTTATTTGTGTTCTTATACCCTTTTCCTCCCCAGTCCTTTCCAATCCCTCAACATTAGGTGGTTGAGAAAGAACATTAGAGAAGAAAAGAGCATAGCCCTCTTTAGACTACTTCCGGCTGGTTTAGGGTCATTGAGTTCCTTGGGGCGACTCCAATCAGGATTTGGGGGGGGGGGTTGGGGTTCTTTGAGACATGGTTTCTCTGTGTAGCCTTGGCTGTCCTAGACTCACTTTGTAGACCAGGCTGGCCTCGTACTCACAGCGATCTGCCTGCCTCTGCCTCCCGAGTGCTGGGATTAAAGTAAAGATGTGCACCAGCACGCCCTGCAATATCTCCAATTTTTGGTTAAACAAGAACCAGAAGCATCAGGAGAGAAGCATCAGCCTTCCTCTTTGGAAGCCTTCCTCTTTGTGCTCTGGCATTTATCCCTTCTGCAAAGTTCCCAGAATTCCAAACGTCAACGAGCCTCAGCTGGCAAAATCACGCCCTTGCCAGTGCACTAGGCAAATCATAATGATCTGTTGTGAAGCAGCCTCTTAGCATAATTGGGATTTTAAAGGAACCAAAATTCTCAGTACAGATGTGTTTAAAAAAAAAAAAATCCATTTTTTGGCTCTTCACTTTGTTTGCTTCTTTTTAATGATTCAAGGCATCTTTTAAACTTTTGAAGCTGAGGTAGATCAAGAAAGCCCCTCCTTCCTCCCTCAATTCCAGTCTCTGTCTGACAGCAATTAGGGATGTCCTCTTGACTAACTGGTCCATACTCTCATCTTTTATTGTTTTTCAGTACCTATGATGCTTTGCATAACCAAGCGTCTATAGATCATGATAGTAGCCATCATTGCTCACATTTCAGAAACATTTTGATGTTTTTGTAGATATGAATGTGCTTTTCCATAGCCTGGTGCAGGAGCGAGAGGAGGTACCCGGTAGGCATGGGCAGCCAGGCCTAGCTCTGAGGTGTCTCAGCAGCCGTGTGTACCTTTGACTGACGTCTTCGCAATCATGTTAAACCAGTTCGTGCTAATTACCCACCAGTGTTTTAACTCTCATCTGCATCTGGGGCCACAGACCCATATCTTTAGAGCTCTGGCCATTTAATTTGCTATTGGTAATGTGTTCTACTGAGCCATCACAGCATGTCTTCAAAAGCAGTCTCTTTAAGTGTTAGTTTTCGGGTCCCCCACAGCCTTGGGAGCTAGAATCCCATTGGTAGAGGCAACTCTCAGCAGGTAAGATGGATACGAGATAACATATGCTGCTTTGCTGGGGACAGAAAGCAGGCCTGGGCTTCAGGCTCGCTGCTGTAGAGTGGTTTCACGTCTCTAAGTGGCATGTTTATTTTCACTGGAAGAAGAATGACACAAGACACCCACAACTTCTATTGTATTGTTCTTTTAAAGGATCCTTTTTGTTAGCTTTCTTTGCCTTTTGCTTGCTTTGCCAAATGGGCCGCCCCCTTCTCTCCTAAGAGCAGCAGAGAGAATAATACAAACTCTGAAGGGGTCCAACAGGATCTCAGTTTTTGGTGTGACGATCTGTTTTTCTTTCCCCAGGCCCACCATCTGCTCCCCTCAACTTGATTTCAAATGTCAACGAGACGTCTGTGAACTTGGAATGGAGCAGTCCTCAGAACACAGGTGGTCGTCAGGACATCTCTTACAATGTGGTCTGCAAGAAATGTGGAGCCGGTGACCCCAGCAAGTGTCGGCCCTGTGGGAGTGGAGTCCACTACACACCGCAGCAGAATGGCCTCAGGACGACCAGAGTCTCCATCACTGACCTCCTAGCACACACCAACTACACGTTTGAGATCTGGGCAGTGAATGGAGTGTCTAAATATAACCCTAGCCCGGACCAGTCAGTGTCTGTCACAGTGACAACCAACCAAGCAGGTAGGAAGCAATGTTTATTTACCTTTTTCCTTCTTTTTTTGTTTGTTTGTTTGTTTTGTTTTGTTTTTCAAGACAGGGTTTCTCTGTTTAGCCTTGGCTGTCCTGGACTCACGTTGTAAACCAGGCTCACAATGATCTTCCTGCCTCTGCCTCTTGAGTCTGGGGTTAAAGGCATGGGCCACTTCACCTGGTCCAACGCCTATTTACTATAACTGAGTGTTTACTGTGGAGGAAGCCATACGTGCTGATAATAATCATGAGTTATAGAACCCATTGTAAACCTAGAAGCGGTGTTAGAATGCAGAAGGTTTGGATGAGGACAGTTACCAGTTTAGCAGATAGCTTCACACAGCAGCTGCCTTTCTGACATCAGACAGGTCGGACAGTAGTGAACTGAGTCACTTGGTCGCATTTCATATTTGATTTTCTTCTTTTTGTCTTTTAAGACTTAGCTGTTGATGTGTGTGTGTAGGTACGTGCATGCATGCAGATTTGAGAGCCTATGAGTACCAAAGCACTAAGAGGCTGAAAGAACCTGGTGTCTGTCTCGTCATCATTTTCTTTGAGGCAGGGTCTCTCCCTAAACCTGGGGCTTGTGTTTTCTAGGAAGCCAGGAAAGATCAGTAATCCTTTGGTCTTTGCCTCATTCTGGGGATATTAAAAGTGTATGCTGGGTATGTGGCTTATCAACTGATTGCTGGGATTCGAACTCTGGTACTTATGATTGTTCTACCACCAACCTTTGCTTCCCTCCTCCAACACCCTTCCCCATCCTGGCATGCATGTTACTGACTGAGCTATGGTCCCAGCCCCTAGCTTTTTGCCTTTTAGTTTTGTACTTTTACATCATCCAGCATTTGACGTCTCATTTTTCTAAAATGTAGTATCACAAGCAAGAGTAATCACCGGCAACGTTTGTTTTGCTGCAGTGTGTGTGTGTGTATGTGTCTGTGTGTGGACATGTGCTAAACTCAATGGACGTATCACAAACTCCTTGGACCAATCATTGATGTCTGTGATTAAGAAGTGGCCAACACATGCAGAGCGGTCTGGTTATGAATAATCAGTATTTTTTTTCTTTTTGGCTTTTCAAGACAGGGTTTCTCTGTAGCTCCAGCTGTCCTGGAACTAACTCTATAGACCAGGCTGGCCTCAAACTCACAGAGCTCCACCTGCCTCTGCCTCCTGATTGCTGGGACTAAAGGAGAGCACTACTGCCTGCTGACCAGTCAGGATTTGTAAATTCTGTCTTTCCCCATCGTCCACAGTGCTGGACAACTGCCCTTCCACTGAGCTTCATCTTCAGTCTTCATCTTTTCTTACACCTTTTCAGTTATAATCACTCAAAGAAAAGCATTGTATTCCTAACCAATTTAAAACTAGGACCACACCTTTTAAGGCTACGTCTGTGCGGGGGGTCAAATCTGAAGTCATTCCCTGGTAGAGGGCAGCCCTTGGGAGATGGGCTGAAGATAGACTTACCCTCCATAGGCTTTTTAGGAAGAGACTCCCGTGATTCTTATACTTAGAAGGACTCAAGCCAAAAGATTACATCAACCGACACCTACTATGCCAAAGGTCCAAAGAGCGAAGGGAAGACATGTAGAAAATCTTCTCCATGAGTAACACGTGCAAGAACTTTATTAGGAATGGAGCAAAGAGTCAAAACTTTTATGAAAAATGTTGTTGTAATTATTGCAGATCTAGTGGAAAACCGGACTGGTAATTCCTCTGGAACAATGAGGTGTCTTTCCCCCCTTGTCACGTCGAGCAAGCCTGCAGGGAGGTTTGTTTTGTAGGACAAAATTCCACCTCTTTATTTTAATTTTCATGGAGGTGGATGCTGGGAAGCTGTTCAAAATTAAAAATAAATCTTTCAATAAAGAGACCTCCTATGAGGCCAGCCGCAAAGTGTTTTTGCTCAGCAGAGAACTACATATGTGTGCTGGGCCGCCTCAGTGTCCCGCCACATGCTTTGAAGTTCACTGATTCAAAATCATTGGGTAGTTTGTCTTTACTTAACAAACCCCTTCTTCATAGTAGTAAAAATTAATAATGGAGGCTGAATTCCTGAGTGAGTGTAGCAGTCATCAGCTCTATGGAAGCTCCCCTAAGCATATTTACATATGCGCAATTATATTCTAATTGCATTTGGTTCCATCATTCCATTAAATTAGACTCCTTAAGGACCTCTATAGACAACAATGACTTACTCTATAAGGAATACATAGAATTAATGGTGGTTAGAGCATTTAGCACCCAGAGACCTCATGACAATTCTCCCCCTTTGCTGTGTTTTCATGGGCTTTGTTGTGTTTTGTTTTTCTCTCATGAGTAACATGGTGTTTGTTTGTTTGTTTGTTTGTTTTTAATACACAAACCAAGTACTAGATAACAAGGAGAAAAATCTTAGTGTAGACAGTGGACTTTCCTCCAGTTATTGGGAAGTCAGTAGTATTCCTGAGTCAGCTTGGCCTGTCTTCCATTGTGAGAGAAAGGAGTGTAAGGTTTGGACTTAGAAAATTTTTGATGGAAGTCAGTGTGAATGGGCCGTGTTCTCACAAGAATGTGTAAACCATTTGAACCCAGATTTAGGAACAGGCCTCTGTTCCCGCACCCCCTCACCCCCCTACCACCCTCCTACTCCCAAGCAAAAACACAGAAGACAAAGGAAATCAGGGTACCTGACACTTGCCTATTGATAAGGTGATTGATGGATGCCAACTTTGTAACTAACCAAAAGGGCTTAGTGGAGTGACACAGATAGTTACCCAGTAGACTGATGGCAAGGGTCCCGCAGGAAGGAAGCTGGTACTGAGGCTGAAGAGTGAGCATTCTGAATGTGTACAGAGTGGTTGGCGTTGAACACATGCTGGATTCCCTGTTTTCACCAAATGCTTACAGAGGTGTCAACTACTGCAATTCCCCCCTCCCCCACCTCCACAGCAGGAGTGATGAAGGATGTGGGGTGCGAGGGTTGTGGAACTACCTAAAGTGTCATCACATTAAAGCTTGAAGGGGGAAGTTCCTCCCAGACTTCCTGTCCTTCATGACAGGCAAAAGGAGTACACTGAGGCTTGGCTTCCTCTATCTTCCATCCTGTGGTGACTATCCTGACTTTTGTTTTGGAAATTTCCTTGGTGTTTATGCGAAATGGATATGCAAACTGCTGGGTGATTTTGTTTTCTTGAAGGCTTTCTTTGAGTTTACTTAGACTTAGGCGGACCATCTCAGGCAAATGGATATAAACAGGGTGTGTTGTTCCTAGGAGAGAGAAATGCTGTGTATGTAAATGAAGCAAGGCTTTCTGGCTAAGGAACGGGTAGTTTTCCTTAAATTGCTGTGGGGGCTGGCAGCATTAATATTGCTGAGTTGTTTTTTTTTTCCTTTGCGTTCCCCAACCTCCTCGGGCTTGGTTTGTCAGCTCAGGTACTAGATCATTCCGAGAGGGGAAAGTACTTGTTTGTCTTAAATCATTATTAACCTGACACCTACTCTTAGGTTTCTCTACAAACCGCAACTTGCATCCACAGGCAGTGGCATCCATTTTCTTTCAAAGAGTATGTATTGTGTTGGTGTGTGCGTGAGAGAGGATATACGGGTAGGTGGGCGTGCGCATGATGGTACATGTGTCGAGGTCAGGAAGCAGCTTCCATCTTGAGGGAGCTGTGAGCACTCTAACCTGTTGAACCGTGTCCCAAGCCCCAATATACATATTGGCTTTGTATTTTCTTGGAAAAGAGCTGGCCACCTCCCTCTGGCAGCAATAGTGTTACAATGACAACCATTTGTAGCATTCAAGTAGTCTGTATAGACTCTGTGATTATCTAAACCTGGCCAATCACTGCCTTTCCTATGGGATCCTATGCATTCAGATATACAGTCAAAAGCCAATATGACCTTGGAATTAATAGGTCTGGACTCTTGAGGATAACATTCCAAGTGGGACCTTAACAGCAAGCAATTCCAAGGTGGGAAGCAATTCTATAGGGTCTCGGTATAATTATCATTACAACTTCGCCACACTGGTGTGACTTTACAGTGATGCACATCTCCTAAGGGTCCCATAGCCAAGAGACGTTCTCCTGTCTGCTTGTAGTAGTGCATAAAGCAGGCTCCTGTTTCCTGGGTTGAATTGCTGTAGGCTGAGAACATAATTTAGTCATTGCTGTTCTCAGGCAGTTGTCTGAGCTTTCAGGAGCCTCTGTGAAGACCTCACTCAGTTGCTTTACCATTAGATAAACCAGCAGTGCTTGTTCCACTAGCATTGTTCTTCAGAGCTGCCCAGTTAAGGAAACTGCAAGAAGAATGCTATGCTACCGACAAGCGACATGATGGCACTTTGTCATAGCGCCATTGGACCAGCTATAGTAGTAGTTATTCAATATGCTTGTTGACTTAACTTTTATTTACAGTAAAAACAAATGGGTTAATTCTGTCTAGTAGTAATACACCCAATAAACTCAAAATAAAGAGAAGAGAAAAGTAAATAATTAAGTACAAGAGGCACACTACACTGTCTGTTATTACTCAACTGGTAAGTCCCCATTCTCTCCTGCTCTGCCATCTTTTAATTAGACATATTATGTTATTTGAGAGGGATAATGGAGAACAGTGGGAATTCTCATCCCCACTGGGTATAATTGCTACCTGCCTTCTAGATAGCTGAAGAAAGCTTCAGGGAAATGGTGGGAGAAGGAAGAAAAAAAATCTTGGGACAATTTAGAGAGGTGATATACCACAGGCATAAAGGAGCGGGGGTGGGGGGTGGGGGGGGTGGGATCTGAAGCTTAGATGGATTTATATGATTAAGGGGTGGAAGTGGGGGGCTCGAAAACATACAAAACCAAATCGAGAAAACAAAAACCTGAGTTTAGGGCCCATATGAAAATTCATAGCTTTCCTATGCCACGTTCCGACAAGGTTAAAGAGAATACAATTGTCAGATAAGCAGAGCCTTGCAGTAGTATGCTGAAGGCAAAAAAAGGAAGAGGAGAACTTGGCTTTATATGAAAGGTGTTGAAAGGCAGGGTCATAGCTCACCAGGAATCTGGCCAGCGGTAAGGTGTGAGAGAGAGACGGAGGCCAAACTGGAGTTGGCCAGAAGGAGGATGTGAGATCAAAGAAGAAGCAGAAGGCACATTCCAAGAATTATGGCGGAATACAATGCTCAGATGAAGTGGGCTCAGGACCAAGGCTTTTCTTTAAGCTTTCAAAGGGAGAGAAAACAACACATGGCTGGTATTTGGAAGGCACAAATGTTGGTTGATTCAGCATCCTACATCCCCTGTTCTCAAACAACCCATTAAGAATGGCTTTCCTATTTCTAAAGGGTTAAACATAATCAAAAGATGAGTGGTAGCTTATGGCACTTGGACATGTGGAGTTCAGATATTGGTGTATATGAATAAAGTTTTATTGGAACACAAGACCAGTCATTTGTTCACATGTTGTGTGGGAGGGCTTCCGGCTCAAGAAGCATGGCTGGGTAGTTATGGCCGAGTGAATGGCCAGCAGTGTAAACATAATTAACTCTCTGGCTTTACATTTATTTTTTAAGCTGGTTTCTGCTCTGGAATACTAAATCAAGAAAGGGGGAATAGTCAGAGCGGAGGTTAGGATGTGGAAATGGCTGTGCCACTTGTGGGAAATGGTGCTTCGGGGGAAGGATGTGGTGGCTTAGCACTCCAGTTAATCCATATGAGACGGTTTGTATTTGGCAAGACACTTCATTTGTAAGATGTTTTGATTGTGTTAAAATTAACCAAAGCAATTACGATTTCAAACATGCCTTTGCTTCCTTGGACCACAAAGCTTTCCCCATTGATGCTCACATTTAAACATGCCTTCCATTTAAACGTTTGTTCTCTTCAGGTTTTACAATTATTTTTTTAAAATTTCATTTGTGTGTGTGTGTGTGTGTGTGTGTGTGTCTGACATGTATGTGTGGGCACATACGCCATGGTAACTTTGGAGTTGGCTTTTCCTTCCACCGTTATATGGGTTCTACGGATTGACCCCAGCCATCAGTCTTGCTCAGTAAATGCCTTTGCTCTCTGAGCCAGTGAGGGTTCCTGGGTCTCTGTAAAGTCTACACCCTTACCACTTTGGGTCTTAGATGATCACATGCTCTGATTGCTCATGCTGTCCTCTCCATGAGATGACTGCCGTCTGCTTTGATCGCCAGGAAATCGTACTATTTTTTCTTAGCCCTACAAAATTGGAAGGGAAAACATGTGGTAGAACTAGTGCGATTTCCCACTGAACTCCGCCTGTAAAGAAATCCCTCTGAGACTGCAGAAATGGGGTCTGGGCATCCTTCCTCTTTGGTGCATAATGGTAGGAGTGCAAAAGTTGGGGCTGCTTGAGAGACCTTTGTTTGCTAGGATAATTATAAGCTTGACCAAGCACACAGTGGTCTTCAGAGGAGCCAGGCTGTGGTTTTCTCATTAACAGCTGTGCTCCAGCCACTGACGCCTGGTTTAGTTCATCGTCCTTATAAAATGTGAATTTGGAAAACATATAGTATGCTGTGGGTTTTTGTTGTTGTTGTTGTTGTTTTTTTAAAGAAACAATCTCTGGATTTAAACTTAATACCAAAAAATATTTTTATTTCTATAGAATTTTGTTACTTTCACTACTAATAACCCTACTTGTTAATTCATTATAATTCTAAAATCAAATATATAAGCAATTCTATAAAATATTAGCTTTTTGTTTGGGGAGCCAGGATTCCTAGATTCGTATTCATAGTTGTTTCCATAAGGCCTGGTGAGGAGAAAAAAATGAAAAGCCTTCCAAAGGAATCTACTAAATTACCCACTTCAAGGTTGACTGAGCAGCTTAGACAAATGGTATGTCTACAGCGCCTAGTGCTAATTATTGTGTATAAGTGAAAGTTCTCATTGTTTAGAGAGGTAAATATTTCATTCTCAGAAAATGGACGTTGGTTTTTATTTATATGCCTAAGCCAGAGAACACTGTTTTTCTTAACTCCGTTTGCTTTGCTCCTACATAAATATACACACATGTGCATCTGTAAGACGGGAAATCCACTCTCTTGCATGCTCTTGGCAGTCTAATTCGGCTCTCTTTCTCATTTCTCAGTGTTATGCTTGTTACACTGAGCTCCACTGCCAACTTGTACACTCTGGAGAAACCATCAAGACATCCATAAAATAAATGCCTGTCTAAGGTGAGAATTGAAGAGAGCAGGGCTTGCATGGGTTTTTAGGTGGGTGTCTACACTCTCTGGATGTCCTTCCAGCCAGCGAAATGAATCCCTACCTCCTCAGAGTAGCCAAAGGAGACCAGAGTCCAGTCTGCAATAGAACACCAGGAAAAAAATCCAGGGAGTCTTTTTTTTTTTTTTTTTTTTTTTTTTTTTCCCCGAAAGAGGGTTTCTCTATGTAGCCTTGGCTGTCCTGGACTCGCTTTGTAAACCAGGTTGGCCTCGAACTCACAGAGATCCGCCTACCTCTGCCTCCCAAGTGCTGGGATTAAAGGTGTGCGCCACCACCGCCAGGCTGATCCAGGGGTTCTTTATCGAAGCTCCCATTAATTAATGCCTTGCTGATGTCTCTAAATGATTTTTGTTTTGCCTTAAATACCATGAAAACCTAAAAGTCCTGTTGCAGAACTAATCCCGCTTTGAGAGATCTGAAGTCTGAAGGCACTAATTGAAATCCTTGTCTGGGTCTTCCAAAGATAGAGTCAGGAAGACCTCGCACATCGTCTTCAGGTGCATCAGGAAATACTGCTTTAGGTTTGTAATTTGTTCAGAGAAGCAAAGCCTTAGTGTTGGAATGCTTTCATTAGATTAGCTTTTCTATGGTGTCCACCTGGCTCTGATGAAATGTATTCATTGTGGCCCCTTTGGGAAGAGAGACAAAGAGTTCCAGTAAATTCCCAAGTCTGTCCTCAAGGTCCTGAAGGGTGAGAGTGAAGTTTAAATAGTGGGTTAGTATGCACATCTAAGCCAGCCCAGTCAAGGTGTGGGCCCACCCACTGCTGACCCTTCATTGTCTGGGCTTCAGTTGCATCCTGTAAGGTGGTCTGCAAAGTTGTTAGATCTGTGTGAAGTCTTTTTCCAGTTCTCACTCTGGCTGGCACCTGTTCTTCTCCCACCAGGAAATTCTCTCTCTCTCTCTCTCTCTCTCTCTCTCTCCATCTCCTCGTCTCTCTCTTCTCTCTCTTTCTCTCTCTCTCCACTCTCTCTCTCTCTCTCTCTCTGTGTGTGTGTGTGTGTGTGTGTGTGTGTGTGTGTGTGTGTTGGGGGGTGGTCTTTAGAACATCTTCATTTCTGCGGAGCTCATTACAATATGAGGTCAGTGTTAAGAGAGCTGTGAGAATCTGGCTAAACAGCCCTCAAAATGGCTACTATATAAACACTGGTCTGCAGTTCTGTACCTGAGCCATCTTTTGTGTTGTGTTATAATAAAGCATAGGGTCCACTTACTAAAATATAATGTCTAAAACATAGTACGGAGAAAGATGCAGTGCCATGAAATGGTTGTGCTGTAGTGTGCCAGCTGTTTTTACTCTGCAACTCCCAACCGGTAGATGCCATAGATAGACATGTTTCTTGGGCAGTTTGAGGTACACTTTTCAAAAACACCTTTCGGATGAAAGCTGCAGAACCGATGTTTTGAAGAAGAAGTTTTCCTAGGAGCTGCCAGTCTGTGGCATATGCACACAGTATTTTAGAGGCAGTGCCAGCTTCTCCCTTGAGAGCTAAAAGAGGATCTGTGACCAGCAGGCTCTCAGTGTGCAGCACACTTGGGGAAGATCCGTCCATTAGAACACACACTGAAAAGGCACGGCTCACAGTGGCGCCCTGCAGATTTTGTGTTTGTCTAGATACCACACCGCAAACAGTAAATCTGCAGAACCAGCTCCTTTTGGGTTGGGGAGGGCGACTCATTGTGTATTTGGGGGCTTAATAAGTTAAGGTAGATCGAAACGTAGCTCCAGCTTTATCCATGTTTCCTTACCAATGCTAAGGGCATAGAAACAAGCCAGTCTTTCAAATAAAGTTAGGAGCCAAAAGCTTGCTCAGCCATTCCCTGCCCTTACTAAGCCAAGGATTGCTGGTTCCAAGAGTCCATGACTCTTGAAGCCCATTGCACCTGCCCTGACCCTGTAGGGTTCCTAGGAGATTGGATCCTAGTGCTGGCTTTTCAGGGGCTCCCATCAACTCATTCTTTCTCACTTAAAGTGGAGGCAGGGTTATCACTGTAGAAGGTGGTGGGTCCTTGTGTCTTCAGTTTTCACCCCAAACTAGGAGAGCAACCAGGAGAGAACCCTGCCCAGTGGGAGCTAGATAGAAGCATGTCTCCATGTGAGCAGGAAGGAAGGATAGAGAGCCTAAAAGCCGTAAATGGTGTTTACAGCTTTCATTTGATTCCACTGCAGAGACGTCAACAGACGCAAGTGAGAGCCTGAGACAGAGCAGTTAGGGCGTCTTTGTAGAGTATAAAGATGTGTCAGTCACTTGGAGGAGAAGACCTTGGAATATAAGGGCTAATTTTTCAAAGCACATGTGAACCGGAGCTTCTCTTGGCATACAGTGTTTTTTTTTTTTTTTTTTTTTCTCTTCCTCCTCCATGTCAGATCCCATTCTAAATAACTTCCACAGCACATCAGAACCGGGCTTCATGTGTTTCTTAGTGACGGGGCCAGGGGGAATATTTCTAGGTGAGATGTTGCTCTAATGAGGTTCTTCCAGCACTTGGGGGCGTTCACTCCTGGGCGGAGCTGGATCCAGCAAATTTCACACTTCAGCAAATTGTATTTAAAGAGAGGCCCTTGAGAGATGTTGTGAACCCCCTATTAAAAACAAGTCCCCAAACAGTTATGGCTTTTCTAATGCATTCTTTGTTATATTTTATGACTACAAAAGTCATCTTGGATTCTTAAGCACACAGATCTAGTTGGAGACATCTATTGGCCTTCATAACGTTTTAAATTTTAATGGCTCGGTTGTTTCCGCTTTGAGCTTATACTGCATGTAGGAGTTTAAACTATCTGGCACACAGGATTCCGCTTCTGGCTGATACCCCGAAAATTAAAAAAAAAAATCTGTGGTTGCCAGTTCCCAAGCTTAAAAGCCTTGTCATAAATGCTCTTCTGTTCCTAACCTGTAATGTGTCCTTTTAAGAGAATTGTGCACAAGATAAAGGTTCAGACTTGAGGATAGCTGAAAGATCGTTTCATCACCATGGTTTTGTTGTTTGTTTGTTTGTTTGTTTGAGAGCATAGCATGTGGTGACCATTCAGAGGAACCCTTGTCAAAAGGAGCTGTTTATAATCCAATCTAAAGGTCTCTGTCTCTTTCTCCACTCACTGGTGGCTTCATTGTGCCCTGTCTATCACAGCGTTTGCCCCATATGTATCTGAACCCTTGGGTTTCTGCATTCCCTATAGACTTCCATACTGTGGAATCAAAGAGGAATTCAATTTCGACATCTCAAGCTTGGTATTCTTCCGCTGCTCTCCCCGCCTCTCATTTCTGCTCTTAATATTCCAATTTATTGTCCAGAGTCATCACTTTTTCAGCCCCATGGTTGTGTAAGACAGGTGCCATTCGGGCTTGGAAAGCTATCATATAGCAGAGAACACGTCAATTTGGCAAGGAAAGGTTCCCTAACATCTTTCTTAAGACACTAGCGCCCTGTCAGTAACGTTCTCTATTCTTCTATACTTTTGTGTTGCATTTTATTCTTTTCCAAATAGTGCTGTCTGAATTTTCTCTCTTCTGAGTATGGCTTTCAAATACAATGGTAGATTCATTTACCAAGAAAAGTTTAAAAGTTTGGGTAAAGGGTCTCAAATTCTCAATTTACAGTATCCATGACTTTTATAGGTAACTTAAATGAGCTCTTAAAATGACCCTTAGAAGGTAGGCGCCCTGTTCCAGATACATACGTCATATATACGTGATGGGGAATTGGACGGCTTAGATGACTAATGGGGTTTTGGACCTTTCTGCCTCTGAGTCACCTCTTTGAATGTGGACGGCATCCTAAGTGGTCCAAAGCCTGACCATTTGGCAGCCATGAGTGATTATGTTAATGGGATTGGTTTCAGTCCAGGTCTTTGTCGACAGGTGTTCACATCATAACTGACACTAATTGACTTCCTAGTGTTTCAACTTGGAAGACAGTGTGCCATCTCTGAGACAGCTATAATGAAGGAACGGTTCATGATGCATTCAGTCTCCCTTGAAAGTCAAGAAACTGAACTCCCTGAGCAGGCACCCCCCTAGTACTTTGTAAACATTACACATGTCTCTCATGGGCCCATTAGCCCCAGAGGTAGGAAATAAGAATTTAATTTTTAAATTTTTCCAATAACTCAGAATGGCTAGTGCCTCTTGTCTTTAAGCTTTTCTTTTCAATTGTCCTGTAGGGATGCAATACCGTTTATGAAAATTGGTACCTTGTTTAGGGTTGATAAACAGATCATGTGTTCATAGTAATAGCTACAAATGATTCTATTGATAGAGAATATAAGACTATATTCATGCCCCTGAAAAATGAAGACCAATAGGAAGAAAGAAGCATGAGACCCCATTATCAACAATTTTCAAAGCATGATCTGGGTGCAGTGGTATATACAACTGCAATCCCAGCACTGAGGAGGTAGAAGCAGGAAAATTAGGGGTCAAGGTCATCATCTGTTACATAACAAGTTGAAGTCCACCTTAGGCTACCATGAGACCTTATCTCAAATGAAAAACTAAAACGAATATCAAAGAATGAAGTTAAAGGAGACTCAGCCAACATAGATTCTCTTGTTTCAAGTACTTGAATCCAGAATAAGACATCATTGGCTACTCTCACTTGGCCATTGGCCTGGGACTATCAAATTGTTTTGTTTTTTGGGTTTTTTTGTTTTGTTTTGTTTTTTTTTTGTTTTGTTTTGTTTTGTTTTTTTGAGACAGGGTTTCTCTGGGTAGCCCTGGCTGTCCTGGACTCACACTGTAGAGCAGGCTGGCCTCAGAGATCCACCTGCCTCTGCCTCTGGGATTAAAGGGGTACACCACCACACCTGGCTGAGACTATTAATTGTAATAAGTCTGTCCATGGAGATTTTCTGGTTATCTATTAGCTACTGCCTCCTCCTCTTTTGTCCTTTTCTTTCTTCTCCTTCCTCTTCTTTCTCTCTTTCTTCCTCTTCTTCTTGTACTTCACAGATGATTCAAATCCTTATAGCAAGTGGCAAGGCCACAACTGTCCTAAATTTGTCATCACACTTTAAAAAAAAAAAAAAACAAAATAACAACAGTCATAGCCTATTTATTAAAATGGACAGGCTCCTTTAGCAAATGCCCAATGCCTTAATTCTACAGAATGGCTTTACAGAGGTAAGAAATTGAGAGCTAATAGGAATGAAGAAGCGGGGCTCTATCGGTCAGTTTCTGGAGAAGGCTTCTAAGTTTCTCTGTCTATCAGTGTGGACATTTAAGTGTGGGAGGCAGGAGCACAGAACTACTGGGTGCCTCTATCATGCTGGCATTTAGAGGCTTGGTGATTAAGACATGTTTAATTGAGGACCAGCCTAGAGCCTCTGGATGTCAGAAAGCTAAATGTTGCAGCATTGTCAGGACGATTAGCAGCTGTCTGGGAAACAAAGCGAACCTGCAGCACATGGCCCGGCTTTTCATTTTGCAGCCTTGGGAGGCACAGAGCTCTCCACCACACTGAGAGCTGATGGAATAAAGCCTCGGTGTGTAGCCATTAATCCTTCCTGCTCTTGGCTGCTCAGGATAAGAGGTTTTCCTTACGTATTCCAAATGAGTGTTGGAGGGCATTGTGGGTCACGGAGGACCTGGCTTTGACAAGGGGCTCTCTATCCAAATCATATACAGACAGAATAGCTGAAATACTCAACAATTCTTCAATCTATCTAGGTAAGCCTGCATGAACGCTCTTCTCACCAGAAGCATCTGGGGCGGGAGGAAAATCATGCTGTTTTGCTGTTGCCAGCTTTGCTGTACTCTTATCTTAATGCAGTTGTCTTGCTCGGGCAAATTCTTATGAATGATCCCTGAGTGGGAAGGCTTTTCTTCTTGTTGCCTGAGACTGGCGTTGCAAGTTAGCAGTAAGTACATACATGGAGTCCTGTGGTGTTTCTGTTGGCAAGTGTTGGGCGGCACTTGTCAAAATGCACCAACGAATCTCTTGAAGGATGCAGGAAGTAAACAAACAGCTGAGGAGATACTGAGGAGAGATGCCAGAGCAGGGAAAGGAGCAAGTGACCTCTTAAGGTGTGAGGCTAGGACCAGCCCTTCTGTGGGGCACAAAGTAGCGTCTGTTAAAGGTGAAACGATAACACAGTTTTCTTCATCACCAGGACCCAGGGGTCCAGGTGTGGTTTTAATAGCACCGTCATGTTTTTTATAGTCACCAAAGCTCTATTTGGCCAAAGTTTACCTCTTTCTTGACTTGTTTAGGTTTTTCCTGACCAGGGAGGTTTACCAAGGATTTTAGATGAGTCTTTCTAGTGATAAGTTTAGTAATTCACTACCTATACATTTTGATGAGCCTAATATTTATTTTATGATCTCTTTTTCATGAAAAATATACACATAACACAGAGAAGTAGGCAATATTCTAACATACCACCATTGAAATGTCTCAAAGGAAACAGCTATTTAGTCATCAATCACCTGGACCATAGCACAGAACAATAGAATCTTGTAAATCTTCCAAAAGTTTCTCTTGTGCCTCTTTTTGGTTTTTCGAGACAGGGTTTATCTGTGTAGCCTTGGTAGTCCTGGACTCTGAGTTTGAGGCCAGCCTGATCTACAGAGTGAGTTCCTGACAACCAGAGCTGCCTGCAAGACCTGCCCCCAGTAACCCCCTTCTGCTAGTTTGGTCTCAGTAACAAAGTTTCCATAACCTTCCCAAATGATACCACCATTGGGGAGCAAATGTTCCTATGAGCCTGGGAGGGTACATTTCCCTCCGCGTTCTAACAGAAAGAAAGGAGCTTGCCACTTTCTGTAGATCAGTGGGTGAGAATGTGGATGCTAGCACTGGGCTCTAAAATTTACCAGTTACAGAATCATCTTGAAGTTAAACTTCTTCGTCCTATGTTCTCCTCATCTATGAGGTGGGATAATAATAGTGTCTGTTTTGTGAAGTTGGTGTGAAATAATTTGTACAAGGGATTTAGAATAAAGCTTGGTGCATCGCTGTTGACTAGCATGGGTTCACTGTGTGTGTCACTACAGATGTGTGGTGTTAGGGAAAAGTCCCTTGAGTCAAGTCTACTTGGGTTTTTAATGTGTTTCATAGCTTTAGTCAAAGTGTTTCATTTCTCTATGATGGAGTTCCTGAATCTGAAGCACAAGAGTGACAACTCAAAGTACCTGAAAGAGCAGTTAAGCGTAGAGAAGTGTTGCGTGTGTGTAAGCGGCCCTCAGTGAAGGCAGATAGAGCCCCGTTCACTCATTTCTGTGACCAGCCTCCTACCCACATGGGCCCAGGTCTTTAACTGTGTGCTGCTAATTGTGCAATGGAGCCTAAATCATGTCTTTTCTAAAAAGAAAAGCTCACTCGAACCCCACTCACTGTCTCTCCCATCTCACACGGTACAAGCTCAGCCAAATCCTTTGGCCCAGTATTTCGTTGTTTCACTGAGCCTACTGTTGGAAGAAGACTGTTGGCTGCAACTTGTGTCCCTGCAGAGCCTCTGCCTCTGCTGCTGGCCCTGCTCACCTCAGGGTGGCATGCTCCAGTTCCTTGTAAATGAGCAGGGAATCTGCCCATCATAGGAACTGGAGGGAACCTGGACACCGTTCTTTCTGGCAGCTTCAGACCACAGATCAATCTTCCATTGGCCACACAGCACACTGCGCTTCATTTGAGTTCATTGTTATGAAAATGTCTTTTTGGCTAAGTGGCCTCCACTTCACTCCAATGGGCACCTGCTGAAACCCTCACTGTCCACAAGTAGGTTATTGCAATAAAACATAATTTCTTGCTGAAGTCACATTTAGTTTATGGTGAAGTGAAGGGGGGGGGGCGGCGGAGTTGGCATGGGGCCTCCAGGATAGGCCATGGTTAGCATCCACCTCCAGCTGGCAGATTATAGATGAGAGAGAATGGAGAGTCACAAGGAGGTATTCATGAGTGAGTCTAGAAAATAAGTAATTACTCCAACCAAATTCCATAGCCTCAGACCCAGTCATATGATCATCCTTGGATACAAAAGAGTCTAGGAATGTGGTTTCAGCCGGGCAGCTCCATCTTTGAAACAGCTACTCGAGTAAAAAGGAACTCACGTCTCTGGACAGTGGCTAAGGGGAGCGAGTGGATCCTGACACCTCCCACTGCAGCACACAAGCCCTTTGCATGAAAGTTCAGAAGAGCATTGATTGCATCCTGTGACATAAAGTTTTATTGATGGTTTTCTCTCTGTAAAGAGTTGGGTTTGAATAATTCACTGCCCACCTTTTGGCATTGGGGGGGGGGGAGGGGTTAAGCGTTTTGACTCCACACTGAGCCAAAAAATAAAGTGACTGTCTGCCATTCAGTTGAAGCATTGTTAAGTGTTCCCAAATCAGATTCTTAGAATCCTTGGAAGCACGGCTCGGCTCAGTTGTCCCCTTCAATAAACATTCACACGCACTGCTTGTGTTGTAGTATTTGTTGAAAATATGTGCTGTACTTTTCTCAGAGAAATCAGATGCAATCGTCCTCTATTTCAAAGTTTAAAATTAATCCATATGGATCCATCCGTATTTGAATGTAAATAAATGTCACTTAATTCAGATTCTTCTGAAGATTTTGGCTAAAATGTATGGTTTTTTTTTTTTGTCAAATAGAAAAACAAAAGCTGATACTTTTGTTTTTTTGAACCTTTTGCTTAGTTGAGTTTTGTTTTGTTTTTCCCCCTTCACTTTTGAGTGGTTATTGTTTTGTTGTTGTTTGGTTTGGTTTGGGTTTTGTTTACTTTTTGTTGTTTTGTTCATTTGTTTTTTTGAGACAAGGTCTCACACTGCAACCTCAGTCTAATCTGCAACCATTAAGCACAGGATGACTCTGAAGTCAGGGCCTCAGCCTGCCTCAGCCCCTGGATTACAGATGTCACCACCCCAAGCTTACCTGCGTAGTTTCAAAACTAGTGTCCTCATGTGAAGTAGCCACTTAATAGCTTCAGAGCTGTGGGGAGTGCATGGCGAGGGGGGCTCATACACTGGGATCCTGAGGCAACTGAGCTTTTTGATGATTTTACTGGGAGTGGGGGACTAGCAAAGGTAACAACTGATTGAATGTGCTACAAACATCATGTGTGTGTGTGTGTGTGTGTGTGTGTGTGTGTGTGTGTGTGTGTGTAATACTATAAGAATAATAGTGTTCAAAAAACAAAACTGAGTGTATAAAAAAAACCCGCTCAGCAGTTAGTTCCTTGTGGCACAGATTTTTCTGAGTCCATGAGAAGAAATGCTTCTCTCTCCTTGAATGTGGAAGAAAGCAATTAATATTAGCACCAGAGTTCTTAGCAACTCTGAGATGTAAAACCCTTAATCACAAAGATATCATTAGTGCTCTGAAGCATTTAATTTTGATGCTTGACAGCATTTAAAAATGCACAAACCTTTGATAAGGAGCAAATCAGAGCTGGGGTGTTGAATCCAGAGAGAAAGGAGTGAAGAAAACCAACTCAAGCTCCAAGTAATTAAATTTAAATATACCGTTTGACTAAAGCAGAGATATTTATAAACTGTGGCTTTAGGTTTCCTATCAGGAAGAGACCCCTTTGGTAAACACCATCTATTTAAATCTAGGTTCCATGGTAGGAGAAAGGTAGGTAACCTTCCTATGGCTGAGTCATCTGCCCTCCAAACAATGGCCAGTGTACCATTGACATCCATTCAGTTCTAGGCTTTGAACCCATAGGCAGGAGATGTTTTTCATCGAATCTGTTTATTTTCTGCCCCACCCACCACCGCCCCAAACCCTAATTTGAGCCAGGAATGTAAAGCAGTTGGGTTATTTTAGCTGTTTTCTTCCCTCCTATAAAATACCCCCAACAGTTTTTCATTCATAGCTCATGACGCTGGCTGGACTCAAGGAAGCGATGGTACAGCCCAGGAGGTGAGCACACCTTTCCCTGTATCTTCTCCTTCTCTCTTTTTCTCTTCCCCATGCCATTTGGGTGTCACAAGCACCAAACTGAGGCAGTAAATGACTTGTAGGTGTTTAATGGTAAGTCATTGAGGAAGTGAATAAAAGAAAATTGCAGGATTCACATCAGCGGGGAGCAAGGAGAACCGCTGAGCTTTGAACCAAAGAAAGTTAAATTTACCATGTTCTTAAAGGGAGCCACCTCTGTTTGACTTCAAAGCATCCCCTGTAATTCTTCCTCCTGGTGAAATGTGCCACTGTTAGAGTCACGATGGAGCCCTCTAATCTATGCAGTTTCTGTTTATCCAAAACGCACACGGAGATAAAGCCACGTGCGCTTTCTGAGTGCCTTGTGGTCTCTCTCAAACCAGATGGCAGCTAAAAGTACAGAGCAAATGGCGAGTTGAAATTCTCATTTTTCTCAGGGATATGTGGAATTCTGCAGGCTGAAAAACTGGCGGGGTTGGGGGGGGGGAACATGACGGTGTATGTGAAAGTTATCTTGGTTTTCTATTGGGAAGCTCAATTCATTGAACTTCCAAACTTGGGTGAGTTTTCCCTTTTTATCTTCTCTAGGATTTTGCTGTATTTTTACAGCAATTTTACTTGTCCGTTCCAATTGTTAAGTCTTGGTGCTCCTAGTCTGCCTGCAGAGGGCTCTAGATTTTTCATAGGCTTCATCAGGCTGATGGAGGGTCCCCGGAGGGATACGTAGTAACTAGTGATGTCTCCCACTCTGGCTGGCTGGCTGCAGTGGTACCTAGAGAGTCTTATATAACAAAAGAGATGCCAGGGACCTTCAGGTTTCAGGAAATGACCTGGAAATCTCAACTCTGTCCTCACAATTAAGATGTCAGGAAGACTATTCTTTGCATGTATCCTAGCGTACAGATGAGGAAGGCTGAGCAAATTGTCAACACCTTTGTCAGCCTAAAGAGCAATCCCTCAAAATGTCTGGAACAGGTGCAGTGAAGCCTGGCTTTCCTGCTAACTTACACTTTGAATGACATTTTACAGCCTGTGTGTTTGAAAAGTGTTCAGAAACATCACGTGGACCTTGGAAACAGAGGTCCCATTTTATAATTAGGATTGTCATTTGCTTCGCCTCCAATTGTCAATGTCTTGGTTAAACCAAATGACAAAACTAAAACCCACAAAAGGTCATGAGAGGTGGGTGCAGATGGAGGGTTTGCACCTCCACTGTTCACAAAAGAAATAAGTAGATCAATTTTAACATTTAGTTCATTATTATTTGCTCAAATGTATTGACCACCCACGCTCTGTGCTAGGCATCCTGAGTCCTGAAGGTGCAGTGCTAATCAAAGTAAGACCTGCCCCTAAAATAAGGATCTAGCAGCTTAAGCTTGTGTCTGGAAGGCAGACATTTTACTAATGAGGCATTGAGGCAAGAAAAGGTGAGAGGCCTGCCCAACATAGAAAGGAACGTATTTTGTAGAATGAGACAGTTCCCCCGCCCCCCGCAACTCTCCCGCAACCCCTCGCTGCATCCAAATGTTCTTTTTCTTTTTTTTTTCCCAAGTCACTCAAGCATTCTACTAAATCATTTAGGTGAAATATATTTAGGGTATGGGGATCGAATGATCATCTTTTTTTGTATTGGAAGAGTTCTTACGCACCAAACCAGAGAGAGAATTCCAGGTCTTTCGTCCCTGGTCCACCCTTGCCTTTCTAACCTACTCCTCCCTCATACAAGTCTTTTTTTGAGACATGGTCTTATGCAGCCTAAGGCTGGCTTTATTGTGTAACAGAGTTTAACCTTGAATTTTGGATTCACTTGCATCTACCTCCCCAGTGCTCGGGTTATGGGTGTGCTCCAGAACCCCCAATGTAAATGTCAGAAAACCAGACCATACCACGCTGGCCTAATCTCAAATCACTGAAAAGCGTTTTGTGACCCATGAGGCCCTTCTCCTTATCCCAATCTCTGGTCCTAGCACTGCCTTGTTCTATGTGGTATTTCAGTCCCAATATAAATTCCTAAGCAAAGGCATAAAGCATATATATATATTTTTTTTTTTTGAAGGGCAGAATGGATACATCAGCATGGTTTGTAAGTAAAAAAGGAAATGAGGGATATTCTTGGGGTTCAAAAAATGACTGAAATTCCCTTAATAATGAGAGAAGTTGCTCAGTTACCCACATCTCAAACTTGGACAATTGTCTTCTGGTTTGTATTCAAAATATTGCCACAAAACGAAAATTATGAGCATAATTGAATGAGAGCATAATCTTTACTTAGAGATCACCCTTTGAGAGTTTAGACCCATCTTTCCTTACTGTCAACTGGTGTGAATTTTCCCTTCTTGCAGCATGTCATAGCAAAGTCTGGCTTTCTAAAACAGTTGTACGTAGAACTGGAGACATGGTTTCATGGTAAAGTGCTTGCAAAGAACTCTCAGGGCTCTGGGTAGGATCCTAGCATATATTACAACAAATAATAATAATGTAAGCTTAAAGCCAGGTGCAGTAGTGTGCCCTTATAATCCTAACACTTAAGAGATCACACCCTTGAGGCTGGGGCAGGAGCCCATCTTGGGCTACAGAGTGAATTTCTAGCCCGCCTGAGCTACAGAGCCAGACCTTGTCTCAGATCAATAAAGCTAACAATACAACAAAGTACAATGACAACTGGTTCTTGCCTTTGTTCAGAGGAACAAAACTTACCTCAAAACAACCCTCTCCCGTGAAGGAGACTTGTGGGCTGTGGGTAGCTGGAAATGCCTCATCTTGTCAGCCTCGCCTATGGCTCTTCAGCAGGTACACTATGTGTTGACGGGTACAATGCAAGGAAGAGAGAAAGCATCCTTTTTGTACTTCTGCCACTGCTGAGAGAAGATTTAAAATGGGAAGACTAGTAGGAACTCACTTAGTTCTAGGAAAATGAGTCCTTGAATTATCTTTTGGCTGGGTGATGGTGGCACACACCATTACTCCCAGCACTCGGGAGGCAGAGGCAGTGGATCTCTGTGAGTTTGAGGCCAGCATGGTCTACAAAGCAAGTTCCAAGACCGCCAAGGCTACACAGAGAAACCGTGGGTCGAAAAACACATATTAGATTATACGTCTATTATAAAAATTTCCTAAGAAGAAAACAAAGATGCTAATGTCATCCGCTGGTACTTGTCTTTAGAACAGCTTTTGTGCTCATTCCTGCACAGTTCTCTCGTGGAAGAACTGCTGCCTCCAAAGGTGACGGGGACTAGATACAACAACCCAGGCAACAGGCAGCTGTAATCTAGATGGGTCAGGCATACATTTCTAGATGGATTAGAGATAAGCAGTGTAGATAGATGATACCAAGGTGGCCTTGAAGGTGACCCTAGCAAAGGACCATTGGGTTGGGCATTGATTGGTCCAAAGGACCATTGACAAAAGAAGGAATTGGTCTATGGGAAAGTTAGGGTTTTTTTTTTTTTTTTTTTTTCTTTAATTTGTAATTTTTTTTTTTTTTTTTTTTTTTTTTGGTTCACATTTAAAGTTAGGCTTTTTTTCACTCAACATTCTCAATAATTCTGAGTTGCTAAGATCGGGGCCTCAAGTCAGTGCCTAGAGAGCCTTAGGTGAACCTCACATTTTAACAAAGTCTGGGGAGACAAGAGTGCCCAGCGAAGGCTGAGAACATGTTCTTGCTTATATTTTATATTTTTATGGTTATCTGTCAATAATCAGAAGTGATAATAGTATTTACTTACTAATGGGAAGAAGTTTTCTTCCAGGACAGCACAGTCAGTGTGTGTATCTAATAAGAATATTACTTGTGCATGATACAAGTAGCTGGAGGTTGGTGGCAGCAATGGGTGGTATGAGAGGACCAATGCTGGGAACCACTGGGCTAAGAAGAAGATCGGGACATTCTAGGGAAATGAGCTGCGGGCAGGCACACATGGCAAGCTGATGGCTTCCAGATGTGGAGTTGGAGGCTGTACTGGAAACACGATAGAAAAAGGCGAGGGGCGAGCCCATATGTGGCTTGTGATATGGAGGACATCCAAGCTGCCTCTTTGCCAAAGTGCCAGGATGGCAGAGCTGAAGTTTCCTGAGGCCTGAGCTTCTTCCCAGAGGAAGCTCATCTGTGAGAGCATGGCATGGGCAAATGCCTGACTTAGGTATGCTTCCGACCCTCACCAGCCATGGATTGCTTTGCCCAGTCGAGCACCACCCCCTGCCCTGCCTCCTCAAGAACAGCTGCTCAGTCAAGAATTAAAATATGATAGTCGCATCATAGGGTCCTTTTTGTGAATTAGAAGTGCTCATTCTGTATTTCTACAGACGCTATGAAAGGCAAGCAGCAACCCCCAGCTCCTCTGGCCTCCCTCAGCCAATCATACGCACTGTCTTCCTTCCCTTCCCGTTTCTCTCTTGCTTTTCTTTCTCCTGCATTTTTGTGACACTGCAGACAAGACCCACTCTGTCCATTTTACTTTGCATCAGTGCTCATCAATTTTCCAAGCAGGTGTGCATCAAGACTCTCCTATTAACATATGGGATCATATCGTATTTTCTCGTCCCTGCTTGAGAGTTCCAAACATCCAGGCTGTGCTCAGATCCCTTTTGAGTGGCTACAGGAATGAATGCTGCTGCTCAAACTTAAAAAAAAAAAAAAGAAAGAAAAGAAAGAAATTGAATTCATTTCCCCATGCTGCGGTGTCCTCATAACCTAACCAGAGAGAAGCCATTTTAGTTCAGCAGCACTCTCTGGGGGCAGACGGGCAATTGGTGCCAGAGTCTAAGCCAGACTGTGTCTTAGAGAAAGTTCATTTGATAATTTTCTGATTTGCTTCCCTCCTGTCTTTCTTCTCTATCGGCTTCACTTTCCTAGCGCATTTCCCAGTCTTGAACCTCGGGGTTTAAAGAGCCCCCCTTTTTATAGAGTGGATGTTAAAGTGCTCTGTTAGGCAATCTATTTATTACCTGGAGTGAAATGGCTTTTCACGGCCAGGCAGCCTTCTGAGCCCAGCTTCCTCTCTACCGCTGTATTTAAGGAACTTGCTCCTTGACTTTTATAGGATAAAAGTTCTATGCCAACCAGTACAGAAAAAGAAAAGCATGGTGTGTGTGTGTGTGTGTTTGTGTGTGTGTGTGTGTGTGTGTGTGTGTGTGTGTGTTAATACATCTAACGAGCACATTTCCGTTTTTCATTTTGTTCAGATGTTCAGTGGCTTCCATATGTCTACTGCATGAAGCTTTGTTCATCCAGTTGGGTGTTACTAACCTTGGCCTTGCCTTTGATGGAGACCATGTGTATGCATTGTGTCTTTCACTGGTGCTTATGCCTGAGTTCCAATCTGGAAAAGCTTCGGGAGAGACAGAGAGAGAAGGAGAGAGAGAGAGAGAGAGAGAGAGAGAGAGAGAGAGAGAGAGAGAGAGGCACATTGGAAGAGATGTGGGTGTCCATCCTGGGGTGTCCCTAACAGAGATGTCAGGCTGTCAATATCTGCCTCTGGCAGACAACCCTTGCTGGATTGGCTCTGCCATGGAGACTTCGTCTTCTGACTGGTCTGTCCACTCCACTCTGCCATCGAGTATGGTCAGGCTGGTCTGATGCTTTCCATAGCCTGTTTCTGGTGATAATTTAATTTACTTATTGTTTCCTGCGTTGAGAATTGGCAGTCCCCCGGGTACGAGGGAGGAGAACACTCATTTGTTGGAAGCCCATTTTCACATTCCCACAGTTTGAGCGGTAAAGTCAATATGCGTTCAATTTAGCAAGGCCCCCTAGTCTTTGCTATCCTGGCCAGCTTTGTGAGATAAGATGAAGGATTTCACAAAAGTTTCCTCTTCTCTCTGGGGATTGCACATTGGCACTGGCCCATGTCTGTCGCAGCAGAGCTTGCTAACAGCTGGCTGGAGGTGACAACTCCACAGAGGAGAAATGCAAGCATTGGGCAGCCTGGTTTGATAAATCTCAAGTAGGCACTGCCCCCTTCCCCTGCTGCCCCAATAACATTCCCAGGAAGACTGCTTTTATATTTTTCTCAGTAGAAAGGAAAGTGTGCTGTTCATCAGGCACAAGAACAGCTTCAACCTCTTGTAAAATAGTTGCATAATGTCATTTATGTCCAGAGAGACCATCATGGTTTTTATTTGTGTTTTTCATTATTTGCACAGCCATGCTTAAATTGAAAAGTCTTACTATAATTAAGCAGTGCTTTTATTTATATTGGAAAGTGTGTAAACTGTTTGCCTTCCAGCATTCCCCACAGTAATGGTGGAAGAAGGGCAAATCCCCCTGCTTGTATAAAATCGCCTCGGTACTTGAAGGTAGGGTGAAGGACTTGCCAAGCTTGATTGGAGGTTTGCCCGAGGCAGTTATGGCTTGTAGAAGGACACTTCAGGCAGCATGCCCTGTACCCATGGCCCAGTAACAGTGCCAGCCGCACCCAGCTATTCTGTGAGTGCTGGAGAGCAAGCTTCACCACCTGAGCCCTGTCCTCAGTCCCTGTGTAGATGATATGACAAGACACATATAAAGCACAACCTGAAGAGAATGGTAATGAAAAAAATACCCCAGTCTAGAGGAAGGCGGCCCCATGGGACTTTCCGAAGTAAAGTGAAGCTGTGGGGTGATGGTTTCCAAAACTTGTTCCTTTCTAATCTAAGATACCATTTTCCCCCCTTCTTTTCACATAGCACCGTCATCCATTGCTTTGGTCCAGGCTAAAGAAGTCACAAGATACAGCGTGGCTCTTGCTTGGCTGGAACCAGATCGACCAAACGGAGTAATCTTGGAGTATGAAGTCAAATATTATGAAAAGGTATTTCCTCCCTTTTTCTTTGCCTCCCTCCATCGCCCCCACTTCCTTCTTCCTCCCCTTCCCTTTCTTTTTCCTTCTTCCCATCTCTTCCTTGGTTGTTCAAGTATTACAGTTCTAAGTCATGAAATAGCAGTCAAAAGCCAAAATCAACTGCATCTTGGTTCCTAAGAAAATCTGATTGTGCAATATAATATTTGGCTCGCTATCTTGAAAAACACATCATGTTCTAATATAATTATATTTTCTTTCGAGTAAAAGAAATCAAGACCTAATCTATATACCTTCTATCATGGAGAATGACTCATAACTGCTAAAATAATGATATGTTTAAGCAGATCACTGCTGTTCAAAATGAAGGTGTGGGTTTTGATGACTTTTAAAAGAAAATTGGGTACGGAAAATTACATTCTTCAGCCCCTTATAGAAACACATTAATTTTGAAAATAACTTGTCTCTTAAAGGACAGAATTCTGAAAAGAGCTATCTGCATCCAAGCTAGTCCAGAAAACGCACAATCAGACTGTTCTTTCTTAGTCTTTGGTTTTTCAAGACAGGTTCTCTCTGTGTAGCCCTTGCTGCACTGGACTCACTTTGTAGACCAGGCTGTCCTGGAACCCACAGAGATCTGCCTGCCCTTGCCTCCTGAGTGCTGGGACTAAAGGCGTGCGCCACCATAGCCTGGCTGATCATAAACTTTACTTCAAAACTGTAGAGCATTGTGGAGAAAAGAAACACGGGGCGTAGAGAACGTACCCAGTGTTCTGTCACGTGACTCTCATTCCCCCTCCTACCTAGGATCAGAAGACTCAGTTTACACTTCACCAATTTTACTTTCTTATAATGTAGGATCAGAATGAACGAAGCTATCGCATAGTTCGCACGGCTGCCAGGAACACGGATATCAAAGGCCTGAACCCTCTGACTTCCTATGTTTTCCACGTGCGGGCCAGGACTGCTGCTGGCTATGGAGACTTCAGCGAGCCTTTGGAGGTCACTACCAATACAGGTAACAGAGACCACCCAGACGCCACCCATTCCCAGATGGTTTTATTTATAGGTTGAGCCTCACTCTGGTTTTGGCTAGGTAAGCGTTTAATAACAGTTTCTCTTCTGTCTTCCTATGAATGAAAAACGATGTCAGTGTTTATCTTTTTGAACCCTCTACCAAGCAGGAGTAGTGGGTTTGCTAACTTGACTAATTGAGGGTTCTATAGCCACCCCCCACTTTAAGAAAAGGAGTTTTCTTCCTGAGAAGATTAAAGAAGGAACCAAAATTACCCCCCTTTTTTTTCCCCTCCTACTTATTTCTAGGAATCTGTTTAAATAGTGTCATTAGTGCTCATGTATGTTTTAAAGTCCTTTGTAAGGAACATTAAGTCTTGCTCCCTGGAGAGCTGGAACGGCTAACCGAGCAAAAGTTCACTGAGCAAGAAGAGATCTTCACCTCCTTCGTTACTTAACCCAAACTAGGCCTACTTGATAAGGAGATGGTGGGCCAGAATTTTCAACATCTGTTGAAGATATAAATTGTTCTCATTGGCTGATTATTAAGAGAGCATGAAGAAGACAGGTGGGAGACTTGAGACAATGCTAAAGGACACTGACATCCTTGGTGTTATGCAGCACGGCTGCAAGGAGGAGGTGGCTTTGAGCTGGCTCTAATAGGTTGGATTTTTAATAGCTGAGCATGAAGGTGGAGCAAACCTTCTGAGTTTTCCAAATGTCTTCTTCACCAAGGAATATATTTGTATTGTTTTCATTATGTGAGATTTTTGACCAAAAAAAAAAGGATATGAAGACATCAACATAATTTTAGATTCCCTACAGAATGGTTAAATGGGGGCACGGGGGAGGTTTGCTTGCCAGATGACCTTGCATGGGTAGGTTCGGAAAGTTGAAGGTGCTAGCAGGTTCCGTCTCTTAGAACTGCCCCCACCCACTACATGACCCCCTTGTAATTTTCATTCCAGTGCCTTCCCGGATCATCGGCGATGGTGCCAACTCCACCGTCCTGCTGGTTTCCGTCTCCGGCAGCGTAGTGCTCCTGGTCATTCTCATTGCGGCTTTTGTCATCAGCCGCAGGTAAGGACAGAAGCCCAGCCCCCACCCCACCGCATGCCAGGCTCTCTCTTCACTTTGACCATCCCACATCCTTCCTGGACCTTATGGCAGGAACTGGTTGGCAGCCTCCTGGAAAATTCCAACTGATTCCAGGAAACCAAGGGGAGGTTTCTAGATTCCTTAAGCTGGGAGGCATTACGTTTCTCTATCCTTCTCTTAAGCCTGGACTCTGCACCAAAGGTGAGAAAAGCTGGATAAAATGTGGACCCAAAAGTTGAGCATCACCCTCTGTCAGCTGGATTTGTTTTCTTTTATAAGATAGCAGTGGTTGTTGCTTTCCTCAAAGGGTAGCTGGCAAGACACTTTTATAAACATGTTAGGTGCCACTGGAGCACAATAGGTGATGCAGCAGGATACTGCTTAACAAGGATGGTATGGAACGTGAGCAATGGGCCTCCCATCCCTCGGAAGTCATCAACATCTTCAGAACTGTCATTGATCATTCTGGGCACACTGATGTTTCTCTTGGAAGAGGACCTGATTGGGCAGCGTATTTACCTCATGTGCATTTAGGGTATACCGTGATACTTGAAAGAGAGAGAGAGAACTAGTGCTGGCTTGCTTGCATGGTCTTTGGAGCAATCGTCTTACTGTCACTTCTGTCCAGTTGTGCACACACACTGATCAATAGTATCATGGGATCCAGATGCTCGCCACCAGCTGTGCCTGACACCTTAGCTGCTTCCTGAACTTTTCCCCACCACATTCACAATTTCCCAAGGTGGGATTTTTGTTGCGAGTATGATCTTCTTCACTATAAAGCTCTTCATGAGACAGAATATGAAAATGACGTAAAGGAAGAGGCGATGTTTATCTAGCGTCATCTTGTTGGTGTGATTGTAGTTAGACCTCCATTTGCTCCCCCCCCCCCCCAATAGCCATGCTTGCCACTCAGGCCACCAACAGTCATATTGTCCCATCCACTTGCTGATGATCTCATGAGTGTCAAAGCAATGTCTTCTTCCACTGTTGCCCTCACATTTGCAAGCCACAACAATGCCTTAACTTTACACTGCTGTACATTGACCCTAGAGTGATGAACAGATGTGAGAGTTTGGGTGAGAGGCCTACCAGTCACCGGCCTTTCCTAATATCATGATCCCACTCTTTTTTTTTTTTTTTTCTAGATTGCCCCAGTATACAAAGGTCCGTTTTGTTCACTCTAGTAGTAACACCATATGAAACAATGTATCGCTCTGTATCGTGTCTCTGTGTTGGTCATGGGCTTCATTCCTTTTGGCAGTCTGTAACTAGGTGTAGAGCTGTGAGTTATTTCTCCGAGAAGTAAAAATTTAAAAGGCAGTCAGCTAATACTTTTCCTTCTCTGCTGCCATGAGATTTTGCTTCTGTACATGGGTCATGCAAACAGTGCGTTGTATGAGGCATAGGAGGTGCTGTGTTGTGCTGAGCTCATCAAATTGCAGGGAGAAGGGCAGGTGGTGGTGGTAATTAAACACAGGAAGTACAAAAATGGGAAAATTTTCTGAGTAACATGAATGACCCCCCTACACACACACCTCAAAACAGGAACCTGAATCTAGCCACTGTGGTGCTTAGAGGCACATGAGCATTTCAAACAAGTGAACTTGTGCATTGACCGGGGACAGTCCATTCTTCCATTCTCTTCCTTCTTCTACAATTTTTTTTTTTTTTTTTTTTTTGGTGGTTGTTTTTAAGTGTCCCCAAACACAGCAGTCAGACTTGAGCACTGAGAGAGATGTCACTCCTTTTGGATGTTCTGCATAAAATATTGGCTTTGAAGAGAAGAAGGAAAAAACCCATGACACTATAATGCAGGAAGACAGGATTATTAAAACTTGGCCGGGGAAGGCAGCATCCTTAAGGCGGAGGATTTAATTCCCTTTGTGCTTTTATTGATCACCTTATTATATAAAAGAAGAGTGGCAATGGGATGCATGGGATTCACAATTATGAGGCCATTCCCTCCTGAGAGAATTGCGCCTGTCGAGTTGCCCAGTGACGATTCCTGCCCCTTCTCTCCCATTTAAAAAAAAAAAAAAAAATGTCACTTCCCAAGGCTGATAAACACTGCTTGGTGATTGGTCCTCAACGGATCACATTTTAGAAAATGAAATGTCAGCCCCTTGCCCTCATATTGATTCTTCCTTAGTGCCGGCCATAAAGCTGTCAGGGGAAGGGCTGCCTGGAGCCAGGTAGCTGACAGGCCTGAGGCAGCGGATGCTCGCTCAGCTAATTCTTCTCCCAGTGCAGGCTGTCTGCTCTGTTATCTGGGACAACTGCATGCCTTTAAATAGGACAACAACAGGTGAGCAGAGAGGAGACAGTACCTTGCAGACAAGGAAGCCGGACTCAGGCTTTTAGGTAGAGTACAATAGACCGGTATCCCAAAATAGTCTTGCCCGGCCTTGGCCAGCAGTGTAAGAAAGTCATAGACTTAGCATCTGAGCCTGGAGAAGCCAAGTCACGTTTCCCTGTCACCACCTCTTGCTTGTGAAGAGCCACAGAATGTTGATGCCAGGAAGGATGCTAGAAGCTAGGCACAGTGTCACCCAGCACCAGGGAAACTGAGGCAGGAGGATTGAGACATGGGGACTGCTCTGTGTCCGCAGTGAAGCAGAGCCCCTGTGAGCTGACCTGAATTATACGGTGTTGTTGAAAAAGACTCAGAAGGAGAGAAATGTCTGAGAGCTTCTGGTGACACCAGGAGAAAATCTGTTTGTTGCTAATTTGTTATTTAAGGGGAAACTGCCTCAGGCTTATAGCTGGCATGCTGCTAGATTTTAAAATAGTGATGGTGTTTATTTATTTTATTGTGTTCATTTAATTTATAATGAAAAGCGAGAACTTGAGGTAAACAGGAATATCTCTTTCAATCAGAAGGTTCAGTCCCCGCCCTTCTCTCTCTCTCTCTCTCTCTCTCTCTCTCTCTCTCTCTCTCTCTCTCTCTCTCTCTCTCTCTCCCTCTGCTGACTTGAGCATCTGCTTTCCAGAGCACCTTAACTGTCCTTGCTGTCAATGTGACACAGATACTGTCATGAGAACTTTTATCCCAAGCTATACACACATTCTCCTAAGAGCAAAACACCGTGTCCCTATTTGCTTATATACTTGTGGTTTCTAGTTTAACCACTTTCTTTACTGCTTTTTAAACATCTCTTTCAAAGGACTGTTAACAGTTAGATCATTAAATGCGATTAGAAATTCAGAACCTCCTAGGCTGTAGATGAGCTCTGAATTAAAATTTCTCTGACAACCCTTCCCCTGTGATAGCAGGATAGCAGTGATTTCAGGTTATTTTAGACTTCTCCTCTTCTCTGGTAATTATTTATTTAGCGTGTATGTGTGTCCATGCACAGGTATGCCGCAGCACGCATGTACAGGTCAAAGGACAACTCGCAGGGATTGGTTTTCTTCTTTTACCACAGGAGTTGCAAGGATCATCTCAGGCTTGGTAGCAAGTGCCTCTACCCACTGAGCCATCGTGCTGGCCCTCAACGGTGTCTTATTCTCCCAACATGGGAAACAAATTAAGAAAATGACTGAAATACAAGAAGGGTCCTGGGGACAGCATCACCTGATGTTCGAACATGTGGTGCTTTCAAGATAACCTAGTATTGATGGCTAGTACTACTGTGTTTCCATCCCAGTAAGGGATATAAAATGGCCCTTTCACCAGATTACAAGGAACCAAAATGATTTTAAGGAAAACAGTGTAGCATCCATGGAAGGATTTAGATATGTTTACCCGGTCTTGTAAATCAGCCTGCGATCTCTGAATAAATGACATCGAATGTGTGAAGCAAGTTCACAGTTAATTTGCATTCTACCCAAGGTTAACATTCTCACTTTGGAACTGACCTAAAAGAGGTTCTGCTCTGCGTACATCTGCCCCACCATGCCTTGAGCTTCTCATATGCTTTGTTCACATAGAAGTGAATACACTTAAATAATTGCCCATATCGGCTCTGATGATGTCATGCACATTCACACAACTGGGTAGGGGTGAAGGGGAAAGGGTACCATTTCTAAACAACGTGCAAGCATCTACACTGGTTCCATTCCAGCCCTGTCAAATTGGTGCTCGAGAGGAATGTTTAGGTGTCTTTGGATGCGGGAACAGCGGCAGCTTGAGGAAGGAAGCAGAAGAAGGATGTGCCTATGAATCTTTGTGGAAGAGACTCCTGGGTTCTGGAAAGGGTCCCTTACAGGAGCTATGCGCCTTATTACTGCTTCATCTTTAATCTGCACTTTAGTGAATAAATTACTTATCTTCTACTAATTAACTTTGGACACAGTGAACCCCATTCATCAAACCTGTCCACTTGACAGGGAAAGTTGGTATTTTGATGAAAGCAAGGCTTACAGGAGGCCCCTGCCACACTCCTGTCCTCTTATTTATTTTATGGGGTAGTTAAGGTGCCAGGAAGAGCACATGGGCTGGGAGGTTCCCTGCTGGCCCCTCCGGTGATGGTTAATGCCCTTATTAGCCAGTCCCTGGGACTGCAGAGGCTTCCATTCACTGTAGTTTCCACCTGCAGTGCAAGGGCCCTTGGCCAGGACGCCCACTGTGGCAAGGTTCCATGTTTCCTTCTGGACCATTCTAACAAACAACTCCACTGCTTTCCCCCAGCTAATTGCCTTGTCCACATCTTTGTGATTAGAAAGGCTGCTCACAAAGCCTCACTTCTGTCATTCAGGTGATCTGTCTGGGATGTCAGTTTAGACTTAGCTCGCCAGGAGGGCTCACCCAAAGTAAGCTTCAATGATCTTTCTCTCCTAGGATAATAATGAGCCACATTGTCCAGCTCTGAGCCAAGGGGAAAGGGTCATAGGTGACAGAGGTAGAGCAGAACTCAGGCATTTTTTGTTTTCAAGGTATTATTAGAGTGCTAATAGGCTGCAATTAGCCTTTGAACAGTAATCCTCCTGTTCCTTTCTCAATATCCCCTGTACCCTTGTAGGGTCCCCTACTCCAAATAACACTCCACATTAAAAAGATCTTTAAAAGCACCTTTGCCATGCATTCATTCATTTGTCTGTGTTGGCAAGTCTGAGGAAGAGATGGGAGGGTCAACCTTATCACTAATGACCTCTGCCATTTTGTATTTCCCCTGGCTTTGTTCATTTTTAATGAATGCACTTGATGTGAAAACAACCATCCTTCAGGGTTGCTTGAGGCTGCTGGTTTCCACTGGAGATACCCACTGGGGAGTTTTGTTATTTTGTTTTGTTTTGTTTTTTTTAACCAACTGTTTAATTTCAAATGGGTGCCAGGAGCTCAGGGGTAAGAATGCCTTTAGCATGCACCAGGCTTGGTGTTGGGCCTCCAGAAAGGTAAATAAAGGAGGGGCAGTTACTAAAGCTCCCTTGTTCTCTCTCTCTCTCTCTCTCTCTCTCTCTCTCTCTCTCTCTCTCTCTCCCTCTCTCTATTTCCTCCTTAATTTCAGTATTGGAGTTCTAAAATGCTTTAAAAGATATTTTTTGCGATTTCAGATAAGGCTTTTAGAGCTCTGATAAGATAGCCTACCATACCCTGGAGACTTAGTCATGGTGTTTTTCTTACCCAAAATACTGTTTCTGTAGTCTCTGACCTAACACCTTTCTGTTAGCTGTAAAAAAAAAAATGGGGCAAAGGAGAGGGGGCAGATTAGAGAGGGGACCGCACGCTGTATAGAAAGCTCTTTCTATTCATGGCATTAAATATTTGTCGTTTCTTTGAAGCCCTTTAAGAACAGTTGAATCTGATTTGTGGATTTACTGATACAAAATGTGCCATTGAGGCTGGAGAGATAGCTTGGTCGGTAAATCGCTTTGTGCTTTACAAGCACAAAGGACCTCGTTGAACCCCTAAAACCCAAATCGTGATGGTATGTGTGCTGATAATTCAGTTTGAGGAGGTAGGGAGCCCCCAGGACACAGTTAAGAGATCTTATCTCAAAAAGTGGACTGGATCTGAGGAGCAACACCCAAGGTTGTAGTCTGGCAAGTGGGGGATGCACACATACACACAATCAATCGATCCATACTTTTATCTTGTAACTTCATCTTCTCTAAGAGAAGCACTGGATCAGGGTGAGAGGGGATGTGAGTGGTTCACTTGATGCCCCCTGGTACTGAGTCCTCGTCTCATCTGTACAATGGAGCTGAACGGGTGGTTTCCACCTGATTCCTTTCCTAGGGTTGTTGTGAGCAAGCAAATTAAATAATAGGCCCTTTGAAGGCCCTTTGAAAAGCTAACTGCAAAGGAAAACACAGGCTGTTATTTGGTACTGAAATATGCGCTTTGCAGTTAAGTGTGGTAACTGGGGTCTCTGTTTTGCTAAGCTGGTTCATGCTTCGCAAACAGTTAGGGGAGGAGATAATGTATGTAATGAGACTACTTTGAAAAGTTAAATGCAATGTAAGAGCACAAGGTATTATTATATACAAGGGAATTATCCATGTAGAGGAACATCTGTGGGCTCTGAGGGTCTGATTGCTGAGCTGGTGCCTACATCGCTGACAAATGAGTGGGTGTGGGTGGAAGCTTCGCGCATGTGCCCAGGGCTGCTCTGCCAGAGGTGGGCAACCTGCCCACTGGCCCTGCTTAGGTCCTCAAGTTCTAGGCTCCTTTCTCCTCGTCTGTGGGCGTCTCCTGCCTTTCTACCTGTTCAAAGCTGAAGGGTTGAGGACATCTCATTCTGATAGGGCATCTCACCTTGCCTTTGAAACTCAAGGCACAATGATTAATTTCATTCTAACTTTCGCATTGTGCTACAGTCATGCAGCAACACGTTTTATTCCTTAATTTGGTTTTATCAGTCTCCCAACGTGAAAAGATCCGCATTCAACATAGTGTGTACTTAAAGGCCAAGGAGGGAGTAGTCCATTGTGGAATGCTGGCCCTAACATATGCAAGGCCCTGGGTTCTAGTCCTGGCACCACACAGACAGGGTACAAAATTACATGTGAATGTGTGTGTTTATATATTTTAAGGTTTTTAATTTTCAAGTCTTGAGTTGATTTTCCACTTTATATATATGTGTGTGTGTGTGTGATTCATATTTTCCTGCCTCAAGACTTATATGCATTATAGATTTATATTTCCCAAAGCTTTATTAAAAAATATTAAATCTCACTGCAACAAGTCACGGGCAGGCAGTATGCAAACCTCGAGAGCAGGTGCTCCTTATTGGAACATAACAGACCTAGTGGGGGGTCAAAATCAATCTATTGGAATGCAATAAGTACAAAGCAAACATTTCCTTTCTAAAATTTCATTTGTCACTTAGGTATTTGTATGTCCTTTCCCTGCCCCACCACCCCAGATGAAGACCTAGCCTAGGGCCTTGTTCTTGGCAGGAGACTCTGCCAGTGAGCTAACTCCCCAGTCCCTGAAACCTAATGTGATAATGAGGTGTTGTGACGCTATCATGATTATCACAACAAGATGTACTTGGTTATAGCACACCAAACACTAAGTCCATTTCACTGGTGATACTTACTTTAATTAAGACTATGTATACAGGGACCAGCAAGATGGCTCAGAATGAAAAGGCACTTGAACTTGAGTTGAACTTTTGAAAGCCACATGGAGGGAGAATGAGGAATCCAACTGCCCAAAGTTGTCCCCTGACTGCCACACCCATATATGCAGTCTCTCTCTCTCTCTCTCTCTCTCTCTCTCTCTCTCTCTCTCTCTCTCTCTCTCTCTCTCTCTCACACACACACACACACACACACACACATACACACACACACACACACATCTTTAGATAGATAGATAGATAGATAGATAGATAGATAGATAGATAGATGGATGGATGGATGGATGAGCCATGGAATAAATAGCTAGTTGGATATTCTAGACTCTGGTGGCTTAAGCTTGTAACCCTGACTCTACATGAGGTAATATTATTCTACCTCTCCTAAGCCTCAGCTTTCCTATGTGTGAAGTGTGCATTGCCTATCTACCGGACTTGTGCTGTGTTTGGGAATAATTTGCTTACAGCTTTTTTGTTACATGTTTTGTATTGGAAATCATTTTCTTTTTCCTTTTTCATTTTTAATAGACGGAGCAAGTACAGCAAAGCCAAACAAGAAGCAGATGAAGAGAAACATTTGAATCAAGGTATTAAAAATTGGTTTCAAAAGTAATTTTATTTTTTAAGAGTATGCTTTGTGTTGTCTAACTTAGAAATGTTGGTTAGTGTTTCCCAAATTATATTCTTCAAAGATGTCAAGGTGCAGTTGGTGATTCAAAACTGTGTAAAGTGAGGTTAAAGGCAGATGTTCTGTATAGTCTGTTCATTTTATCCTCTGCTTTGGAAAAAGTATCTCTCTAGCTGGCTCATTTCTGTAGCTGCATGGCAAGATGTAATGCATCGTTATTTTATGCTCATAAGTGAAAAATTGCGGGTGGGAGTGGTAAAAGCATAAGAAGTTATGTAATGATAGCATGTGTTTGCTGGGCTGGCGGCCATCAAGAATGTGTTAGTGGATTCTTGACGTTACAAATAGCCTCAAAGAGTAAGTTCAAAGCAATTGATTTAAGTAGTTGCCAGACGACCCAGCAGTAGTTTGCACAGTACTTTCCGAGACGACCCATTCAGTTATTCGTAATGACTAAGGAAGAGAAAAGGGAAAAGATGGACAGTCACAGAGATGTGGTCAGCTGGCACTGTACATACTCAAGTCCCCAGAGCAAATGCCAGTAGCGAGCTGTCAGTAGTGCACATCGCCCGCCGGGTGCCTCAGAGCTCACATTCTCAACCTGCATCCACATCATTTCAGCTAGGCTCCAGCATTCCCTCCTGCTGAAGCTTCTCTCCTCAGCAGAATGCAAGTGGAGGTTCAATTCAGAGTCCTTATTTTCAAACCCACCAGTGGCCAGTATTCCTCGTATGTGTATTAATCTACGTTTAATCTAAGTCTGTTCTTTATTGGTCATGTACTTACTTGGTTTAGCCATGGGGAAAATGTGAGACCCCTATAAGCAGGGCCTGTGGGAAGAGGGAGTGCCTATTATCTTTCATAAGTAAGGGACAGTGTTAGGACAGTTGAGCTAGGGGCCTCTGGGTGGGAGAACCAGACAACTTGTTCCAAATTTTCTGATAAGGGAGGAGATCTTGTTTTTAAACTCTAATCCTTGAAGTGAGAGGACATTCCAGGAAGTCAGTAGAGCCTCAGCGTCTTAAGCAGTTAGCAAAGTCTTTGTTTACCCACTAATGAAAACCAGAGAAAGAATTTAAACATTTTCATATGTCAACGGCCATCCTTTTCCTATGTGAAGGGCCTTTTTTTTTTTTTTTTTTTTACCTCAACTCTCTAGGTTTATTCATGTTTCCTGGGATATATCCAGTCACTGTATCTCATGTTCATTTCATTACTTAGGCGTTAGAACTTACGTGGATCCCTTTACATATGAAGATCCCAACCAGGCAGTTCGAGAATTTGCCAAAGAAATCGATGCATCCTGCATTAAAATAGAAAAAGTCATAGGAGTTGGTAAGTGTCTGAGTATCTGTCCAATGAGTCAGCTTCCTTTATAAATGTTAAATATGTATGTAAATTGCACAATTACATTCACATGTGTAAGTATTGCATGCATGTCTATATATGTAAATATTATGCACTGCGATTTCCTTATTCCAAGTATAAATGTGATGTTCTTGAGGAACTTTGGTGCAAGTCTGTATTTTATTTTCAGGAAAATGAGCATGGCAATAAAATCAACTAACACATAAGATCTGTAGCCACACTGGTTGGATTCAGGATGCTCTCCTTTTTGCTAGCTGCAAGACTTTTGGGGGAGGTTTACCTTTAAGCTTGAGTTTCCTGTGCTAAATAGAGCCTCTGAGAAGAGGGGCTACCACAAAGCTTTGGGAGGGACTAAATGAACTCATCATTTAGTCTTACTAGCTAGGCACCGATCATATAATAAGCATACCATGACGGTTATTTTATCTTGACTGCATTTTTGACACATCTTGGATTCTTTTCCCTTAGGCGAATTTGGAGAAGTCTGCAGTGGGCGCCTCAAAGTGCCCGGCAAGAGAGAGATCTGTGTGGCCATCAAGACTCTGAAAGCTGGTTATACTGACAAGCAGAGGAGAGACTTCCTGAGCGAAGCCAGCATCATGGGACAGTTTGACCACCCAAACATAATCCACCTGGAAGGCGTTGTCACCAAATGTATGTGGGTCGTCGCTCCCCTTCTAAGTTGAGAGTTCCAGGGAGATTAAATACACATTTTCTTTCTGGGGAAATGACAGATGGGACAGGCCTACTGATTACTAATAAGAGGAAATCAGTGCAGGACAAGTCATTAATCTTTCAGTCAGCTCTAAATGGGTCTATGACTGCAGCTGATGCCCTGTCGCCAAGGCAGCTTGTGTGAGATTTTTGGGGAAATTAATATTGCGGAGTTTTGGGTACACCATACCATCTTTCAGATCTTTGCTAGACCAAACTGATTGTCGCAGGGTAGGCACAAGCAGATGGCAAACAAAATGAGTTTTACAGAAAGCAAAACAAAAGCTCCGCCTCGCCTTGTATGTATGAAGGGGAGGCTTGGGTTCCAGATGCAGGGAGCGAAACTGGGGGATCTTTATTATATTGGGGGATTCGCTTGTCTGCTCTGCCTGATTTATGGCTGTGGCCATTCGGCCCCTATTTACACTAACACCTGGTTGAACCTTCCCTTTTTAGTCCATTAGCGTCCACTGAGCTTGTGAATCACGCTTCAGTTAAAATACGACACAGCTCAACAGACGGGTTTTGTGAAGCAAACTCTGTGCACATCTGTAAGGCTGGCTAAGACCGACTTATAAAGTGCCACACGGACAGGGCACCGAAGCAGGGTATGTTTAAGGTGGCTCTGTGCCAGGAGCCCTGGTACCTAACTACAGTCAGTACAAGTCAAGGGACCTTGTAAGCCTGGGGCTCTGTCTTCGGTGAGGACTGCTCTCGTGTGATTTAAGGCTTTAAGGCGACGGTGAAAAGCTTGTCAATCAACAAGTGATGAGGGTCAGGATGGTTGCCTCAGTGGATGGCGCACAGGGAGGGACTTAGGGGTGAGTTGTTCTTGTAGTGTGCTGAAAGTTCAATCTCTAGGAAGAAGAAACCAAAAACTTACTTTATAAAAAAGAAAAGAAAACAGGCACCTCAAATTTAAGCCTGCATCAGAGTCCTCTAGTAATGATGTTTAGGGGCCAGCAAGATGGCTCAGGATGTAAATATGCTTGCTGCCAAGCCTTATGACGTGAGTTCAACCTCAGGAGCCTGAGTGGCTGGAGGGAGAGAGCTTAAGTCCTATTCCTCTGACCTTAGGACAAGCTCCTTGTGGCATAGGTATCCCAGCCCCATGACACTATATAAATACATGTAATTAAATATGTTCTTTCAGTTGTCAGGACAGGTTCCTAGGCCTCTTCTGAGGCAGTTTGAATGAGTGGCAGGATTGCAGGGTGGGGGTGGAGGAGAACCATCTGAGTTTTCATTCCTAAAGGACTCAGTAAAGGTGATGCCAGGTGATGCCATGGATCCAGGATAACTGACCTAATGATAAAGTGTTTGCTCATAGTTCCATCGGAAGCTGGTGGCAGCCTGGATGGGTTGGTCCATGTTTTGTTTCACTGTTCTCCTCTATAAAAATGGAGAGAATAAAACTTGCCTTGCAAGGTTATTTGGGAGAGGAAGTAAAATATTTAGAGTCATTTGCACAATGACAAATTAAACACACACACACACACACACACACACACACACACACACACACCCCTCTTTAAGTGTTAACAGGTGCTATTATGTCTAAAAGTGTATGCCTCTCCTCACACTGAGAATTCTTCAAAAAGGAAATTTTGATGCTAAGGACGTATAATTTCCTACCTCTGGTGAAGGCTATAATTAGCATAGAATAGTTCTATTTGCTTTTTAAGATTGGTTTTACAGACAGGATATTTTTCTGTTGCCTGTGGCCTTCAAAGCAGCCCAAGCCCCTCACTACTTTAATTAAAAGATAACATTCCCTTTAAATACTTCTGCAGGTCCCTTCTCTAGAAAGGAGGCTCTGTTCAACTCGCATGTTTTTCCTGCCGCAGACAGTGATTTTCCTAGCACCTCTGTGGAAGAGAGAAGAAACAGGGGATCTTTGTGTTAAAGTCCCACCGCACCTTTAAAAACCCGCAGCTATTACAGCTGTAACTGTTACAAACGACTGGGTTCATTTGCATAATGCAGTTGTCACTGAATTAAAATGATTAAAAAAAATTTCTACCAGAGGAGGTGTTGGGGTCCCCTCCTGTTCTGTCCCCTCCCCTCCGAATCTCCTTACCTCTTGTAGGGAAAGAGCCACCGCCTTCCCTGAGCCCGCCCCTGCTTGATTTATAAGCCCTTGTTCGGGAAAACGGATTCTTTCCCTTGTAGAGATCTACAAGGCACTAAAAAATGGATACTTTTAATAAACAGACAAGAGACTATAGGAAACCCAAGTAGATGTTGGGAAGTGCCAGGCTAGGCAGATGGGAGGGTGAAAGGGCTCAGTCTAAGAGTGTGTCTTTATAATCGGACGGTTCCGAGAAACCTAGATTGAGGGGAGGATCATAAGTGCTCCCCATCCCTCTCTCTTGGATCTTTTTTCGGCAGAGCTCCAGAGGGAACTGGTGAAATGGGATTAGGTGTTAGCGCTTGATGGGAGAGCAGACTTTTCCTCATTAGGTGACAGGATCTTTTGATTGAGGCAGGATGATTAACACTCACATAGGTGATTTTGTTGTGTCCAATGACTTGTAGAGGGCAAGTGTGCTGGGGTGAGGCACTCCCACATGGACCTAGCAAGGCGAGAAAGTGTCTCCCTAGGACCTCTTTCAGCAAGACCAGAGAGTTCTTCTTAGCATCCGTCTGTCTGCACCACAGTTCTGACTTTAATTCTTCGCTGGGAGTCTGAATGGGATCATTCTCTTATTTAAAGTGGTTGCCTCTGAAATATGTCTTAGACATGATGGCCACATGCACAAATACAGCCAACACTGAGTAAAGGGTGCTTTCCAGCAGTGAGATAGCCCAGGCTGTTTTCTGACTAAATCGATAAAAGTAAATGCTTTCATCAAAGGGGTTCAATTGCTCTGTACTGCCCTCACACTTTCTCTCTTAGATGGGGGGTGGGGGGTAGACACCAGAGAAGCAGAGTTACAACATTTGCTGATGTACCCCACCCCCGTAACAGTGCTTTTTCAGAAGAAAGAATTTCAGACCCTGATCCATCACCTGTAAGAAATTAAAGAAAGACCAGATGTGGTGGCAGCACTCAGAAGGCAGAGGCAGGTGGATCTTTGTGAGTTCAAGGCCAGCCTGGTCTACAAAGCGAGTCCAGGACAGCCAAAGCTACACAGAGAAACCCCCTCTCAAAAAAACAAAAAGAAAAAGAAAAAGAGAAAAAAGAAATTAAAGAAAGGTTATTTCCTAGGGTCCCTAGGAAAATTATAGTAAAAAAGAAAAGGTTCATTTCCCCCAAGTCCCCAGACCAACCTTCCTTTCAAATAGTTTTATCCAGTATTGAATTCAAGCTCCTGTCTCAGGTGAAATTATTTGGACATATAATCTTATTTGTTTTTTTTTTTTTTAAATCCATAAAATATATTTTGATCCTTCCTCTTTCTCCTCCCCGACATCCTCCAAGTTCCTCCCTACTCCCTCCTTTCCAACCAACTTCTCTAGGAAAACAAAACAAACAAACAAAGAACAAAAGTTAAGACAAAATTTCAAGAAAGATTTGCTCTTAAGATAAATTATTAAAAGAAGCAAATAGAACAGATATGTTAGATGAGAAAGGACAGACTCCAGGACAGAAGGAAGGGAAGGGACAGAGTTCTACATGGTGTGTTGGAACGATCTGGTAATTCCAATACTTGGGAAGCAGAGGTGGGCTGATTTCCTGTGAGTTCAACATCAGCCTGGTCTACAAAGTCCAGAACAGCCAAGGATACACAGAGAAAGCCTGTCTTGAAAAAACAAAAACACAAACAAAACAACAAACCCAAAACTACAGCCCAAGGAAACTTAAATTTCTCTAAATAAAGAAGCTTTCTCTGTCCACAGACTTCAGCATCATACAAGTTGCTCTTCTGGGGATAAAAATCAATGAATTATTCTAAAGATTTTTTTTTCCCCCGCATTTCAACAGGCCTACCCATTTATCATGTCCCCCTGTTGTTTAAGTGAGCAATTATCCATTCATGTGGTCCCTGGGTACCAGAGGCCACTTTTGTTAAGGACCCTGTCAACAAGCCATCCGAAGGGTTAACCTTCCAGATGGAATTTAAGCCTACTTGTCCTCTGAATATTTCATTCCTAGCTTCCCACAGCTGAGGCATGAGCTCAGCCTGTTTTAATTAAATTAGATCGCACAAGACAGGTGTCTTGGCAGTAAAATTTCGCACAGCCCATTTTTATCTCATTAACTGCACTGCTCATCGAGCACTTTTGTTTTTCTTTTGGAAACTAGGTAAGCCCGTAATGATCATCACAGAGTACATGGAGAACGGCTCCTTGGATGCTTTCCTCCGGGTACGTGTCTGCTTTCTATCGAGCCATGGAATGCCCAGTATCCAGGCACTAACAGATCCATTCCTTGTACACATTCTGTTCCGGTGCATTCGTGGAATTTTTTTTTTTTCAGTAGGGTTCGGGAAGAGGAGGAATGGGATATGATGTGATTCTTAAGGCTATTGAATAATCCATGGGCAGTGAGGGTGGTATTTGATTTATTCCCACGCTGTGGAGCTCTTTGAGCCATAGATTCATTACACTTGGACAATTTCCATCTATCACAGGAAGCCAGCCCAGCTCGTTGAGTACACTCTACTCGTGAATTAGTGACTTTTGCTCAGAAAGGCCCGGAAATAATGCCGAGTTTCATTGCATGCCGGATACAGATATTAAAAAAAAAAAAAAAAGAAGCCGGTAATAAATGTTTGGTGATAATTGATTTGGCCTAATGCTAATGGGATTGTTCCCACTCTCTTCCTATGCAGAAGAATGATGGCCGCTTTACTGTCATCCAGCTGGTGGGCATGCTCCGTGGCATTGGCTCTGGGATGAAGTATTTATCCGATATGAGCTATGTGCATCGAGACCTGGCTGCTAGGAACATCCTGGTAAACAGCAACTTGGTCTGCAAGGTGTCCGATTTTGGCATGTCCAGGGTGCTTGAGGATGATCCCGAAGCAGCCTATACCACCAGGGTAAGGACTGCTTGCCACCTCTGGCACTGCATCCATTCTGATGAAACTAATTTTCTCTTGTCATAATGATGTTGGCACATGGTTTTTTTTCCCTCCTCCTCCTTCTTTTTCCTTCTTCTCTTCTTCTTCTTCTTCTTTTTCCTTCTTCTTCTTCCTCTTCTTCTTTTTCCTTCTTCTTCTTCTTCTTCTTCTCTTCCTCTTCCTCTTCTTCTTTCTTCTTCTTCTCCTCCTTCTTCTTCTTCTTCAAGTTTACTTATCCTTCAGGCCCTCTCTGCATTTCTGCATTCATTTTTAAACCATGCTTTAAAAAAAAAAAAAATGAGGGTTTGAAGCCAACTCTAATGGGTAGCCATTTTATAGAGCCACAAATTACAAGCAAAATCAATTCTCTTTCTTCTAAATTTTCTTGGGTAAAGTAAAGTGTTCATGAACAATGAGAAGGTATCTTTAAAACTGAGCCAGGGGTAATTTACTCAACAAATGATACATTATTATGAAAATCAGGAGGTTAGGTGACTTACTGTGTTAAGTGTGCCTATATATACTATATCCCAAATATATATCCATGTAATGCTGAAGTTCTCTCTCTTTCTCTCTCTCTCTCTCTCTCTCTCTCTCTCTCTCTCTCTCTCGCTCTCTCTCTCTCTCTTCCTTCTATATTCCTTTGCCTGTCTGAGCTTTTCAACTTAGTTCTTTTCCATTCTTTGCCAGGGTGGTGGCAGCAGGGGGGGGGGCGGGGTGGGGGGGGTTGCACAAAATTTCTTGATCTAAATAAGCTAAATCAGTATTTCTACTTGTTGCCTAATGGACTTGAGAGTGTATGTACTGAATTTATAAAGCATGTCGCAGTATCTAATGGCTTTCATTTTGGTAGGGACTGGTAAGCAGGGAGCAGGACACAGTGAGGAATGCTCTGCGTAGGGTCAGAAAGCATGCTGTCTTAGGCTAACAATCCGCATATAACACCCTAAAGGAATAAGCGCACAGTCCTCAAATAATTCCAATACCCATAATACAGAGCCTCTTCTAAATTCTGAGACTATCTTTGGTGAGCTCAGGGCATCTTCTATTGTTGTTCTCAAATACTGGAAGAAAAGAGAATTAATAGAATCTTCTAGAAGGGTGCATGTACATTTGGAAATTTTTGAAGGAAAACGGGTGCCCATCTATCTATAAGGTATACGAGCATAGAACACTGGGCCGTCACAGTGACCCACAGAACAGGAAAGTAACCTGGGCAGGTTATAAGACAATCTTAACTGATGGCTGACGGAACCGTGTGTGGTTCGAAATTCAACTTCCTTTCTCCAGATAGAATGTAAAGAAATTTGAAACTCAACTATATGTACTTTTTTTTACATCTAAAGCAAGAAACTTTTGAGGGTGTTTAGTGTAGTTTTGTTTTGCTTTGGAAAATTCCTCTTTTTCTGGGTGAGAGTTTGTTAATTTAACATTTGTGGGTGTGTTTGTGATTTTTTACATTAAAAAACTAATCTAATTAAATAATAGCCTTTCCTTTATGAAAGCATACTGGCTTTTTCAAAGGGCCTGTTTTGAGTATCTTTGTCATGCTATGTAAGACTAGGAAGACAGGGTGGTGGGTAGAATCATCCATTTTGCCTTCCTTTGTTCATTGTTTCTGACTCAGTGTTAAGCGCAGCCTTTGTAAGCCTGGATGGGAGAAATGCATTAAGAAGGCAAAACAAACGTAAGCTACATATCCTTTGATATACCCCAAATAACATATGTATTTATGTAAAACCTGAGATTTCCTCTCTGTAATACTGCCCTAAGCAGCGCTCAGAGAATAATTAGCCAGATTACTCTTTCACTTCCCTGTGGTTAACGAACACATGTGAGAACTGCCTCAACCTGGAAGACTTTAGCTCACGTACACAAGTCTGCTATTGCCGAAAGCTACCTCAGGAATGCAGTTGTCTCGCTTGTCAAGTACGGCATTCAGAAACAAAAAAATGGCCACCACATCTGTGGGAACATTAGGGAATGACTGATAGCTGACATGTTCGCAGGGCGGCAAGATTCCTATCCGGTGGACTGCACCAGAAGCAATTGCCTATCGTAAATTTACATCAGCCAGTGACGTCTGGAGCTACGGAATCGTGATGTGGGAAGTGACGTCGTATGGCGAGAGACCGTACTGGGATATGTCCAATCAAGATGTGAGTGTTTTCCCTGAACTTTAGAAAGTTCTGTGTTACCATACGCTTAAGTAAGCATTGGGTTTGAAATGAAACATTAAAGTCAATGTTTTCTCTCTCTCTCTCTCTCTATATATATATATGCACCTCGTAACCACATTATAGCCAACAATGATTTGATTTCAAGATGAAAATTAAAGTGTTTCCATGGTTTAGTGTAGAGGAAGAAATAGATCCCAGGAGTTATAGGTAAACAATGCAAAGACTGAGGAAACAACTTTCACATGTGGTAAAACCGACACAAAAGTTTCGCTGAAAGAAACCTAGTGGATGTTTGAAAGCTGGTATAGTTGTAATTAGACCTTGGCCCTCAAGGACTCTTAAATAAAGCTTCGCTAAATGACCCTTTGTAAATTATGCACATCCCTTTAAACGTACCATCTGGACTAGTTCGTGAGGGAGTATCTACGATGCATGCAATTTCAGGGACGCATTCAATAATGACACTAATAAGATTCCAGGCTAATAGAATTTAATTACAGACATCTCCAGTGAGGAAGGAAAAAACAAATGCAAAACACAGTTAGTCCCAGATCGGGGATTTCCTAGAACATGTTTTAGTTAATTCTGGAAAAAAATTTTAGGATTAGAAATTATGTGACCCCCACCACCACCATACCATCTTTACTAGTATTTACTCAGGGTGGGACATTATAGAAGAATATTTACAATATGATATTTACCAATTAAAATGATGTCCAGCTCTGCCATAAACTGAGCTAGCTGAGCACTTAAAATTATATGTCGGAAAGCTTTCCTTTTAAATCTTGATTCTGATGCGGAATGATGTCTGTCTGTCCATATGCCTCACCCACGTAAATACAACAGGAAATTACAGAACCCTCACTCTAATAGAACTCAAGTTCCTATGAATGGCCAGAGCAATGGCAAGTCCTGTATTCACATCTAGGTAGGTAGGGTACGGGAGATTTCTCCACAGTGCCTAGCTAGTTGTCGTTGTTGTTGTTGTTTTGTTTTTGTTTTTAAGTAGTATTAACATTGTATCATCAGCCGCTCATGAGAGGAGATTCATGGTGGACAGGATGAAAGATAAGAGCTAGCATTAGGAGATGCAGAAAGACTGGGAGTGAGTGCTGTATAGTCCATTGTTGGAAAGGATTGTAGCTTGTAGATGTCTCCAAGTATTGTCTTTGAGCAATGTATGAATTCAGTCAGTCAGAGAGACAGAGGTAAGCCAAACGAGCATGGTATGCCATCAAGCTTCCTCAACTGCCGTTGAGAGTCCTGCTAAATGAGTGTCTATGAAAGAACAGTATTCCTGCCCTACCTGTTGGCAGACTCGATAATTCTGACAGTTTTGGTTGCTCTCTGCTATGCTTTTCATTTGGGAAGCTTTGAGGCCATTTCTTGCTCACAAATAGTACTGATATGTGTCATCTATATGTTTGTCTGTGTTGATTTTGGGACCAATGGGAATCAGCAGGGAATGTGACATATGGCAAATGGAATTACAACACTGGGGAAAATACATCAAACTAAGTAATTTGAAAAAAGAAGTTATTTGTTGTTTTCCCACCCAGAAGACTTGCATTGAGCTAAAATGGTGTTTGTTTATTTGTTTGTTTGTTTGTTTTTCGAGGGTTTCTTGGTATAGCCCTGAGGGTCCTGGAACTCGATCTATAGACCAGGGTGGCCTTGAACTCCCAGAGATTTGCCTGTCTCTGCCTCCCGAGTGCTGGGATCAAAGGCATGCGACACCATTGCTAAAACATGTTTTTTGTTTAAAAAAAACAAACAAACAAAACAGGAAACCTAAAAGGTCTCTTTCTAGTTGGTTATGGGTAGGGAGCATTCATTAGTTTGAGTTTACCAGGCATAAGCCCAGTGCTATTTGCATTCCCACCAATAGAGAATGCTTTCATCAACTCCAAAGTCAACACCATGTACTTGGAAAGATAAAAGGAACACATGGCTCAAACTGACCTGATATGCGTGTATACAGTGAAGTTACACGAGGTAGAGTAGAGATGTCTACTTTAGAAGGAAAAGCAGTTAATTCCGATGCAATAAGATATTGAAAAATACTTTGGAGATGGTCCTCCCTCAGAAGATGATTACCAGACAGGAGCAGTTTGCTAGTTAAAAAAGATAGCCGTCAAATTTGTGTCTAGAATCTAGATCCACTCAAATTGACTTATTTTCTGTGGCAGGCGAGTTTCTCGGCAGTCAATAGCCCCTTGTGGGATAAATCCAATGTGGTTATGGGATGGCTGCAGTACTTTGTCTTTTTGACAGCAATCATTTGGGTAGGGGCAAAGGGAAAAACAACAACAACGACAAATAAAAGGCTTAAAGTATCAAACAAAACTGCTTCCAATATCCGAGATGCTCATGAGCAATGCTTAAGAGTAAGGAACAGTTTGAAGTGGTTCCCTCCCTGTCTTTGCGCTTGGCGGAAGAAAATCACCTATAGAGCATTCATCTTCCAGTGGAGAGGAGTGTCTGGGAAAAAGCCAATGAGAATGTAGTAAGTATGAGCGAAGCATGGGCTGAGGCAGAAGGATGGAGAGTGGGAGGCCGGCCAACTGAACTATATTGTTAGATCCTGTCTCAAAGAAAAAAAAGGGATGGAGAAAAAAAAATGAAAGAAAGAAAACCAATGTGCTGGCAGTGATGACACATTAAAGGGGCACATTAGAGGGATTCCTTCATCTTATTAGGCAGGAAGACGAAACACTCCGAATGGCCTTAAGCAGTAAGACAGTAGACACTTTCCACTGAAACTCCCTCTTATATGTAAGGCTCCCCTTATAGTATGAACAAATTAAAATTTTGAATAAAGTAAATCAGCAATGGCCTGTGGCCAAGACAAAGACTGAGCTGATGTATTGTGGGCATAAGTTTATTGTTTAGTTTAAATGTTTCTTTGTCTCTCACATCTATTTGCAAACTTTGTTCTGAGAATTTCCTATCTAAATGGTGTGTAAACTCTGCTCCCCAATTGTCCCCCTGGTATGTCAATAAAACAGCTTACAGCCAATCGATGCGCAGGGCAGAGAATAGGGCTGAACTTCCTGCCAGCTAGGGGAGGAGAGTTAGAAAAGGAAGAAGGGGATTGAGCCAGGGGATTTGGCCTCTGGTAGAGGTCCAAGAAGGAGCTGGAGCCAAGGAAAGCTACAGACTGCAACTATCACTGGGATATTTGCAGGGCATAAGACAAAGTAGCATAGAGGGTTAAGAGCAGACATAAACCACTCAAGATTGTATTGTTAACCTTATTTTTAAACAAATATAAAAGAGTCAATTATTTGTGTGATAGTTGGGTTAAGAAGTAAGCTAAGAGAAACAAACACTGTTTTATAAAAATAACATCAACGATGTATAAAAGGGTGTAGATGCCCTAAAGAGAAAATGGCTAGGTGTCTGGAAGTGGGCACTGATGCTGACATAGTCACTACTGCGTGAGGGGCACACAGGACTGAAGTGATGCTTAGGGACTTCCAATTTTGGAATTACTTCCTAAAGGATGCCTGGCACTAGGTGGCTTTTACTGGAGTGTGTAGGTGTGTTGATACTGAATAGCAAGGTGCAGACAGGACCCCCATGATGTTGGAGGGCTGTCACCAGAGCTCTGACACCATGCTGTGATCTAATTGGGTTCTAACCACTTTGGAATATCAATGCATCTTTAGTTCGAGTTTCAGATTGGCACCACTTCCACTTAACAGCTGGCTTTTCCCTCCCGTTGCCAGCAGTACCTGGCTTTGGCTTCTGTAAAGGAGTTGGAGCTGTGCCCGTGCTTAAGCGGCTGGCAGCTCACCACATCTTCCTGCTGTCCTCTCTAGGTGATTAAAGCCATCGAGGAAGGCTATCGGCTACCCCCACCAATGGACTGCCCCATTGCCCTCCACCAGTTGATGCTGGACTGCTGGCAGAAAGAGAGAAGTGACAGGCCTAAATTTGGCCAGATTGTCAACATGTTGGACAAGCTCATCCGCAATCCCAACAGCCTGAAGAGGACAGGGCCGGAGAGTTCCAGGTGTGCCATGCTTACTAATAGTGATGTATGAGGGACTACATCATATGTGACAGGAGAGCGTGGTACATTCTCATCCCTCCCTTTGCAGAGTCCCAGGCTACCTCCAAGCTCTTGGGGTGCTTCTTCAGTTACTCTGAGCCTTTCCTGTTAACAGATTCAGGGCACCTAGAGGCCAGACTCATCTGGTGTAGATCAAGGTAGAAAAGCCTACTGGCCGGTTAGACTGCTAGGAAGTCAAAAGTGAGAAGACTCAAGCCTGCATCATCAGCCGGGGTGCCCACTCGGCTTCAAATCTGAGCTTCTTAAAGGTGTCTCTCTTGTTGTGACACTGACTTAAAAACAGAACATTCCTTCCATGTTAGCCTGTCCTAGGCCTTCCAGTTTTCTTCGTAGACCCTCTGAAATTCTCCTCAAAGAGCCCTAACATCCTGGAAGAGGAGAAATGTATTTGCTATCACAACATAAGAAAGAAACACTCTGGGTAGATGGCAGGAAGAACTTCTAGTCTCTGCTCCTAAATCCCTCCCATTGGCCATGGGACAAAAAGGGCCATCACTGAGCTCTTGAAACGACACTAGACATGGCTGGGACCTTGTGTGACTTTATTAACTGAAGAAAGGCATCTTCTACCATGAGGGGGATTTGTTCTTGTTGTTGTTGCTGCTGCTGCTGTTCTGTTCTTGAAAAGGTTGAAATGGCCCAGAAGCTTCCTTTCCAGGTCTAGCCAGTTTCTTCAATTCCTGGGAGTAAATCTCTCCTACCTTGTTTTCAGCTGTGTTCTTTTTTTTTATTGGGGTGGGGGTTTGGTGAGGAGGTACCTGTTTAAGGCTAACCTTTTAGTATTTGGTAGTGCTCAGCATTTAAAAAAACATTAAAAGTGCCTCAGCCATGAACACCACATAATGTCTGTTCTGCACCAAAGCCTAGAGCAAATTGAGTTAACAGCATCTATTTTTCTCGGCTCTGAACTTTTTCTTGATAATAGTATTTAAATAATACTTGTCACTGTTGATGATAATAGGATATAATGGAATACAGGACAGGATTCAGCACAAAATTAGGCAAATGTGGTGTTCTCCAAACAGAACAAGGACTGCTGAACAAGTATGGCAATGACTAAGTGACACCAAGTGGAGATATTTTCACCCTGAGGTTATCCTGACCTTTGTCAGGCACGTAGAGCCCTGTTCATGAGCTTAGCCTGAAAGTACAAATAAATACAAGCAATTTGCTCTTTGTTTGACAACAAGTGCTGTGGCTCTACATCCCACACTCAATGACAAAAATAAAATCCTATGAGGTAATGTTATTAACTCAAAATTAGGAGAATTCAACCTTGGTTATTTTTATTGTAAGCACATGCTGAATTTTACTCAGAAAAACTTAGACAACTGAAATAACTAAAGGAAGGTCAGAGAGGCAAGTTATTTGGACACAAAATTGATAGTGTAAACTGAGTTTTTATTAAAATATTTATGTGAAAGAGAGATAATGCAAATGCAAATAACAGGTAAAAAATGAAAGCTTTTCAAGGATTGGTTAATTCTATATTTAAAAAAAACAAATCTAAGCATTATAACTTCTGTTTTTAGGAAAAAAAAATTGTCTTAATCGAGGACATTATTCCAACTTAAATGTCTGTGCACCATCATAGTTTCAGGCTAAAATGTTGAAATCACACAGACTTTCTGTGGTTTTGAGGGTAAAGAGAAGTTTAAGAAAACCATGTTTCTATGTAGGAAATTACAATAGGGGTGTTATAAAATGCCTCTCTGAAGGTCTAGCCTGTGGTCATTATTAAGTAGAAAGGCAAAGATGACTGAGTCTCTTAAAGACTGCATGGGAGATTCCTTGCGTATCTCTATCATAAGACGGAATGCCAAGTCAGTCCTGACTGTCGATCTGATATGACAGTAGTGCCTTGCTTAAGAATGACAATGACTAAGTTAGTCAGAAGCGTTGGCTTCACTGGGACCATTCTTGGCAGAGGAATCTGAGGGGCACATACCCCAATCCAAAGAGCCATCACAGAACAGCACTCTTTCTGCATGCAGGTCAGGCGAGGGTTGGTTAAAGAGAAGATTAACTCCCACTGTCCCGGGGCTCCTGGGAATTCCCTGAGCGTGTCTGCAGGCCTAGCTAAGAACATGGTAGACTTGAACTCTCACTCCCTGCTGCTCTCTCAGCTCACATCAAGCCTGGCAGCTTGCAAGCTCCCAGTTTTCCTCCATCAGGCTTCACCTGAGCTTTCCATAGTTGTGGTATTTGAGCCTCATTGAAAAAAAAAGAGAGAAAGAAAGAAAGAGAAAAGGAAAGTGGATTCTTTCACTGAAGACTGTACAAGTTTGAGTCACAGAGGCTACCCCATGCTCTACCAAGTTGGGGTGGTCAAGAACCTGCTGTGAGGTGCAAATGCTGGCGGCTGGGGGTGGAGACACACATTAATTTTGTTTGGCAGTTATTCTACTTACCTCTTGGTTTGACCCTTTGTTTCCCTAGCCTGTCCCGCGCAGTCGGACTTCTATCCATTTTACAAGTTCTCTTTCCATTTTCAGACCAAACACAGCCTTGTTGGATCCCAGCTCCCCTGAATTCTCGGCCGTAGTATCAGTGGGTGACTGGCTGCAGGCCATCAAAATGGACCGGTATAAGGATAACTTCACAGCCGCCGGGTACACCACGCTAGAAGCTGTGGTTCACATGAGCCAGGAGTAAGTACTCAGCGATGTAACACCAAAGGGTAAATCTAGATTTCATAGTATTTTCCTGTTTTGCTTTGAGCTTCATAATCATTCCCTACCATTAAATAGTTTAAAAAAACAAAAAGAAAGAAAGAAAGAAATCTGGAATGCCTCTCATTTTGATTCAGTGTAATTTTACACGCTCTCTATTATACCTGCATTGCTGTGTTGGATTGCTTACTGGAACATTTATACACCTGCCTCGTACTGTATTAATTGTGGCTGATTCAAATGTATGTCTGCATGAAACCTTGAGGAGGAGATTCTCTGCACCCGCCATGACTTTCTCTCCCTCTCTCTCGGTCCCATCTGCAGTGACCTGGCGAGAATTGGCATCACTGCCATCACGCACCAGAATAAGATTTTGAGCAGCGTCCAGGCGATGCGAACCCAAATGCAGCAGATACACGGCAGGATGGTTCCTGTCTGAGCCAGAACTGAATAGACTCAAAACTCTTGAATAGTTTACCTCATCCATGCACTTTAATTGAAGAACTGCACTTTTTTTAACTTCGTCTTCGCCCTCTGAAATTAAAAGGAAAAGCAAACAAGAAAAATATCTGCAGCGTTGCTTGGTGTAAGAGATTGCTGAAACCGCGGGGCTTGTATGAACGACCCTGATCATCGCAATTAAACCCGGAGCCAGTAATTTCTCAGAATTACTCTGTCCGTCGCTGGTGTGTAAAATACATGTACTTATATAAATAAAACTCTGCCTCCGAGTTTCGATGCTGTATTTCCCGTCAGATACCCAGCTTTTAAAGTTACCCTAATCCTTTCTCTGTCTGGAATTTCAACCGAAGGATTTTGTCTGTGGCATCAATTGCAGTCATCACTTCTCAACGGAACGACGAAGACCTCTGGGCCCCAGGAGCATTGGCAAAGGACTCTACGGTGGCTGTCAGGGCTTGGTTTTATACCACAGAGTAAAATCCAGGTGAAAGCCACATGGCCCATTCATGCTGCCTCTTCAGTGCCCAGGAGACTTGGTGGATTTTTGTGACATAGAGGAGGCTACAAAGAAAAGGAAAATGGATTTAAAAAAAAAAAAAAAAGCGAACTCTCAAGCCCTATTACCCCTAACTGGACAAATGAGGTCTTTGAGGGCCTGAGGCTGTGCCGTATAAAGTTTCATTTGGGAATGCTACAAACTTATCATAATTTCCTTATGGAAAATGGGCTGTGACAATCCTGAATGGGGAATTTTTCACACGCATACCCCTTTTAAAGTGGCAACTCCCAAATTTACAAGGTAAGTTAATAGAATGAGCAATGAGCTTCTGGTAAATTCCTCTCTCTCTCTCTCTCTCTCTCTCTCTCTCTCTCTCCCTCCTCCGCCCCCTCTCTCTCCTCCTCTCTCTCTCTCTCGCTCCCTCCCTCTCTTCTCCTCTCTCTCTCTCTCTCTCTCTCCCTCTCTCTCTCCTCTCTCCTTGCTTCCTTTTGAAACACTGAAAAGCACCATGCCAGGTGCTAGGTTATATGAGATTTTGGTCCTCTTTTCATAGTAGAAGACACCAAAACCAATACAGTTCCCCTATTATTCTTCAAGAAACAGAAAATTACCTGAAGCAAAGTCAGGGTCATGTGGACGGATCCTAGACTCCCCACTAGCTGTGGTTCCCTCAAGAAGGGTACCCTTGGCCTTTGATGACTACTTGTTAGTTTCTGGATGTCAGATGTGTTAGGAGTGTTTCTAACTACTGAAGTGTGCATCCCATCTTTTCGGGGGAGTCATTTAAATAAGGAAGAATGTGTCTGTCTTATCCAAGTAACCCTTGTAGCAGGCCAGCTGGACCACGGAGGAGTCACCAACATGTCAGTGCTAAGCCTGCGAATGTCACTGACTTCCCCATTACCAGAAAATGACTTACTAAAACACACTCTACTTCCATTAGCAGCATCCAGTGCCTCTCAATCTTAAGTTCTAGAACTTTCTTTTAGAAGCAGTTATATTATATGGTAGTTCATTCCTAGATGCAAAAGGCCAATTTTTGCACCAGGATTTTTGGTTTAACTATTTCAGTTTTAACACTTTTAACCAAGAGCTTGGTTGAGTTAAATGACCTCTTTTTTTTTTTTTTTTTTTTTTTTTTTTCTTTTCCTGAAAGCTATTTCTTATAGAATAAGAAATGTTAAATTTGATGCAGTCAAATTATGGTAGTTTAGCAATAACATTTTTTTTCCAATATTAGTTGTAAAAAAAGCTTTTCTGTTCTCAAGGAATCTGATTTTTTTTAAAAGTACTTCAACAATTTTTGTTTTAGCTCTGCTTTTGCTGAAGCCTAGGAGTTTTTGATTTTCATGCTAAAAGTTGACAATTGTGGGTGGGGTTCTGTCTGCATTTTTCATCTTCCTTGTTTTGTTTTACAAATATAGTTTTGTTTAAGACCCTCTGGAAATTTGAGGGTGCATTGTTTTGTTGTTGTTTTTTGTTATTTTCATTTATTCTTTGTGTGTATACGTGCATGCAGGCACATATGTGGCCTATGTCTGGAGGTTAGAGGACAATATACACAAATCAGTTACACATGTGTGCCCCAGGGATGGATATCAGGGCGTTAGGCTTGGCAACAGGCATCCTTATCCACTGAGCCATCTCACTGGCCCAAGTACTTTGTTTGAAATCTCTGCTGTCCTAGTCCAATAAGAAAGCATTATGGAATTACACATGAAGTGAAAACAGAATATTACCTGGCAACCAGTGCTGAATGATTAAAGGGTTCCCTTTGGTAAAGCCACCAACTTGAGGCCTGACATGTTTTGCTAAGCATGGAATGTGTTCAAAGCACAACTTCACTAAGGTATTCTAACAAGTTGAACGTTGTTTACGGTGTTGAACCTTTTGCTGTTCCTTGGCAGCTATCTCAGCAAATGGTATAATAGGGGAGGAAGGTTACTTCATTCAAAGACCACCTTCTGAGTCTTAACCTCTGTTAGAGTCAAGGCCAATGGAAAAGGGGGAAAAAAAGTTCCAAGTGTCTGCAATAATACCCAAAGTCCAGCAAAAGTGTTTACTACCTCCTGAGGTCTTAGCAGTGAACATGAGAACAATAGGAAAGCCACACTGTTTCCCAGGGTGTGGAGCCAGACTCTGGCACCCTGACAGCTATGGAGTCTAAAGCCAACTGAAACGTTGACACTGGAAACTCGCCACACTTTGCTTCCTAACTCGGTTCCGCCACCTGTAAATTAGAGAGCTAATGATACCTTTGCAATAATAACAGCTTTCCCCTGACGTGGTCGTGTGCGCATGTGAGAAGTGTTCTCACAGAGAGCTCCCAAGAGGAACGAACAGGTGCTTTCTTCCCACCTCATCCAGGTTCACTGAATGGTCCCTGCATGTGGCCCAATGGCCCAAAGGCAGATCGGGTGCAGAGGACCAGGCAGATGAAGCCCCTTCCTTCACTTTGGTTTATGTGAGGCTGGGATGACATATGTATGCATCGGTATTAAAAGGCACCTGTAAAGATATTTGCACTTCCTGTGACTGACTCCAAAGGGCAGCGTTTTGTGTATTCTATTATTTCTTCCTTGGCTTCGACTCTAGAACTCCCTTAATACTAAAGGAACTGCCTGGACTCTTAACTCTGACATTAACCAGATGTCAGCTTTCACGGTCCCTTTCTTCTCTTCTTGGATAGCTTTCTTCACCTAAGCAAGCCCCACCCCCCACCTACGCCACGCCCACTCGGTACTATGAGTACATTTCTATGATGTATATCTATACTCACATTAAGTGAAGAAGGGCTTAGCAGACAGAAGGGTGCAGACTTAGCCAGAAGAACTTCCCACAAAACTTTGCCCGAACACATGGCCTGGTTGCATGTCGGAATTTTAAGGTCAATGCCGTCTTCTCCTTGTCCTTCATGAGAACAAACATGTGCTTGACGAAGCCCGTGTATGGACAGGTTTCCAAAACTACATGTGATGGACTTGCTGCCTCCCAGAAAGAAAAAGTTACGAAGCATGGCAGATCCTCGTTCTTTTACTTTTTTTTTTCTTTTCCTTTTAGTTTTTGTTTTGTTTTTGTTTATGAGACAGGGTCTCACCTTGTAGCCTACCCTGGCCTGAAACTTGTTATATAGATAAGGCTAGCCTCAAACTCTTAAGAGATTCACCTAGCCTCTGTCTCCTGAGTGCTGGAATTAAAACAGTTTGTGCCACTCTGCCCAGCTCCCTTTTTTTTTTTTTTCCCAAGTAGTTCAGATAGCCACATGGTGGTGGCTCACTCCTGTAATCCCAGCACTCAGGAGGCAGAGGCAAGCAGACCTCTAGGAATTCAAGGCCAGCCAGGGGTTACATAGTGAGACCCTGTCTCAAGTAATAACAATAATAGTAATACTTTGGATAATTATAAAGAGCCTCCGTGCTGACAAGTGAGTTCTTACTCATCCGGGTTGAACGTGCATATTAATGGCACTCTGTATGCACTGGGCATTGACACTTTTCTGTGACCCCAAAATGGTGTGTGTCCTGTTTCTCTTTGGTATAAGTGTGGCTTGTAATTGACTCGTGGACTGCTGGCTGGTAATACTGGCTGATGGCTTTTGTCTCTTTTTTTCTACAGGGAATAGACTGCTATCTCAGCCCCACAGCCCTTCCTGTTGAGAACAAAGCCCTTGGAAGAAAACAGAACGCACCCTCCACGTTTCCTTCTCAATGTTGTTCTCTGGCTTCTCTTCTGTCAGTTTGGAGGCAAAGAAGACGCGACCAAACACCTGTACCTGAAAAGCAGAAGATATGTTGCAAGTCCCCTTCACCCAGGAACACGACAGCATCTAGTGCTGGCATCTGCTCTCCAGCTACACTGAGGAATCTACTGTCTCAAGGCACCAGCTCTGCAGAGCGCTCGCTCCCAAACTCCTTGTGGTTTTATTTATATGTATTTCCATATTTCATTCCTGTACTGTCACCGCTGCATCCGTGTGGCAGCAAGTGACCAAATGTTACAGGTTTGCCTATGGACGCCAGGTCAGGCGCCGCCACGCAGAACAAAGCCAGTTCCGTACGCTGCCTACAATATGCATTGCTGAAGAAACATTTTACCCAGGGTGTGCCATTGCAGTGATATAAATATATTTTTTTCCTAGACTAAAATATGACCTGAATATCTCTTTTGATGTGTGTACATAAGTTTGAGTGTGTGTATATGTGTGTGTGTGTGTGTGTGTGTGTGTGTATGCGTGTGTGTATGTGTGTGTGCATGTGCGTGTGTAACCTCATGCTTAGAACTGCCTGTGAATGTTGTGGAATGCTACACCTGGAGAGTTCTGGTTTACTACCAGTTCAGAGATAAAGAGTCACATGATAGGCGAGGCCCAGAGACCATGCCCATCCATTGGGAAGACAGTTTGGCTTTATCTGTGAGTGTAAGGCAGCTGTCACATTTACCCCAAGAAGCAATTCTACAGCTTTGGACAGTTGCTTTTTGCCTCGATGGTGGAGAGATGATTGGATATAAGCCTGATTCGCCAATTCCACAATGGAGAGAGAAGGGAATGGAGTCCGTACAGTGACCCCGGATAGAGGACGAGTCGCCTTTGTTCCCCTGCATAAGTGAACTTGATGAATGCGAACAAATATATGCAATTCATATACTTTTGGAGATGAACTAAGATATGTGTGTCAGCCTTGAGATGACGTGTCTGGAGTAATACTTTGTGTCCCAGTGTCACAGAAAAATACGTACATGCCAGTGGCTCTTGAGGTTTAATGTAGTTGGGATGAAGTGGCCTCTAGCAATTCCAGGTTCCCCAATTACGTGTGGAAAGTTTCTCCGGTAGTTAATATGCAGCTAACTCCTTTTGCCCTCGAAAGTGCATCAGTCTTCTAGAACCCTGAGTTCTGGTGTATGAAGATACAGTATTGACAGGATTCATATACCGAACTCCAGCCAGCATACTGCCATTTTACTTAACCTGAGTGGCTGCCTTGCTTATTCTGAGCTATGGTTGCAGAAACTGTGGCTGTTTATATAAGCTATAACATCAAATCAGGGAAAAATGGGGGAAAAAGATTCTGAACCATATATTGTTGAATAAGTAGAGAAAAATCACCAATAAATATTTATTGCATTCTGACAGGGTGTGTGGCATTGTATTCTTGTAACTATGCCAGAGTGACAAAGTTAATTCACCCCTTTTGCAGGGGACCTTAATATATTTTTAAAGGGATGTGCCTATGCATTGATGCCTGAAAAATATGTGTTAAAAAAAAATGAGGTATGAAGTGGAATCTCTGAGTAGATCATCTTTCCCAGAGGTCAGATGGGAGGAGGCCAACTTCCGGGGTCTGCGTCCAGCCCAGGAGCAAGTGCTGGCCTGGTGAGCTGGAAGGCAAAATTCTATTCAGATCTACTAAGCAGCTTCAAGCTGTTCCCTGCACCAAATCAAGTTGTTTCACCATGTGTCTGCAGGAAATCTTAGAAATGAAATATTCTGGTGTGTTTAAAAGAATAGAAGAACGGTTGTATTCACAACATGATTGCTCTGTGCGTTCTGAGACCTCTTGTATTCATCTGTGAAGGGTACGTGTATTAATCCATACACTCCTATAGCCTCAGTTATTTGTCTGAAGACACTTAAATTTTGACCAGTAAAGGAAAGTTCTAGAAGCAATATTTTCACTCCTTTAGCATTGTCCAAATAACATCAATTATTAATAAACGCTGAAGAGTGCATTTATTTTGTATTACTCCAAGTCTGTTGGAATATGCAAGGACTGTGGTTATAATTAGAATGTATAAGGCATATTATGATTTAGTTCATTCTGAAAAAGAAATTAACCAAACATCTCTTGGTTCATACACGTTCCAAATGTTGAACAATCTTTTGAGTTAGCCATAGATTTTCTATTTTGTTTTTATTTGTCAAGGTATTTTTCTTCCCTTCATGAACTTTAGGTACACATAACTTATGTCATTTATTTATGGTCTTTTATACCTAGTTTGTAAAGTTGTAAAATAGCAAACTAAATGCAAAGAGTTTGCATTTGAAAGTAATAAAGTAGTTGCCGTATACAAACCCAAAATCTGGCCGTCTTTGTTCTATTTCATTTTACCTTCTTTGGTGTTGGGGACACATGCTAGGCAAGTGCTTTACCAAAGAGCTCGACCCAGCCTCTTTTTACTTTGAGTCAAGATCTTACTAAGTTCCCCCAACCTGGTCTGAGATTCATATTATAGCCCAGCTGACCTGGACCTTGGCAATCCTTTGACTTATGTCTCCCTAGTAGCTGGGATTACAAGCTTGTACCACTCTGCTTTGGTTGTATCTTTTCAGTAATTTTCATTATTATGGTATTGCTCTATAACTTGTCATTTAATTAAACACAGAATCTTAGCTCCTAATATTTGGAGAATTTCAAATATGTGATTAATTATTTAATTAAAACATTTATTTTGGTTTTGTTTTTATAAATGTTTGACAAAATATCTCACCATGTATGTAACCCAGGTTGGCCTCAAAATCTCAGCTTCATGCTGCCATGCCCAGTTTAATAATTAGTATTTTAATTGTACATGTTTATGAAGTACAGTGTGAATTGATACACTTGCACAATGTGTGAAAAGGCACTGACTTCTTTCCATTGAGAATCATGTATCAAGAATAATCCGACTCTGAGATTCTATATTCCATTTTAAGACTAGACTGTAGTCCAGGCTCCCCTGCCTACTACTCTACACAGTGTAGAGTAAGGTTCTTACATTCCCTGGGCCTGTTTCCTTATTTGTACCAGGGTAATTGTAATTCTATGGGCTTTTATAAAAATAAAATATGTTGACATGTTCGCAACAATGTGTAGAATCTATGGTCGTTTTCAGTCTGATGACATCAATGTCTTCAGTAGCCTCAGCCCTCTACCCTCTTACATCCTTGTTACTGATCCAAGATGCCAAGCACCAATTGCTTTGTTTTGTTTTATTGTATTTTCTCAAATTACATCTCCTCTCTCCTCTCCCTACCTCTCAGGGACAAGCATGACATAACAAGCTATAATATGGCCAGGCACCTACTAAATCACATCCAGGACTGGACAAGGCAACCCAATAGGAGGAAAAGGGTCCCTTGAGTAGGTGAAAGTGTCAAGGACAGCCCCTGCTCCCACTGTTAGGATTCCCACAAGAACACCAAGCTCTTCAACCATACGAATATGCAGAGGACCTAGGGCAGACCCCTACAGGGCCCATGACCTCTGTGAGCACCCATGAGTCCCAGTTAGTTGATTTCGTGGGCTCCAAGCACCAGTTCTGGGCTTTAAAACCAGATCCATGGGTCCCGCCAGTGAAGCCCAACAAGGTTCAAGATCACACACACGCACGCACGCACGCACGTACGCACGCGCGCACACACACACACCAACCCAGCTTTGTAATTGTTACTTTTAAATGTGTACATATGTCTTGAAAGGGGAATTCCATAAATGTCCTCAAATTCTAAATTGGTTTGGAGATACCAAACCATTAAAAACTAGCCTTCAGATAAATGCTTCATGACATTATTTCGTAAAAATAAGTATCAGTTGGTAAAAATCCCTGTTCATTGAAAACCAGTCTCAAGGCCTTAACGTCTATCAAGCAAAATCTTGGGAATGAGGGCTGACTTCATAGAGCAGAGGCTACATAGCCTATTGTAGCCTGATAAGAATGCGAGGGGTTACCATAGCAACTCTTCCATGCACTGAGTGATGGGTCCAGTCCCCTCTCAATGCAGCCATGCTTGACATACAAACGAAGATCACCACAGAAGGGCAAGTGAATCTGGACAGTCATTTTTAGAGATCCATATTTATCCTTGGAAGACCAAAGCAAGTGTGGAATGCTGGGAAATCTACTCTTAAATGCATGGGGAGAGGAACTGAAACTTGTCAAAAGCACAAGCAGATGTGGGAAGAGGTCAAGGAAAACTTCCCCAGGAGTGAATTCATGTAGTGGTGGTCTCTGAGCTTCAGCTTTCCCCACAGGCACTTCTATAACTCATTTCCCAAAGATGCGAGGAAGTTGAGGACAGCTCAACTTGGCTAAAACATTCACATTCTCACCCTCGTCTGTCACATTCCTGGGTTTCAAGCCGAGTAGATGTCCACTTCTCCCCCCAATCCTCTTCTACACAGAAGTGCCTCTCTGTCTCCAGAAGCATTGTTTTGGAGCAAACACTTCAGGTTTTCCTTGACTTGAGTATTTCTGAATACACTTATCAGACGTGGTTGTTGCTGGGCTCTGTTTCTGTAATTTTCCCAACAGTCCACAAAAGTAAAGCAAACAAAAGCAATGTTTTTAATCCCTCCCCAACGACACACTGTGTGGTGGCTATATAAGTCGTCTAAGGCCACCTTGCTGCTGAGTATGGAATTGGAAAATCAAACACAAGCAAAGAGCCTCTAAAAAGTGGTTCTCAACCTGTGGGTTGCTACACTTTTGGGGGTTAAAAGACCTTATCACAGGGGTCACCTATGACCACCCAGAAACACTATTATTTACATTACAATGTAAACATAGATATTTACATTACATTACAGTGGCACGATTACAGTTATGAAGTAGCAATGAAAATAATTTTATGGTTGGGTGTCACCACAACATGAGAAACTGTATGTAGTAAAGGATGGCAGCATTAGGAAAGGTGAGGACCACTGATCTAAACATTGTGGGTTAGCTCTTCACCACCCTGACATACTATATGAGGTAGCCAAGTTGCTCTACCCAGTCAGTGTAAACTGTCAGATGAGTGTATTCCAGTGTGCACTCAACAGTACTAACACACCATTGTTAGCTGTGTGTGCTCCACTGTATTGTTTCCTGGCTACTCTATTGCCAGGTGGGCTATTTTTTAACTGATCTGTCATTCTCCCCCCCCCCCCTTCTCTCTGCTTTCATTGAACAAGTAATAATTTAATTGCAATATTTCTCTAAGACAGCACTTTGTAAGAATTAATCTTTGTATTCTAGTTTTTGCTAAAGCATAATCTACTGCAGCTAAGATACTGTCATCTGATATGGAGTCAGAGAAGGGTGGAAAGCAGTGGTAGTTTTCTTTAATTACCATTTTCATGTCCAGAGCATAAACGCTACAGGCAACACATCTCAAGTGCCATTTTTCACTGTGTGATGGCCTGTGACACAGGGAGGCCAGTCATTATCCAAACAGAAGCACGAGGTGGGTCCCATGACAACAAAAAGATTAACTGAGGCATAAGTGGAACATAGCCTAATAAAAGATTTTTATATGAACACCCTCTTTCAGCCACTTTCTAGTCTGAGGGACCTTAGATTGACCATTTCGCTCCCTGCGAGTCACTTTTCCCATCTGTAGAAGGAAGTGAACTGCCCTGGTATTGTCCAGTTGGTGTGAAAGATCAGAGCAATCAGTCAGTGGGAAACTGCTGTGCTAAACAGATGTCTTCATGTGCTAATCAGATGGCATGAATGCCAAGCACAGTTCAGAAGAGTGCAGGTAAGTTCCAGGATGAAACCTTAGGGTGCTAAGACACCGAGGGGGACGAGTGTCAGCACAAGCCCAAATAAGAGCAGATAACCCGTGGTATACTGTACAACTCCCCTTCAATTTGTTTGATTTAATAAACCCATTGGTTTATTAAAGGCTCTGAGAAGGCCTCTCTTCAATCAATTTTGCCTTTTTTTTTTTCATTTTTTAATTATGTTTCTTTTTAATATTTATATTATTACACATGAATAAAATAAACTACATCCAGCCTGAAGAACCATTGGATAATCAGGAATTATATAAATGTTACATTCATAGTGATTTGGCTATTTATATTTGGAAAACTTGAAGTAAACATCATTCCTATCTTGTTGGGTCTAAATTTCTGAATGAAAATCAATGTCTACCATATCTCATCTTGATTAACTTAAAACATCTATCTTGATCTAAAAACATCTTAACCCCTAACCAACTAAGCTTAATTGTAAGACTAAACTATCTGGTCTTCAGCCCCATCAGAGACTTGAGAAGGAATAAAACTTAAATACTTGAGTGGACCAGAAATGCAGGTTAGCAGCTTCGAAAATGAAAAATATGACTGAGACAGTTTACTGCCTGAACAGTCACCCAAAGCTCTCTATAACATTGGAGCATCATCTTCAGCCTTCTGGTCCAATATATCTGACAGACATATTTGCCAGGCAGGAATAATTGAAGACTTGCTTACCCTGTCTTGGCAGAGTTCAGCCATCAACTCTCAATTTCGCCATTCTAATTTAGAATTTTGAAACTGAATTTGAAACTGGAATCCTTCTAATTTCTCTGGAGAACGGGGCTGTTTTCAAACACATTTTGCATATCTGTTCTTTGGGGTCTCAGACACAAAAACAGCGAAGTAAGGAGGGCTATGAGGATTTACCCGCTGTAGGACTGAGGTCTGAGACCAGCGTGAGCGTCCCTTAGCTGAAGGGCTAGCCCCAAAGTTTCCCCTACCACACCTCAAGGCATACCCAAGTTCTTAACCCTGGTTTCAGCTGATCGGAGACTTCTCTTTCTGTGTTGGTGGTTGAGCAGCTGTAGTGCTGGCACGGCTTGGAGCAATGAGGTTTGGAACAAAAGTTAGAGATCGTGATATCTCAGAACGGGACAGTTGAAGTTTTCATCTCAGAGCGCACGAGGATGCTGTAAACCACGAACTTTACAGTGCACACCGGAAGTCGTGACCTAGGCTAAGATGTCCCAATTCTTCCAAACAAACGAAAGAACCAAATGGATTTTGACAATGGAAAAACTGCACCATGCACTTAACTCAACAACCCGATTAAGGCCTATTGCTGGGGGCTGGGGGGAGGCGGGCAGAGGTCTTAGTTGTTTACCCTTTCCCTTTGGAGGAAGTGCCCCTAGCCACTGACGGCTCCCACTTGAATAGTTAATAGACCACTGACATATCTGATTTCTGGCAATCACCCTAGATATGTTTTTTTGTTTATAGCACCGCTGGAGAAAACTTGATGAATGCTTGGGAGAAAATAGAATTAGGACCTGAGAACACAGCCGAAATCAACTTAGTAGAAGACAGACAGCGCTTTGTGTAGAGCTAGAAAACATAGCGATGCGAGAACGTGGCCTAACTGTAGACTCGGAGAAACTATCTATTACACACATAATCTGTAGGAGGCAATTCCGGCCCACTGTACTAATCTGCGGGTCTCACTACCTAGTAATCAGATTGACTTGTTCTAATGAGACCCATGTTGCTTGTAATCAGACTGGCGTTGCTTATTCCTGTCTGTATTCCATAAGATGCACTTTTACACGGCTCAGATTGCACCAGATGCTATAAGAAATGGCTTTCCATTTTACTCTATTACCAGCATTTTTCCTTCTTCCAATTAACATAATTTAAAATCAGCCAGAGGCAAATATGAGGGCTGAAAAGTTGCAAGGAAGTTTAAGAAATACTTGATAGAAAAAGGCAAGAAGCCATCCCTGAGCAACACTCTTTTCTTCTTTTCTTTCTTTCTTTCTTTCTTTCTTTTTCTTTTTTTTTTTTAACAACATGAGCAGTTGGACATGGCAACTCATAGATCTCTTCTCTTTTCAATGGCTCAGGATTTACTTGTGTGACTTATTGAAATATTAGAGCCTCTCTCAGGAGGCTAATTATCCTGTAGGTTTTCTCGCTTTTACATTATCTTGTGAATGACATAATAGAACTGCTGCCTCATTTACCATTTTATTAAGGTTTAATTGAGTTCATCCTTTCTGCCCTCCCCTCCCCCCCCCCCTTTCCCTCTCCGTCTCCCTCCCTCCCTCCCTCCTCTAAATGATGATGAGCTTATAGAATCAAAACAAATTCTCAAGGGCTGGAGAGATGGCTCAGCAGTTTAGAGCACTTGCTGCTCTTGCAAAGGACCAGAGAGTTTAGCTCACAGCACCTACACCAGGTGGTTCAGAACCGCCTGTAACTCCAGCTCCAGGGATCTGATGCTCTCTTTTAACCTCTGCAGGCACATGCCCACACATGGCATTCATACAAGTGCACGCACGCTCTCACACACACACACACACACACACACACACACACACACACACACACGGCGGATTCTCATTTGTAAAAACAAGAAGACACTTGCAAATTGCCTGTTTATAAGTCAGGTCCTCGCTGTTGATAAAAGAGCTGAACTTGAAACCAGAAGTAACACAATGAAGCAATGCTTCCTGATACAGAATGCTGTTAGGTGGAGACAGATAGATAGCTGATGTGGGAAGACTAATTTTCCTGTGATTTCCTGGCCACAAAATCTTTAGGTATGAACTCTCTTGTCTGTGCCTGGAGCTCCTGTGAGTAACATATCCAAAATTCATGGTCCCTCGGGTCACATTCATTTTCAATGTTTTTAGTTATCATCTATTAATTATATGTAATGAAAGGTTTCATTATAACATTTTTCATACACGTATTTTGATCATATCTACTCACAGTTACTCTCTCCTCACCTTCCCTCCCCCTCTTAAGTTGTCCCCTACTTTTATGGTTTTCTTCTTCTGACCCAGTATGTTTACTTAGGGGTGCTTACAGGAACATGGGCGAGGGGTTATTTACAGACTTATAAGCAGCTACCAGTGGCTGCCAATTGAGGAGCATCTCTCTCCCTCCTCTAGAACCTGTGCCTGAGAGTTTTCTGTCGACTTGATACAAGATAGAGTCATCTGGGAAGAGGAAAACTCAACTGAGAAAATGCCTCCATCAAGCTGGCCTGTATGCAAGTCTGTGGGGCATTTTTGTTACTAATGGTTGATGTGGGCATGATGAGGCCACTGGGAGTGGTGGCACGCCTGGGTTGGTGGTCCTGGGTTGTATAGGAAGTGGGTGGAGCAAGCAGGTTCATAGTACTGCTCTGTGTTTTCTGATTTAGTTGCTGGCTGCCTCCAGGTTCCTGCCTTGAGTCCCTGCCCACCTGCTCTCTAGTGGTGCACCTTAATGACGACCTAAAAAGCAAACCCTTCTCCCTTCAAGTTGCTTTTAATCATTATTGTTGTTGTTGTTGTTGTTGTAACAGTAGAAAACTACCTAGTACACACCCATGATTTAGCTGCCTTGGGTCCCTATCCAACAATAACTAACAGGCTTTAGTTAAGGGCCCATGATCTTCCTTTCCATCATTTGAGCAAGACTGACTCAGAACCAGCTATGAAGTTAGTCTATAACCAGAGACAACTCTTGACAGAATCCCTGATTCAGAGATGAAGCCCTAGCGAAGCTATAATCTGCTTTTTGTTGGTATGAGGATTGACCTTCTTGCCCGTAGATCACTTTCCTATGAACCAAAGACACTGTTCTATCAGGTGGCCACTTAATAAGCGTCAGAAAAGTCATCCTCAGGATAAAGGCGATGTTGACAGAAAGAGACTATCAAAGTCATGATGCTGTACTTACGGGCATTCTAGACCTAGCTTGTTCATGTCAACGGTGGCCTTTGTGGAGTGTGGACTCTAAGGAAATCTGTAAAAGCTACTCATCAGTGATACTGTTTTCCTTTTTCTTCCTGCCTGGAGTGTTCTCTCTTCCCTCTTTCGGCAGCTGGCTGTTAAGTACTGACCAACTATTGGCAGCTGAGGTCTCTGGCTGACCTCTCTGCCTGAAGCTCAGCTTACTCTTCCCCTTTCATATTAAAAGCGAGTCACTTCCCCTAGATTTTCTGTTACTGGGAATCCAAAGCATAGTAACTAGGGTTTCTTCATAGTAACAAGAGTCACCAGTCACAGAGCCTTGAGCACAACTAAGAACTATGCTAAGTAGTAACTCACTGTAGCTCATACCATTTACCTCTGCAACGAAGAAACTTTGATTATTTCTAGCTCATAAAGAAACTAAGCCAAAGGATGCAAATGCCACTTATCTAAGTGTCAAAGATGTCTGCTTAGATTCCTCAGACTCTCAGTGCTTCAGACGCTCAGGCCAGGCCTCCTTCATTTCCCATGTTCTGATGTTTCTTCTTGGTGGACCATGGCCACTCATGTCACAGACCATGTCCCCACTCATCCCATAGAACACGGAGTCTGTTAATGGAGGGTTTCCACATCCTCCTCAGTCTGAACTAGGTGACCACACATGTACTATATATACTCTACTCACTTGTGGTTTTAACAGTGCTGGTTGCATAATTGATTTTATTGCCATTAGAGACCAAGAATAGCAAAAGCAGGACTTTTATCTTTTTGTTGTCTGTATTTTCATTGAGACCATGACTGACATTATAGCTGCTCAGTCAATTAAGTTGCTTCAGTGAATGAAGGAGCTATTGGGATTTCTTTTTATTACATTTTTTGATGGTTTCATTACATATATGTAGTGAATTCTAATTATTCCCACTCCATCCTCTGTTATCTCTTCCCCTATCCTCCTTAAAACTCTCTTTCTCCAACTCACATATTTCTGTTTTGTGATCTGCTCAGTTTAACCAGGGACATCTACCTGACCATGAGTTTGGGACTGTACATCAGAGTTTGGTGGGCTACACAACTAAATGGTACACAGCTAAGGACAGTCAGTTCCCTTCTCCCAGAATTTATTGTAGGCAATAGTTCAACAAGGAAGAGAGGGGCCCCAGGAGCCCCTTCCCAACCCATGCCATCCCTTCTTGTTAAGCTCATATTCTTCTGGATACAAATCATCATGAAGCTATCAAACTTCCTTGCCTTCCTTCACTTTCTCCCAGGCCCCTCAACCCTACCAGCATCACCATCACCTTCAAAGGTGCATACGGTCTGCCCAGGTATCCAGCAGATGGAAGAATACATTGAACACTGTTGGGTAGACTACTGGCTTTCATGCCCAATAGATTGTCTGTGACTTCTGGTTACAGGATTTACTGGCCATGTCATTTCAGACTAATTGTTTTATTTCCTCCTATGTAAGCGTGATTGTTTCTAACATAGATGCTTGACCTGTGAGAGACAGGAGTTTGTAATTGGCTGAATAAGAGTATGGTGTAAGACCTTTAAGATACTTTTTTAGCCTTCGTCAGCCACACTGTGCTCTGCTGACATCATCCACCTGACCACCACCCCCAACCCTGAAAGAACTATTGCCAGGAATCTGATCTTCATTTACTTAGTGTGGATGTTACAAATTTCTACAGCTGCATCCTACGAATCCTAACAACCGTAAAATAAAATAAAATAAAATAAACAACAAAAGCTGAAGTGTTTACTATGTACCATGGGAGAGTGAGGTCAGCAAGATGTTTTAAATGGACTCTCTAGCTTGCCTTTGTAGGTTTCTGATTTGGGGTGACGAAGTATAATTTGTTCCTGATGCCTTCCATATTTTCATTCAGACCTTTGCATGTCCAGTCAGTGCATGGGTGTTTCTGTGGACACATGCAGATGTGTGTGCAAGTGTGTGTCTACATGTGCACACTTGCTCATGGGAAAGAAGACTGGAAAGGTGAGACTGAGCTTTTGCTCGCAAGTGGTCAGACTATGAAACTCAAACAAGAGCGATGTATCTTTGTTGTGTTTTTGCATTTTGTCCTAGGCGGAGTGAAACACTGAAAGGGAGGGAAAGAGGGTGGGCCTCAGTGGCTGGGACTGAGCCACTTTTGTGCTACCCATGGTATTAAGACTGAATAGGAGACTTTGGAAAACACCCTTTGATGCCTGTGAATGCCATGTTTGGGCCATCAGGCCAGTTTGTACCTGATGGTTGATGACTTTGTCCTGAATGAAAGGTTAATCCTTGTCAATCACCCCAGAGGTGGGAGGTTCCAGGGCTAGATCTTAGGTGATTTTTCTATTATTGGAGAGACGTGTGTGTGTGTGTGTGTGTGTGTGTGTGTGTGTGTGTGTGTGTGTGTGTGTGTGTGTGTGTGTCCTTCAGGTAGAGACAAGGAACAGGTCCGAGGGTCTGAATTCTGAGCGTTCACATTGCTTTAGTGGTGTGAGTTCGTGGCCATTGCTCAGGAGAAAGCTAGGATATTGGCAGGACAGTGTGACCTCATAGAGTTGTATTCACAAGAAGGCAACAGTTGTTAAATTATTGGTGGAGCCCATAAACACCAGTTAAGTTGGGGGTAAACCACATCTTCCCCAATCCTGCCCCAGGTGCAATTTGGGAAGTTAGCTGGAGCAGAAAGCTGGAATTTCAGTGGGGGCTTGACGTGAAGTATAGTCTGGAAAAGCAACTCTGCTGGGTATTGTCTGTAGTCCAGGAGAGACAGACAGATTGGTTTTGGACCACCTGGGAGGCTGGGAAACTTGGAAACTTCACAAGGGAGCTGTTTGCCAGCAGTTGGTTAAGAGATAGTTGAGTCACGAAAACAAAAAGTGACATCATTTTGCCGCCAAAGCACAAGATGACTCATGAGCTACATATAGGGTTGTTAGTTTGTTTGCTTTTTAACAGACTTAATTTGCTTTGGTTTTTTTTCCTCGTACAAAAACCCTATGAGGTAGCCCCAGCTGGAGCCTGGGTCCTCTGAACAAGGCCTCAGGTGTGAGTCTTCTTTCTTTTAAATTAAAATTATTTTTGGTATTTTGTACTTATTTATCTATTTCTTTTGTGCCTGGGCAGGTGTATGACAGGGTCCCTGTGAAAGGCAGAAGACAACTTGTGGGAGGTCATTCTCACCTTCCACTGCATGGGTCCTGGGGACTAAACTCAGGTCATCAGGCTTGGCAGTGAGTGCCTTTACCTGTGGCGCCATCGCTCTGACCCTGAGGTCATTTTTCACAAGATGGTCAGTGAATTCCTAATGGGGAGACTTGGTGAATGCAGTCTCTTTCCAGAGGTTGAGGGTCTTCTAGAGGGAGCTACTGGTCTTAGAGATGACATCAAAGATGGCCTTTGTGCCCAGGGTGATATGTATAGCTATCAATACTGGCCAGCAGCGGCTTCTTGGTCAGAGGAACAGAGACAGTGCCAATACTCTGGGGTCTTTGATGAGGTGAAACATCACAGAATTGCAGTGATCTGGCACGTCCCGTTTCCTCAGTAGTCACTTTGTGCAAGGATAACGGAAAGCTTGGCCAATTTGATGGGCCCTCCGATGGCTGTGGCCACCTCCTGATAGCATTTAACATCCTGTTCTAGTTTGTTTCTCTGTTGCTGTGACAAAACACTAACCAAAAGTGACTTGGGGGAGGAAAGGGTTTGTTTTAATACAGTTCATCTGCAAGAGAAGCTAAAGTAGGAACTCCAGGCAAGAACTACCAAAGTGACTACAGAGGAATCCTGCTTACTGTAATAATAACAACAACAACAACAACAACAACAACAATAATATTATTACTGTTTTTTTTGAGACAGGGTTTCTCTGTGTAGACTTTTCTGTCCTGGACTCACTTTGTAGACCAGGCTGGCCTCAAACTCACAGAGATCCACCTGCCTCTGCCTGCCCAAGTGCTGGGATTATAGGTGTGCACCACCCTGCCTGGTTCTCAGTCTGCTTTTTTATACTACCTAGGGCCACTTGCCCAGGGGTGGCACCACCCATCGTGGGCTAGGTCCTCCTATGAGTGGGAAATGCCCCCCATATTTACCCACAGGCAAATCTGATGGAGACATCTTCTCAGTTGAGGTTCCCTTTTGGCAGGTAATTCTAGCTTGAGTCTAGTTGACAAAAACAAAAACAAACAAAAAAACTAGCTAGCACATAGCAAGAATAACATGACCATTGTCTGCAATGGTGACAAAAGTCTTCACCTTGGTTGGCTGGCTACCCAATTCTACTTCTGAACTGACATGACCTTTAAATCTCTTCCATAGGGGATGTTCCCAGGAAAACCTCATACTCTTCCTATTCCTTAACCGGCAGGAGAACAGGTGTTTTTGTTTACTTGCTTTGTTTTTGTTTATTTGTTGTTATTTGACAACGTCTCTCTGTAGCTCTGGCTATCCTGGAATTCACAATGGAGACCAAGCTGGCCTTGAACTCAACTCACAGGCATCTACCTACCTCTGACTTCCAGAGTGCTGGAATTAAAGGTGTGTACCATTTTGCCCAGCCAGGGATTTGATCTTCATGAACTCATCCATGTGTCTCCACTTGGTGACAGGGCCTCACTTCTTGTCCTCCTTTTTACCTCTGTGAGTACACTGGCCTCTCCCCTGTCCCCAACCATTCCCATGACTGTGTGTCTACATAAGGTTATCGTGTAATTCAAATGCTGATTTCTGTATCCCCTATACCTGGTTGCAATTCTTGTTCTAAGAATCTCCTGTCTTACTGTTGTATAAACTCTGCTCCCCAGATGTCCCCCTGGTATGCCAATAAAGCAGCTTACAGCCAGTCAGTGAGCAGGGGAGAGAATAGGGCTGGACTTCCTGCCAGCCAGGGGAGGAGTTAGAAGAGAAAGTAGGGGATTGAGTCAGAGGATTCAGCCCCAAGCAGAGGTGCAGGAGAAATGAAAAAGATTCAACTGGAGCAAAGAAAGAACTAAAAAGCAAGTAACTTAGGGATTTCTAACAACCATGGCTCTGGAGTCCACTGCCAAATCCTCTGCAGAAGTCTCTTTAGCCTTTCAAATCCCAGCCCCCAGGTTCTGCAGGTCCCCCCAGATCTTCCTTCTGCTCAATGTCATTTGTTATTTGGTGAATATAAGTTTCTTATCCCACTCTCATCTGTGTGTGTCTCTGAGTGCGTCTGTGTATGGTATTCATGTGTGAGAGTAGAGTGTATGGGCATATGACATAATTTGTGTTTAGAGGTCAGAGGACAATTACTCAATTCTCACCAACCAGGTGATATAGCATTATCACTGCTATTTTCCCACTGTACAAGATGGGAATTGGATGGGTTAATCTCTGGCCCAAGTTGTAGTTGCTTGTGAGATGATGACAGGGAGACCTGTGTGGGATTTGTCAGCTCCCAACATGATGGAAGACTCCTACCAGGATTCTTCTGAACAACCATAGACCCAGAAAAGAATAGGGCTCCTCCTTTGTTCCTACACCTTTTCCACAAAATGGATCTGACATGTATATTTGAGCAGTTATTTCCATATAAGTTGTCGTTGTTGCTCTCTGTCCAAATGACTTGATGGAGGAGTGAGATAAGAGGAGAGATGTGTGTTTTTGTGAGAGGCAACACTTCACATCTTAGGATTTTTAATTCCCTGGTCGATGTCCTGAAATTGATTTCCCCCTAGCTGTAGACCAGTGTGATAGAAAGCCTACTTAGTGTAATAGCCACTTTGCTTGATATCCTTGAAAAAGAAAATACAGTTTATAAGACAGCCTGGCCTGAACTCAGCCAACAGAGCTTGGTGAGCAAAAGGCTGTCATACAATCTGTGCTCTGAAAACTGGACTTCATCTTCACCATCTGTACTCATTCCTTCCTACCTACCTTCCTTCCATGTGTGTGTACATGTGTATGTGTGTGTGTGTGTGTGTGTGTGTGTGTGTGTGTGTGTGTGTTATATATGGGCATGGCACAACATGTGTTTAGAGGTTAGAGGACAACTTTAGGTGTCTGCTCTCATTTTCCTCTTTGTTTGAGGCAATCTCTTTGGTGTACACATATGCTAAGCTAAGTTAGCTGGCTGAGCTTCTGGGGTCTCCTGTATGCTTCCTATCTCATTTTAGGGGTCCTGAGACCATAGGCATGCTCTGCTTGCCTGGCTTTATGTGTGCTCTGGGTATTCACACTCAAGCCCTCACATTTGCATGGCAAACTGGTTATCCACTGAGCCATCTCTTGAGCCCTATATCACCTTTCAACTCCGAAATTCTATGTGCTCTTTAAATTCCCAGGTATAAGTTGTTGAATACAAGAACAGTTGGACAAGGGCACAGAATAGATACAGGAGGTCATATATAGTCATGTGCAGTAGATGCATGTTGGAGCTGCTGGAGCAGTGACCACAATGTGTCTGTCTTTTTTTTTTTTTCCCCCACAATGTTTTAATTCTTCCATGGCAGTTGGTAAATGGCCACTATCACACAGCATCTTCAGTGGCTCTCTGACTGGGTGTACTATCTGCTCCCCAGCCACAGCTGTTGAGTTAAGGTATTTCCTAGAAGATTATTTTTTGAGGTTTATAGAAGTTTTGAAATACACACAGTAACTATAATCCTGAATAGGCTTAAAAGAGGGAAGGAGGTGAATAAGCAAGTGAGTAAATGAGAAAGAGAGATAGACAGAGACCAAGAGGGGGAGAAAAAGAGAGAAGGGGAGAGAGGAAGAAGAAAAAAAAGAAAGGAGAAGAGGAGGAGGAGGGGAAATAGGAGGAGGAAGAGGAAGAAGGAGAAGAAGAAGAAGGAAAAAGAAGAAGGAGAAGAAGAAGAAGAAGAAGGAGGAGGAGGAAGAAGAAGAAGAAGAAGAAGAAGAAGAAGAAGAAGAAGAAGAAGAAGAAGAAGAAGAAGAAGAAGAAGAAGAAAAAGAAGAAGAAGAAGGAGGAGGAGGAGGAAGAAGAAGAAGAAGAAGAAGAAGAAGAAGAAGAAGAAGAAGAAGAAGAAGAAGAAGAAGGAGCTGCAGCAGACGCAGCAATTGGTCCCTATCTGTTTATCTGTTACTGGAAAGGAAGAAGTTCATCATGAAAACCACCCTACATATGTGCAGTCTCTTTTCCTGCATTATTGTGTCTTCTCATTTCCCCTTCTTCGGCTTCTTATCCTTCAGAAATTAAAGGAAGGAAATTTCCGTTTGCGAATTTCCTTCTCAATCAGTTACTAAAACTGTCAACAGAAGAGAACATTGATTATACAGACATTTTTATTAAGAAATTACATTTCCTGGGGGGAAATCTCACAGGGCCCTAACTCCTGAAAAAAAAAACTCCAGCAATCAACATACTGAGAAAAGGAAAAATAATCTCCCTTGGGTAAGAGTCCCTCAATACCAAGTGGCCATCCCTGAAATTATGTACATATGAACAACATTATATAGCCTGCACAGGTTATTTAAAGGGGAAAAAGGGCCAGAGGCCATAACTTGAGAGATAGTTGAGGGCAGGGTATATTATATTTTAATTTAAAATTTTTTACAAAAGAAAAAGTACATTTGCAGGGCCAGGGATATGGCTCAGTGAATAAAAGTGGTTGCCATGTCTCTCAACATTGAGTTTAATCTCTAGAAATCACATGGTGAAAGGAAGCAATTGACTCCTGGAAGTTGTCATTGACCTCCACACCTGTGCCCTGATGTGAACACACACACACACACACACACACACACACACACACACACACACACTTAATTAATTAATTATAATATAAAGGCTGGATGACGTGTCTGTCATCATAACCACCTGGACTCTTGTGGGAATAAGGACAAAGTAAGCAGGAGAATTGTCCAGAAGCTCAAAAGTCAGTTAGCCTATAGAGCACACACAGTGTCATAGAGAAACAACAGAGACCTTGCCTCAATGAGTCCCCACAGCCAACCTCTGACATCCATGAACACTGTGGCACACACGTTCTTCCATGTCCCACAACATACAATAAAAAAGAAATCCTTAAAAAACCCAAAACAGGCATACAAACAAAACCCCAAAACCCAAAAACCATCTCCAGTATTTGTGGTATAGAAACACACAGAGTACGGAAGAATTTCTAGTGTTAGTGTAAGAACTCAGTGATTCATCTATTGTCACCCTCCTCATAGGACAAATGTCCTATTCTCCTTTGGGCAGGGAATGGGGAACTGCCCATTAGGATGTAAACCTCCCAAGTACTCCACCAACACCATGCCCATCTGCCTCATGCCAGGCTGACCATGGAGTAACTAAGCCTCTAAAACTGCAAGGAAATCCACAATTAAATGCTTTCTTTTCCAAGAGTTTCTTTGGCCATGCTGTCTCTTCACTCCTCACTCAATGTAAGGCCTCTAGAAGCTTATGAGTTTCTAAATATTTTAAATAATTTCCTCAGTGACCCTTCAAACCCTTCTGGTCCTGGCATTGTCACTACTCCTGCCTCACATGAGCATTTTAGGAGCCTGAAGTTGAGTGAGACGCTGTGTGTCAATATGTACATATGTGTGCGTGTGTGCTACTGCGTGTGAGATTCCTTCCTTTTAAACATCCTTGTCCAAAATGGCGCCCCCAAATTATAAGCTCTCGGATGCTCTTCTCTGATTGACAGACGTCCCTAACTTTGAGCCAGCTTCCTGAAGTTCTCTGAGAATCTATTGCTATTCTTGACAGTTGTGTGGTTGATTACTTTGAAGCCCACTTATCTTCCTCAGCTGATTGAAGACGTAACTGATGTGCTTTTTTAATTAGTTTGTGGAGTGGGTGGAGTTGGAGGGAAGTCAATTCCATCCTGCTCAAATCCAATCGATGCTAGTTGGCTAAATGACTTTAGTTTATTTAGTTGATTGACCCTGGCCTTCTTCAGAAGGTGTTTTCTCTTATTTTCAATTTTGATCATTTGAAAAATGACATAATTGCAGAAGTCACTTCTGTGTTTCTTAATATGTTTGCAAGAAACTACTTTAGTTTTCCACTGATGTGTAACTCACGAAGCACACGAGATGGTTCAAAAATATTTCTTTTTCCAAGCTATCACTGAGAAAATCCTATTTTTTTCCTTTGACTTTTTCATTTCTTTGGCTGTACAGACAAGTATTTTGATGAAATAAAGGATTGTCCAAACTTTTGTAGAAATAGTCATGGTGCGCTAACTTTGGTTTCCTGTTGCCTTGGTCTTTGTGGTTTGGTCACTTGCAAATCTTTCTCTGCTTAAACTTTTCTCATTGAAGTAATGAATAGCAAAATGGTGCTTTCCATTTATTTGGAGTAGAATGATTGTGGCTGCCTGCCTGGGCATCTAGCTGAAATGCTTACAGAACCATTTCAAATCCCAAACAGCTACCAACCAAATTCCGTTTCTGTCAAAATAATAGAAACAAATGGTTCCCAGGCAGAAACACCACTGGTAAACATTTTCATCAGAATCAAGTGTGGTGGCTATTAAAATTTATCCAAATTAAATGTTTATTTCTGAAACAAATGCCTTCTTTGTAAAATATTTGCCAGCAAAGATATCACTTGCCCTGAGGGGCCAGCTCGCTTATTCAAAAGATCTATGATTCATGAGAGAGCCTAATTAAATAGAGAAAACTTGAGTAAACCTCCCTCCCTAACAGGAAATGTTGAGTCTACAATTTTAAGGTGGTAATGAAAATCTTTTTCTGAAACTTTATCTCCAAATGCCTTCTCTCTCTCCATTTTACTGCTTTCTCTTTCAGTTGGGAAGGGTACTTGGGATGGAGTCCAGGCCTTGTGCATGCTGAACACGGTAGCAACACAGAGCCAGCTCCTCTAAATGACATCTTAAAGGAATGCTACAGTTGACTCATGGGGAGCTCAGCCTGATGTAGCAAGTTGTTTCCACTAAGTTCTCAAGCTGGACTCAGACTTACTTCAGTTTGGTTAGTAGCGCATCTGAAGTAGACCTTGAGGAGCGAAAAGCATTGGCATCTTATAGATAAAAGACGATGCTCTGGCTCAGTCTGGATTTTAAATGCAAGGAAAGACTATATCAGCAATTGCCATACAAAAACTGCTTACAAACTATCTAGAGCAGTGGTTCTCAACCTGTGGGTCACAACCTCTTTAGGGGTGGTAAGACTTTTTCATGGGGGGGGTAGCATATCAGATAGCCTGCATTTCAGATGTTTGCATTATGAGTCAGAGCTACAGCAAAATTACAGTTAATAGCAATAATAGTAGTGATGAAAATAATCTTATGGTTGGGGGTCACCAGAACTTGAGGAACTATATTAAAGGGTCCCAGCCTTGGGAACCACTGGTCTGGAAAACGCACAGCATTTGTTTCTCCCTCGTTTCCCTGGTGCTGAGCTGGGGTTTTACTCATCCAGGACTGACTTGCCTGGCCTAGCTCTGCAGAGGGGTCCAGGTCCATATGGAGTATCTCTTGCCTTTCCTGGGCCATGAGACCCATTCTCACAGCAAACCCTGAAGAGCAGCAATAGACCAAGGGAAGCCTCTGCGTATGTCCTACCATTTAATACCCTTATTGGTTACAGTGAGGCAGAGGTATGTGCACCTGGGGGTAGTCTCAGTAAACATGTGATGAGCAAACAATAAAAATAATAAGAACGAGGAAGCAATCTGGAGATAACGTGCTGCGTTTTGGCCAGCCAATCACCAAAGCACCAAGCTTCTATTGTGGAAAGAGTTCATGATCCTATTTGCTTTTCTAGCCAACAGTCTTCCCCTACTTATGACATACGTGAACACTTTCCCACCACAGTTGCTACAATCATGAACAGAGGAACTGTAGAAACTGCTAACGTCACACCAAACCTACTTCCTTTCTCTTTTTTGGGCTCAAACAGTAATCCTACTGTTCCAGTCTCCAAAATGCTATGGTTAGAGGTGTAAGCCATTAAGCCTGGTGTTTCCTTCTATTACTTCTTAAATACCCACAAGACTACATTTCTCAACATTCACTATAGGTAGCTATAGCCATGAGATGAGTTCTAACCAATGGAATTTGAACAGAAATGATACTAAGTCACTTCTAAGACTATCTGAGAAAATTTGGGTGTGGTGGCACAGGCTTGAAATACCAGCTACTTAAGATTTGGAGGCTGGGGAATTATGACTTAACGGCCCATGTGGGCTACAGAGTAGGTTTCAGGCTAGCTTGAGCAATTTAGTATGAACTTGTACCAACATTTAAAAAGAAAAAAGTAAAAAAGCAGGTTGGAGTTATAACTCTCTTAGAATACTTGCCTGCCATGCATGGAGCCCTAGGCTCAATCCCCAAAATTCAGAGGGTCCAATAAAAGCCTGAAGTGTTTCATTTTATATACCAGTGGTTCTCAGCCTGTGGATCAGAGCCCTCTGCCAAACTTCTATCTCCAGGAATATTTACATTATGATTTATAACAGTAGCAAAATTACAGCTATGAAGTAGCAATGAAAAGCAACTTATGGTCAGAAGTCATTACAACGTGGGGAACTATATTAAAGGGTCCCAACATGAGGAAGGTTGAGAACCACTGTTCTATACTATTTTTCCCCAAGGCTTGATATAAACAAAAAAAAAATGTCACCTTGGAAGTCTAGTACAAATGATGGCTGGGCTGCAGCAGAGAGGCACAATGTGTGCCCACTTGAAGAAGAATACAGTGACTGGCACTTTATATAAGCGAGAGACACAGTGCCACTTGGCACATATGCACATCATTGTCTTCGCCTATAGGATGCTGTGGTGGTTCTGAAATGCGTGCACAGCAGGTGGCATTCGACCTTTCAAATGGCCCTGCTGAATTTTCCTCCTCTTGGTTACACCCTGAGGTTGGCAGCTGGCCTTTAAGCCAACAATATGCTTGTGCATCACTTAATGAGGGGGAGACGCTGATAAAGGTGCCGTCGGTGATTTCCTCACTGCACAGACATGCAGTGCATTGTGCTCAGACAGAGTAAGGTGAGAATGACATCACCAGGCAAACTCATTCTTGCAGAAACTCCACCCCCTATGTAATCTGTCATTGACTGACACCTTATTCCGTCTATAAGGCAGAAGTGTTGGTGTGTGGCTTATAAAAGGCACTATAATGTCTTGCTCTTGTTCTTGGGTCATTGGTTCTGGGTGAGCCCTGTCATTTTGTAAAGGCATTCAAACTATATCATGGAGGTGTCCACATAGTAGGGAAACGAAGTCTCCTGCCACCAGCCACATTGCATTATGTGTCATGCTGAGAAAAGCATCTTGTCCCAGGCAAGATTTCAGGTGGTTATAGTCCTTGATGGCATCTTGATTGTCACAGCAGGAGCCATGAGCTGGGAAAACTCTTTCTGGCTCCAGAGCCCCCAAATTTGTGTGATTCATGGAATGTAGGTTGAGCAAAGGGGGCCTGAGGATCCAAGAGGGCTTGAGAGAAATGGAAAAGTGAACAAGTTAAAGGTCCAAAGGAGAAGCAAAGACTTGCTACAAAGGGGAGGACGCTAGAATAGTGAGCTGGCATGGCAGAGCTAAGGCTCAGAGAAAACATCGCTGAAGCCAAGGTCACAGAACTAACACTGTTATGTGTTAGATTTTGAGCTCTCAGTTGTCAAGACTGTGAGAACTATGGGCTGAGATGAACTAGAGAGAAGGTTGCTGGCTCTGATTGGCTGGCATGATAATCAAGAGTTAAAATAAGGGCAAGAGACATTTTAGCAGAGTGTAGGACCTAATATTTTCAGTGGTTGGGGTGGTGGGATGGACCCTTGATAGATAAACACAACAGAGGGCGTGAGTGGATGCTGTTGTCTGAGAGGTGTGCTTCCATGCAGTGTATGCTTACTGGAGGAACAAGAAAAGCATGAAAATGGCTACCAAAGCGAGGAAGCAAGGAAGATGACAATAACTGTTTGGGCTTCAGGGCAGATAGGAACAATAGCAAAGCATGTGTGGCAAGCCATGCCGTCAGGTAATGGCTGGCTGGTGAGAAGAAATGAATGGATGGTATTACCTGAACCAAACTGGAAGAGTTGGAATGAGCTGGAGAAAATAGTGATATTCAAGAATTTGGCTAATACACTAAATTCCCGATGGGAGGGTGGAAGGCTTGGGGGACAACAAGAGCGTGGTATGAAACTGGGAGTCTATAGGGCCGCATTACGAATTCATAGCGCAATACAAGGGTAAAAGCCTGTGAATTTATGGGAACCTGGATGCCTTGAAACTGTCTGGAAGTGGCTGAGGTAAGCCCAGGAGGCCATGATTCTGTGAGCCGAAGTGGCCTTTTATATGATGGCTCACAATAAATCATCTACATAGCTCTTACTTTGGTTTTCCCTAGGCCAGTTTGTAGCTAGGTTAGGAGATGATGCTATGATGGTACTGGAACACCATGGCCTCCATGAAATTCAGTGTGGGCCTGTCCTAGGGACTGCAGAGGGAATGGGTGGTGTCACTGCTCAAACGCTAGAAAGACCTGCTGTGGAAGTCTTCAGAGATCTCTAAAGTTGTATGGAAATTCCTCTTTGCACAGTACCAACTTCTTGCTCTGTTGATAAGTTCAGGTGCCAAGAAGCCTCAGGGTTCAAATTCGGTTGAGGACTCAACATCTTAGATTTAGTTCCCTCCCCCTTTCCTTTGGTTACCTCAAATTCCTTTCAAAAGGCTAACATCATTTTCCTGAAGGTCTTCAACTATAATTAAGTGCAAGGGAGTGGACTCAGGTCTTTGATGACATCTGAATCCAGAGAGTACATACACTTTTATCTTTGCAAAAACAGTGCTGAGGGGACTGTTTGAGTCTGGGCTTCACTGTGGAAATGGAGGCAGGGCATTTTCAGTCCAACGGAAAGGCTGAGACTCTTGGTCTTATTCCCCATGATTCTGAGGCTGCACAAGCTCTCCAGAGGGCCTTGAAGACTAAATTAAGGCTTGCAAATGCTATGGAAGTGTAATGCAACAAAATACCATTTTCCCTGTCAATTCCAGAATTTGGAAGGCCTTGAACACACACACACACACACAAAACCACACACACATACTCTGGTGGGCAGAGATCTATGTTCTGACCTGGGAAGGTTAAGCAGTGTATAAAGGAGCCATGCATAGCCCCGATTAATACTTGCCTCGACATCTTTGCTGTCTCTGATACCCACTCCTTAATGCCTACTCACCTTCCTTTCCCTCCATTCCTCGGCCAGCCCAGAAGACAGCACTACCATAGCACTGTGGCTTAATTTATGCATTGCATTTTTAGTTCACTTAGCACTTGCTGTATACCTTGGCTGTTCGCATTCAGTGCTTGATCCGACTCACAAACTCAGAGAGCTCTGAGTGTGACTGGCGATGTGTCCAGTATCTGGGAACGTCTGTGCTACTGTGGAGTGGGACTGGTGGGATTAGCTCTCCAGGAATCTTTGCCCAGGGACTGAGAGACTTTGGGAATGGAGGCAGATGAGGATCAGGATAACTTTGATGCAAGCACAAGGGTTTGTACTCTTTCAGTTTTGGTTCAGGTAATACCATCTCATTAGCCACTGGGTATTAGAAAGAAGCCTGAGACCTTAGAGCAGCTGCATCCGAGCACAGAAGGTGGAGATTCCAGTTAAAGAAGAAACAGAGAGTTTGTCCTCCTCCCTGTGCGCCATCAGACTGCTCACCAGATTGAACCATACCCACCCTCCATCTTTACTCTGTACCGATTCAAATGCCAGACTTTGTAGCATCCTGCCACAGACCCACCCTGAAATCATGGTTTACCAGCCATCTGCCATCCTTATTAGCCAGGCAAGATGGCACATAAAATTAATCGTTGCTCCCAAGGCTTTTGGTATCTGTGTGATACTTCTGAATCTGTAAGACATTGTGGTCCAAAAAGTAAGCGCAGCTTGTTCTGGCTTTCCCAAGGCACGTGACAAACGCACCAGCCCCCTTCACACTGCTCTTCCCTCCCCCACAAGGCGATTTAAGGGATCATTATGAAGTAATAGCAACCACTGTTTTCTTGATTCTTTCTCTTAAGGAAGCAGTGTAGAAAGAATACATTCCAATGTCATATTGTTATTAAAGTTCAGCTAGGTATTTGATAGAGGGACTGGAATGTGCACTTACCAGATGAACACAAAGCTGGCCCTATGCTTTGTTGTTTATAGATTTGACAGCAGAGTTCCAAGGAGACAGAGTGACGTCACTGAAGAAGTATGGCTTACCCTCTGTCTTTCCAATCAGCTTGCTCTTATTTCTAATCTGCTGTTTGCATATGCAGGGTTCCGGAGACTGACCCTGTAAACATACAGTGTAGCCAAACGAAGTGAGCTAACTGAAGAACATTCTTTATCCCTCGAAGGAAATTCTATAGCTGTGCCTGTGTTTGGAGGCCAACGGCACACGGGAGAGTGTGTTGAATACCCACTGTGTAGGAGACCATGGGTAGTGACTATCAAATGTAGATGTCAAAATATGATCACTTGAGGATTAATTTTATAATTTTTTTGGTCAATTTCGTTGTTTTTATTTGTTTCCTTGTATTGTTGTTGTTGTTTTTTTTTTTTTTCCAAGCAGGGTTTCTCTGTGTAGCCTTGGCTTTCATGGACTCAATTTGTAAACCAGCCTGGCCTCAAACTCACAGAACTCCACCTGCAGCTGCCTCCTGAGTGCTGGGATTACAGGCATGAGCCACCGCTCGCAGTTGACTTTGTTGCTTTTAAAAGTTGAGTGATAATTTAGGGGTAGTGTGTGGTATTGACACTCAGCATTCTCTCTGTGCCTGGATGGAGATTACAGTGATGGCCATAGTGGTGAGAGAGGCAAGGGGGTCCCACAGGCATGGCCTGAGAAGTAGCCACTTCACTCAAGTATTCCCAGAAAGTAGAGATGCTTTGTCAACAGAGGGAGAGGGGAAGGGAGGGAGGGAAGGAGGGAGGGAGGGGGAGAGAGAAAGGGGAGGGGAAGGGAGGAGATCAACATAGACCAAGCTGGTCTCGAACTCACAAGGTCCTCCTGCCACTGCCTCCCAAGTGCTGGATTAAAGGTGAGCTCCACCACACCTCGCTGCGCATTCAGGTTTTGAGGTTGGTAGCTAATAGGACTTTGAGGAAGTGATTGGTTTACGATGGGTCTAACTTGCATGGATTAATCTATCAAAGGAGTCACAGCCATTGGCATTATTGGGAAGTAATGGACAGACACATGGAATTGGAGTGTATTTGGAGGAACAAGGCCACTTTGTCTTTTCTTCCTTTCTCTCACTATCTGCTTCCCAGTTGCCACAGTGTAGGCAAACTTGGCTCTGACACAGGCTTCCCACCACAGTGGTCTACCTCACTACAGACCCAGAAACAACAGACCATAGACTGACACTTATGAAGTCATGAGCCCTAATAAATCTTTTTTCCTTTAAACAATTTCTCAAGTATTTGTCACAGCCAAAAAAAAAAGCTAACCCACTGTGTGATCAGAAGTTAAAATGAAGTATTTCAGCTGACTTTTAAATTGAATACAGGAGTATATCTGTGCTAGTCAAAACCTACTCCTTCCACTTCCAAGCTGCATGCAAGACTGGCACAGCTATGTTTGTGGCACGTTCTCCTACAACGGTTCGGCTGAGCCAAGATTGGGAGAAACAAGGATTGTTACCAGCTACCATCCCAAGGAAGATTCAGGTTTAGGTATAAACCACACTACAGCCATTTACTGACAACATGCTGTTTGCTAAGGCATTTGTTCATTCTTTTTAAAAAAGAACTTTATATATATATGTGTGTGTGTGTGTGTGTGTGTCTGTGTGTGTTTATACATATATACATATATGTAATGTGTGTGTGCCTGTGTGTGTTTATACATATATACATATATGTAATGTGTGTGTGCATGTGTATGTATGCATGTTATGTCATAGCATGCTTGTGGTGGTCAAAAAAGAACTTGCAGAAGTTGGTGGTTTAGCCTTCTACTATGAGAGTCCTAGGGAATCAAACAAAGGTCATCAGTCTTGGCAGCAAGCACCTTTATCCTCTGAGCCCCCTCACTGGCCCTTCACCTATCCTTTCTGAGCTCTTTCTCATCTACATCCACGGCATGCTGTTAGTAATACCGAGGTCTCAGAATTTCTGGAAGATTAAATGTGAGTAGGCATAGTAATATTTGGCACTTAGTAGGTGCTCCTTCATCCATTACCCTGACATAGGCACATACCCAATAAGCAGATCTCACTTCTGAAGGAAATTTATCTGGCACTCAATTTAGCCCTTCCACACAGACATATTTTGAATCCTAAGTGAAAGACCCCAGGATTGCTATTTATTTTAGACAACAAACACCTGTCATTGCTCAAATTAGAAACACTTGTAGAACCACGCTGCAAAATATTTATAAATTCACAAATGTGTTTTAATTGCTGCTAAGTAAAATGAATTCAGCTGTAGTTTTTCACTTTGTGAGGAATACGCCTTCATTGCTTTTCCCCATCCTAATTATAGCTGTTGAATATTGAACTCATGCAGCCAACTGCACGGTGCTCGTGCTAAAGGGAACTCTGAGAGCTACAAGGGGTGGAAGCGGGCTTTGGAGGGAGATGGCTTAGGGAGAATGAAGGCACTCTGAATTTCAAGGGAAAGTTAGGCCAAGTGCATATCTTGCCGCCCTTACCCACAGTGGGGAATTCTTTTACCTAATGTGCTCGCTACGTTTTCCTTCTGATTTGATAGCATAAGTCTGAAGGTTCCTCTGGTTACTCTCAGTTTTGTTTCTTGCTAGATTCCACGGGAAATTAGCAGCAATTTTATCTAACAGTGTGAGTAATGCCAGTGAACTTCCACTGCCTATGACTTTGTTTGAATTACATCTTTGACCCGATTTCCCAGCAGAGTTTTAAACATTAAGGTGTCTAAGTGTGAGCTGCCTCCAATTTAGCATAATTTCTTCGTGGGAGATCTATAAAGCTGGAGCACTCAGCCTAAATCTAATCTGTGTATATGTTTTGATTGCTGCCTCAACCCTTCAAGTAGATGTTCTGTGTTCTTTTCTTTTTAAACATGGAAGTGATTTTAAATGTTTTTTTTTTTTAATGCTTCCATACTAATAAATATGGGGTGATGTCTCACGGTGGCTTCATTTCCCTGATAATTAGCAGTAGAAGCTGAGAGTCTTTTGTTTGTTTACCTGTTACCATTTGTACAAGGGATTAGTGTCTTTGTGAGAGGCCCCAGGGAGGGCTGGCACCCTTATTTGGCCACAGAAGGCTGTAGTACAATGCCAGCAGTCTGTCTTGGGGAAGCAGGCTCTCACCTGAACTTGAATCCAACTGACTCTCTGATCTTAGACTTCCAACCTCAGGATCTGTTAAAAAAAAAAAAAAAAAAAGCCTGCTGTTTGTAAGCCATTTTGTCATAAGTACTCCGTTACAGTGGTTCAAACTGAATTAAGTGGTCACTGGAGTTCTTCGCAGAGTCTAGACTATGACAGCCGTAAACATAGAAATTGAATAGGTGTGTTGCTGCATGCCTCTAACCCCAGCACGGAGGAGGCAGAGGCAGAAGGATAATGAATTTAATTAAGATCAGTCAGGGATACATAGCAACATTCTGACTCAAAAACAAAACAAAAACAAAACAAAACAAAAAACCAAAATAAGATTTAACTGAAAAGAATATCTTCAAATGCAGCTCTTGGTGGGCCAACTACGAAACAACAACAACAAAAATAACTTGGAAGATTTTTGTTTCCTTGTCACTGAAGATAGAATAAACTAATACAAAAAGAGACACTGGAAATACATGCAAGTCATGTGCGCAAAGTGGATCCTGTCTGTCATTCCAGCACTAGAGAAACGGAGGGAGGTGCATCAAGAGTTTAAAGTCACCCTTGGCTACATCTCAAGGGAATTCAAGGTATGCCAGGACAATATGAGACCCTGTCTACACATACACACATACAAACATACATACATACATACATACATACATACACACACATACACACATACAGACAACGCACACCAATAACAGCCCTGTATCTGTAAGCTAGTCTGTATCCTTAGTGTCCCGAAGATTGAAAGAAGAGAAGTTGTTTCAGAAATGTGAAAAAGCTATAAAAACTAGAAATAATGCAGAAACCTTGACTAGATCCTGAGCATAGACAAAACTTTAAAGTAATCACTGGGGTTGTTGTGCCAGGAACAGGCCAGTTGACTATTAACGAAGGAAGGGTCAGGGAGGGTCACTGACCCCTCAGCACAGACTCTGGCTGCTCCTCCATGCCAGATGTACTCAATGCTGCCTTACTTGTACATGGCTTCTGTGGACTCGGGAGGTATGGGAGTGTATGGGCTATGGAAGATTAGCAGAATGGGCATCATCTACGTGGCCGTGGGGACGCCATCATCACTCTGGGTGCAGACTTTGCAGTGAGGTTTCTTTGGGATCACCCACGTTCTATATGTATGCCTAATAAGCTCACTGGCTCCTTAGGGTGGGCTTTTGTGGAGGTGTGCTTTTTCTTGTTTGTCAGTAGGACCTGCTCTGGTGGGGGGGGGGGGAGGTAAGAGCATAGAGATTTGCATACCCCATGAGGAAGGAATTCTTCAAACAGGACAATTGGGAACTTGTAAATATGGACTTAATATTGCACAATGTTACTGACTTGTTACTGCGTCACTGAAGTGATCGTGAACACAGGAGAATGTTCTTGTTCTGAGGAAATGCAAGCATTTTTTTTTTTTTAAAGAAAAAAAACCACTTTTTAAAAGTGGATATTATGGTTTGCAAATGGTTAAATGGGGAAAGAAAGGAGAACCAATGTGGCCAAATGGTAATGACTGAAGAATTGAACAAAAGTGTGTACAAGTGTTTATTTTGTTATTTCGATTTGTCTGAGGTTTTTAGAATGAAAAACGGAGAAAATAAATGACAGGGCACAGGGAGCCTTCTGGGGGAGTTTGTCATGATCTGTATTCAAATGTGAGTGATAGTGACAAGGGGTCTTCAAGTCGCAATACTTCAGTCATGCTATGTATACTGTCCTGTGCATGTGCTATTTGTCAATCCGAATGTTTTAAAATCATGCCATACAGTTGAGAAAGAAATAGTCTGGGGTGATTTATTGTTATGCGCAGCAGGCACATATGCCAGATTTTAGTGGTTGTGGAATACAAGGATTTTCTTTTTCACCAAGACGGGGTTTCTCTGTGTAGCCCTAGCAGTCCTGGACTCGCTTAGTAGACCAGGCTGGAGTACAAGGGTTTTTACCAGTTACCCAGACAGTGGTTTTCTTTCTTTTGTCGTGCACATTGGATTCCAAATTCCACATTCAGAATGTGATGGGAAACTGAAGGTGAGAGGAACAGAGAGATGAGGAAGGCTGATCTTGGGGGGCGTGGTGAGGACTTTTTTTTTTTTTTTTTTTTTTTTTTTAGAAACCGTCTAAAACTGGGTTTGGAGGTTAATATTGGTTTAGGCAGAGACCAGAAAGACAGTGGTCAGAAACCTTAAGCATCATTGTCTTGCTGAGAAATCTGTCTAGGAAAACTTTGGTTTCTTTTACTTTAGCACAAGCTTTATTGTTTTTGTTTTCTTGTTTGTTTTGTTTATTTGTTTGGTTGGTTTGGTTTGGTTTCTCGAGACAGGGTTTCTCTGTGTAGTCTTGGCTGTCCTGGGCTCGCTTTGTAGCCCAAGTTGGCCTCGAACTCACAGCGATCCACCTGCCTCTGCCTCCCAAGTTCTCGGATTAAAGGCGTTGCCACCACACCTGGTGCTTTATTGTATTCTTGCTGCTTTTTCCAGATGCCTCCTGGAATGATGATTCTTATTTATTTATTTATTTATTTTTCATTAGCACTAAAACCCTCTGTCTCTAAACCGTGTCTAAAGGGGACTACCAGCTCTCACCACTAGTATTATAGAGAAGAGGATGAAGACCGATTTTATCACTCGTTCTTAAAAGTAGCAGACCATAAGAGCCTAGAGAAGTCCTGTGTGCCAAGACCATGTAGCTGCCCGCGAGGGACCACGAGGCTACCTGAGCCCTCCAAATCGGCTTCTGTGATAGCCGTGATTGTTTCCATCTTCCAGCTGACAATTTTCCGCTTAGTTTAGCAAGAGTAAAGCCCGAGCTGGGACTTAAATTCAAGGTGGGGGCTTGTTCCTCGGGTTCGAGCTCTTGCGGTAGTTTTCACCGCTGTAGCTTTCAGCAGCACCAGCCAACTGGAGTTCTTTCGCTCACAAGATGGGCCTTCCAAATGATCGCTATCAAAAATCTAGAGATCTGGTGTCTGTTTTTGATGCCTCTAATAAGGGAGATGAAATACTGGAGAGCTGAATTTTAGAGTCAAGATTGTGTAAGTGGGCTTTTCAAGGTGCCCAGTGCAGGCTCTCCACCCAGGTCAAGCCTTTCCACGCAGCTCCTGTCGCCTTTCCAGATCCTCAGAATGAAGACAGAAAGCGATACCTTTTAGGGGAACCGGGGACGTAGCTCAGTTGGTAGAGTGCCTGCCGGGTATGCACAACCCCTGGGTTCAGCCTCAGCACCTTCTACAAGCATGTGCAGTGGTTGCATGATGTAATCCTAGCACTTGGGAAATAGGGGCAAGAACATCAAAAGTTCAAGGGCACCCTGAGCTATATAGTGTGTTCAGGGCCAGCCTGGGCTACGTGAGACTTTGTCTCAACAGGGCAATACAAGTAAACAAGAAAAAAAGAAAAGAAAGAGAAATACTGACAAAGAAAGAAAGAAAGAAAGGGAGAGAGAGAGAGAGAGAGAGAGAGAGAGAGAGAATGTGTGTGAAAGAGAGACAGAAAGGGAGGGCGAAGGACATAATGGTGCTTTTCATGAGGTAAAATGTATCTGGCACAGTGACTTTTTTAAACCTTAAATTTCATACTTATGTCACTACATTAATGCAGTAGTTTGGTTTCTTTCCTAAATTATTTTCCTCTTATTCAAGTCAATTAACTTTACTAAAATAGAACAAACATAGTATACGGATCTAGACTGTTTTGGAAACACCTCTCTTGCCCCATTTTAAAGCGGTTTTTATAAAACTGTGCAACAAAGGCTGAGTTCTCTTTCTTTTTAAGAAACTGGCCAACACAGCAAATAAACCTCGATAAATGAACTTATCCAGGGTCAGATGTCTTTCGGTACAAAAAAAAAAAAAAAAAAAAAAAAAAAAAAAAAAAAAAAAAAAAATCACATGGACAATTATGCACTCTTCCTGCTTTGTGTAAACTGCAAATCAGCATCAATCATGCTGTCTTGATTTGGTCTCGGGTCCTAGTGATGTGACTGGCAAAGCTTACACGGGCTTCAGTACGGCTAACAGCAATCACCGGTGGACAAAAACCAGCCAGTCTTTTGATGGAGGGCATCTGAGAGCACTTGGTAAAACCAGGCGGTCCTCAGCTCATGTTGGGCTTTTCTTTCCGGCACAGAGGGCCTCTGCCTTCATTCAGTGACATTATCCATGGACCAGGGGTCTGCAGTACACAAAACAGATATGTTTTCCTTATAGGTCTGGCCAGCAAGTCTTGTCTTTCATTACAAAGACAAGTTTATTGATACTGAGACAAGCCAAGTTCCTGGTTCTACTTGTGTTTGAATTCCTGGGCTGCAGCTGAGGCTGTCTGCACGGATGAAGGGAACCACCAACTGGCTGCTTGCTCAGATATGATGCAAAGAGTGAGAACTTCCTTTTGAATAACCCAGGCAGAACAAATAGAAGGCCTTTCAGCTTTTGCAAAAGTGGTTTTTCTAATCATGGGGGTTGTGGGGGGAGGAATGGATACTCAGCCATCAGCCACCCCAAATAAAAACCAAACAAAGAAACAACAGTGGCTTACAGCTTCGAAATACTGGCATGCTTTTATGGAACAACCGGGGTCTCTCTCTCTCTCTCTCTCTCTCTCTCTCTCTCTCTCTCTCTCTCTCTCTCTCTCTTTCTCTCTCTCTCTCTCTCTCTCTCTCTCTCTCTCTCTCTCTCTCTCTTCTCTCTCTCTCTCTCTCTCTATCTATCTCTGTCTCTCTCTCTGTCTCTCTCTCTCTCTCTCTGAATCCTCCACTCTCCACCCACCTTCCAGCTAGGGTTATAGGTGTTTGCAGGATGCCCACATTGTTATGCTGTTGCTAGGATCTGAACTCTGATCCCTCATGAACTTTTTGACCACGTGAGCCTTCTTGAAGGCTGCCTTTGCGTGCGTCTGTTGGAGGACACCTTTATTAACCATGGATGGGGACGCCGAACAAGACGCTTCTTTCTCCTGTACGCAATTGTATCCTTCTCCTCAGCACTTCCCAGGCCTCCCAGGAGCTCCTTGAACAGGGTGTGTCTTCTCCCCACTGAAAACTCTTTGCATAGGTGACTATAGTTCCCTCTCAGCTTGGCAAAAGCGTGGGTGGAAAGGGAAAGGTGAATAGTAAAAAGTACTCTGTAAGTACTGAATTCTCTTTCTGAACGGCTATGGCAATGCAGTGGTAGCTCACAGCAGAAACCACTAAAATTCACCCTAAATGTAATCAAAACCATGGGCTGTGCATGAGCTTCTTCCCTCCAAGCAGCCATTCTTCAGCAAGAATGCTCAGTGCAGCCACATAAAGAAAAACAACCTTTACTCTGGTGGGAACGTTGTCACAGTGACCAGTAGGGAAGTGGATAAAGATGGAGTCCAGAAGGCAGGCATTAAGATAGACCAGACTGAACCTTACAAACAAACAGGGGCCAATATCCCCCCACCCTCGCCCCTCGCCCAGACTGCTGCAGCCTGTGTGATGTAGCACAGGCCACCTGAGTGTTCATGAGGTTATACGAGGGCAGTGGAGGGGAAGGGAAGGGATGCGTTCCACAGCCTCCAAGAGCTAAGCATGGAGTTTAGAAGTCATTTTATGGTTGCGAAACTATGCAGAGACCCGGGGATCCAGGGCACTGGGTGGGAGGATGGGACCATGAAACTGTCTTAAAATGTTGTTAATCATGGAACTGTTGACTGGTGACTTGCAGAGCTCGAAGGCTCCTGCTGCTGGGAGACACACTGCTGATGACCCAGTAGGTGCATTAGAACTTTACACAGACAAGAAGCCTAAGTAGGTCCATAACCTGAGACACAAAGATTGGAAATATTTTTAAAAGTGCAATTACCTTAGCTTTCCTGAGGGGGATGCTTCATAATCTTTTTGTCACTGAGTTATAGAAACATATATAATTAAGTGAGACCAATGGGATTAAAAAAAAAAAAGTTGGAGGGGGGCAGGAGTTGGGATCATTCTAGGGAATTGTTCTGAACTTTTAAACTCAGATTCCGGCAGTGAAAGCATAGTGAGAAGCAATGCAATTTTCTTCAAGCTTTTATTTATTTATTTTTTTGTTGTTGTTTTTTTTTTCAATCTTGTAGGTACAATAGAGAAGATGGTAGCACTTAAAACAAGCAAACAAAGAAAGAAGATGCAGCCAATTAAAAGCGTACTCTCTGGCAAGTGGGAAAACTGCATAATTAGGACCAATGTGAGTGAGCACAGTCAGTGTGGTCTGGGTCATGGTGTTTTGTACATAAGCGCTACCCGGAATAGCTACCTGAGGTAGTAAGATGAGATGTGCGTGTGTGTGACGCTGTCTCTACTATGGTACCTTATTTTTATCTGACACCATTTTATTTTTAAAAGGGGGAGGACAGTGAGGCCTGCACCTCTACCTCCGAAATGAGATATTATTTAAGAAAGCCATCTTGGCATATTTCTTGCTGTGTATTAATATAATAAACTTTGGTTTATTGGATTTTAATGAATTATATGGGTCGAATAGTTCAGAAAATGTACAATTGCTGAATTACTGATCGATGAGGTCTTTGAGTGGGTGAGGTGGGTGCTTCCTGGACATACTGAAAAAGTAGCTTTAATACTATCTAGGTTTTTTTTAAGGGGCTGTTAAAAATTAAGTAGATATACCAAGATATGTCCCCTACTGTTTTTCTCCTCTGTTGTATTTCTGGTGACTCAGCCATAAAGGACTTGGGCTCAACCCAACCTCAAAAGAGAGTAAGACAGTGGAGAAGGGTAGAGAAGAAGTGACAAGATCCAGAGAGAGGGTCAATCATTTCCTGGCTGGTACCCCAGCATTCATTCTCCCTCCCTCCCTCCCTCCCTCCCTCCCTCCCTCCCTCCGTCCCTCCCTCTCTTTCTTCCTCTCTCTCCCTTCCTTCCCATACCATCTATCTTGTGCCTTGGAAATTTCCAGAATAAATCCTTGCACTGAGATCGCCAGCTACACCCTGTCTTAGGATGTCTAGTGCTGTGATAAAACAGCTTGATGAAAAGCAACTAGGGGAGAAGTGGGTTTATTTTCACCTTATACTTCTATAGGAAATCAGGACAAGAACTTGAGGGAGAAACTGAAAAGGCCACAGAGAAATGCTTCTTACTGCCTTACCCCCAACCCTGGCTTGCTCAGCTGCTTTTTAATCTCATCTATGACTATCCTCTTAGGGGTGGCACCACCAACAGTGGGCTGGACCCTGCACATCAGTCACCAATCAAGAAATGGCTCCTAAGCTTGTGCACAGACCAATCCGGTGAAGGCATTTTCTCAGCTGAGTTTCCCTCTTCACAAATGAGTGCAGCTCATGCCTGGTTGGCGTAAAACTAGCCAGCATCTACCCTCTTCTTACCAGTGTTAATGAGCACAGAAACTTCAGCTCAAGAATTAGATAGGCAGATGCAAGCTTGACTTCCGTCTTAGCTACGCGTGTGCCCCTACTTCATATAGGTTTCCAACACACGCTCTCATACACAGTGTTTGTTATAAATCTCCTGTAGGCAGGCAGGCCTAGGTATGTCCTACGATTTGTAGATGTATTGCCTTGCTGAGATCATCCAGACCTCCTCTTTAAAGAGTAACACACACTCCTGAGTCAACAATCAACATGGCTGATACCTAACAAAGAGGTGGGGGCGTTGCTCCAATCTTGGCAGTCTCCATCAGCAAAGTAGAATGCAACATGGGCTAGTTTGATGCGTCTGCACGGGAATCGTGCCTCCACTGAGGCAGGAACTACTGAGAATGAAAGAAGAAGAAAGATGCTGAGGGAGCAAGTGTCATCTTCCTGTGTACTTTGTAGTAAAAAGTATGAAGTAGAGACCGGAAAAGAAAGGATGAACAAAACCCATATATTATTTAGGTGAGAGAAGGAGCGATGCCATTGTACATCAACTAGAATGAGTCAAGAAAGATGCTGGAAATAATAGACACTGTGGAGGTTTTTAAAAACCAAAGTTCTCACACCTTCCTATTGGGAATAGGATAGCTACTCTCAAAGACTGTTTTGCAGTTTCTTAAAAGCTTTGTCTCATGACTTGACACCTATTGATAGGTATTTAGCCAAGATGAATGAAAATATATTTTCATATATAAACCTGTAAGTCAGTGCATATATGTTATATATATAAATTACCCAAATCTGGAAAAAAGTGAAACCTCTTTCAATGGCTAAATGAGAGAACAAACCACAGTCCATCAAAAAAGTATGAAATTACCCAACAATGAAAATGATAGGGGGAGCCAGGCATAGTGGCACATGCCTGTGATCTCAGCACTCAGGAGGCAGAGACAGGAGGATCTTTGTGAGTTCGAGGCCAGCCTGGTCTACAAAGCAAGTCCAGGACAGCCAGGGCTACACAAAGAAACCCTGTCTTGAAACAAAACAAAACAAAAATGATGAGGGGACTGATACATGGAAGGATGAAGCTGGATCCGAAAAATATTGTGCTGAAAGAAAGAAAGCAGCTTGCAAGGTTAGTTATTGTTTGCTTCAGTCTAAATAAAACATGCGAGGAGATGAAACTCTAGCCATGGAGGACAGATGAGGTGTAGCCAGAAGTCAGAAGTAGAGCCAGGCATGGGTTATGAAGATAGAGCATGAAGGATGCTTGGGGACGGCAGGTCTGTTCTTCTAGCCTGTTTTCCATTGTAGTGTTTACTGAATCTATGCATGCATTCAGTTGGGCCGTACATGAATAAACTGGAATTATATTTTTACTGTATATAATACATTTTTGAAAAGTAAGAATTATGGGTAGGAAAGACTATTTCACAGAAGTTACTCTTTCTAGTTTTTAAGTCATTAATTAATTTATTTATTTTGGTTTTTCAAGATAGGGTTTCTTTTGTAGTCCTGGCTGTCCCAGACTCACTTTGTAGAGCAGGCTGGCCTTGACCTCACAGCAATCTGCCTGCCTCTGCCTCCAGAGTGCTGGGATTAAAGACATGTGTCACCCCACCTGACTTTAAAAAAAATTATTTCATTTTTATTTTATGTGCATGGGCATTTAGCCTGTATGTATGCCTATGTACCATGTGTGTGCCTCATGCGTTCAGAGGCTCAGAAGAGGGTGTCAGGTCCTTGGGAACTGGAATTACAGATAGCTGTGAGTCACCATGTGGGTGCTAGGAACTGAACCCAAGTCCTGCCCCAAAGCATCAAGCGTCTTAACTGCTGAACCATCTCTCTAACTCTACATCATTCCTTTAAAATTTCACACACACACACACACACACACACACACACACACACACACACACACACACAGTTTTAAAAAGAGGCAAACAGCAAAGTATGCATAATGGTCTTGAAGGGGTTTTTATTTTTCTTGTGATTTCTTGAAAGAAGGGCTTTGTGTGTAGCCCTGGCTGGACTGGAATATTCTGCATAGTCTAAACTGGTCTCAGACTCTCTTGTTGGGCGCAGACTGGCCTAAGAATCAGGATCCTCCTCCAATGATGGGATTATAGGTGTGAACATCCAAGCTTATCTCCAAAGGGAGTTCTTCCTAGTCATTTAAGGAATGTATCAGTTTGTTTTTTTTTTTTTCCAAATTCAAATGAAACTAATTTTCTTATATTCAAAGTGGAAAATTATATGAAGAATTGTGTCTCTACCTGAGAGGAGCTACAGAAACGTAATGCGTTTCTAGTGTGTGTTTGGTTAAACAAAGTCTTGACTAAAATGTGAGCCCATAAAAAAATATTTCCTGAGGAAAGTTTAAAGTTTAAATCAACATATTATCTTTGGACATGATATTTGCTAATGAGAAGCCTGTGGCTGAAGTCAGGAAGTTCTCTTTCCCGATTTTACGGCTTTGAAGGCAGAAGTCAGAGACAAAGGCCACAGCAAAGCAGAGAAAAAGGTCTTTTGTTTTGTTTCTTCTTCTGGCTTTGGATTCTCATGCCTGCCAGCCCCCAAACTTATGGGCTTAATCAGCAGTCGGGAGATGCAACTTTGCTGCTAACATGGCGCCGTGTGGCTTCATGGAGTTCTGTGTTTCAGACTCTCATCTGCTCATAAGGACTCTCTCTTATCATATCTGCCCAGAATCATTCTTTTGAACTGGGCCCTATTTTGTTTGTTTGTTTTGTTTTTGGGGTTTAGTTTGGTTTGGTTCTTTGAAACAGGGGCCTACATATCCCAGGCTGGCCTCAAACTTCCTATGTAGTCAAAGTTGCCTTCACATATGTCATTCTGTCTCTACATTCTGCGTGCTAATTACAGGCCAGTACCATTACTCCTGGATTTCCACCCCCCCAAAGTTTTTTTAAAATAATTGTTTCTTTTTTTTTGTTTACTTAGCAAGCCATTCTGTCCTGCAGAAAAATCTGTTTAAAGTTCTAATGGCTGTACCTCAAATATTCTAAAATTTATGTTCTGTCTGCTCATACAGGATCTGTCAATTCAAAGAGTTATTACTGTGAAAAACACACAACACAGCAAAGCCATCTGGTGAAGAATATAAGGTTCTAGAACATGACAACACAAATTATAACCCATGGCTCAGCAGCCTGATTTTGTAAATAAAGTTTTATTGTAACACATCCATGCCCCTTTGTTTCTGTGTTGCTCTTGTAAATCTTCAGGCCAATGCAACAGAGTGATCTTGTTTTCTGTCAGCCACTGTGTGTAGACACATAACCACAAGTATTCAATTTCTGTTTCTTTGCTGAGAAAACATGCCAGCCCTTGGTAAGAGTATAAGCACCAGTCAGGGCTGCAGTGTTGAAAGAACAAACACTATCTTAACCCCTGAGCTTGGGTTGTATTGAAATGAAATCTCAGTTCATCCAGGCAGAGGAACCCTTGGGAAGTAGGAAGCAGAATTTGAAGTTAAGCACTGGGCGCAATCCACTGGGATGCTGCTTCCCCGAAGTGGAGGCGTGGAAGAGCCGGGGCTGACACTCCATGATGAAACCCACGTGTAATATTTCACAGCCGTTAAACATCAAAGCCCTCTGCTCTTCCACACCTTGTTGAAGGGGCAAGAAAAACATAACCACAGAAACAGGCCCTTGGGTAATAAGGCCAGCCTGCCGGGTGACATTGGATCTGGGTAAGGCATACCATTAAGGGGGAAAAAAAAAAAAAAAACCTAAATCCCAGCATAGCTTAAAAAAAAAAAAATCGTCTCAGAGGAAGGCACGACCTAGAGACTATTGACAAAGGAGCTGTGACACTCAGAGGTTCCTCAGAGCAGTGAAGACTTCAGCATTTTCCAGTTGAGCTGATTTGTATAAAAACTAGCAAGGAAAAACAACGCAGCTGTACTGCCACTCTCTAGTTGCGAATATGAACGAGTGACACTGACTTAATATCCATCTCCACGGCCTTCGGGACCTCTCCTGATTGCTGTCAGAGAGACACAGTCTGTGGCGCTGTTTCTCTAATGCTTCTCAGCTCCCCCTGGTTTGTTTATGGAGTCTGTACATTAATCCTGGGTGTAGCTGTCCTGGAAGGTACAATATCCACTGCTAATTTTTTGTAGTGTGACCTGTAAGGCAGGACTTGCCTCTGGTTGCCTTGCGGTACTGGAGTGGTTAGTGTCAGCGCCTGGGCCCTGGCAGCCCTTACAAGCCTGGCTCAGCCACCTTGTTAAACAAGTGCTAGAGAGAGGCACAGAAAGGAGATTTATTCCATGTCCTCCTATTAGGAAGAGGAACAAAGAGGTCCAGTCCTTTCCCTACCATGCCTGTCTTCAGCATCCTGAAATGAGATTCGGGTCCACATATAGAACCAGAGGTATGTATAACTAAGCCGTCCCAGTGAAGCTGTGGTCCACCCATCACCACTGTCTGTGTTCTAGTCTATCCTGCAAAGGGGACTGACAAGTTGTCAGAACTGCATGTAATCTCTCCTTGGAGACAAGCTTCCTCTCTGGCTAGCATGAGGCTTCAGCTTTCCCCTTATCCCAGCATGGAGACTCTAGGGAAATTCCAATTCCTTGGGAACTATTATGTCAAAAGTCTGATTGCTGAAGGGAGGGGGCACAAATGTCTCTTTAGACGACCTCCCTTCCTGTCTCTACTTGGAGACATTGCTGTCTACAGGAGAAGGTCTGTCGATGTATCCTTGTCCATGCAGCTGGCATAGCTGTGCCAGGCTAGGATCCTAGGCCAACTCCACACTGTGCTAGTGGCATTCCTGTTCTCTCTCCCTGCTCTCCTTTCATCTTGCTGTTCTGTGACTCATATTCAGAGGGATATTCTTGTGGTGAGGTCACTCCTACGGTTAGTCCAGGTGCTGTGAGGCTTTTTTTTTTTTTTTTCCTTTTGAGATAGCGTCTTTCTATATAGCGTTGGCTGTGTAGACCAGGCTGGCCTCGAACTCAGATTCACAGAGATCAATCAACCTGCCTCTGCCTCTTGAGTACTGGTATGAAAGGCATACAACACCATGCCTTGAGTCAAATTCTTAATGCAGAATGAATGAATGAATGAATGAATGAATGAATGTAATCTAGGAGTCCCTCGTGGGATGGAGCACAGTCTTATTTTCTCCCAGCAGAACTCCTCTGTGCCGGTGCCAACTAGAAGTAATTAGATCCATGGCAGGAAAGAGCCAATCGGCTCTCATACTAAAGTGAGCTTCAAATGCCACAGGGTTCTTTGAGGGAGGTGATGCTATGCAGGCCTTTAACAACCACATTTTAGCCTCATAGTCTCTTCCCAGAAGCCTAACTGAAGTAACAATAATGCCAATGAATTCTACAAAATAGAGGCAGGAAAAGCCTACTTTTGAAAGTCATCAAAACTGAGGACTATCCAAAATGCAGTCCCAGAAAAGTCTATAGTAAAATTATCCTGACATTTGACATTATAAAAATACCAATTTCTTTCATGTTCCTCAACAACCAGGCAGGAATCTATGAAATAGAAAGTTTAATACTAAAAAGATTACATGGCAGGACTATCTAAACACTATTCACAAGTCTACATCTGAGTGTGTTTTTTAGAAACGTGGATATAGCCAATCCTGTAAGATGAACTCGACTCTTTCCAATCAGCCTTTAGTTGGCTATAAATGCTGTTCTCCAGCACTTCTTCAATGTTTATACTGACAACAGAGTATTTTAAATTGAAGCCCAATGACATATATCAACAAATGCCTAGCTCTTAGAAAATACCTCCAACAACTAATTTTCAGATTTCAATTGATTGGTGTTCTATAGAGAGCCAGTAGGGGCTCATCTACACAGAAAGATTGCCTGGGGGGGGTAGATTAAAAAATGGCAGTTTTCTGGAGAGCCACCTTCTAGGATGGACAAGGATCTGGGCTGAGCCAAAGGTTCAGCTGCTGTCTGGTTAACATGACAGTCTGTTTGCTTGCTTGCTTTCTATTCTTAGGAGCCAGTGTTTATATATATATATATATATTTATTTATTTATTATTATTTTTTTTAATCTCTTTAAAGCAAAGACACTGAGATGCCAATTTAAGATTGGGTCTATGTCAAAAGAAAGCCATGGATTTAAGATCTGGTGACCACAGCCTCAGAATCATTTCCTGAAAGTTCATCTGCTCTAATGGTGTCTACATATATAAGGGTCATAGAAATTAAATCTTTGGATATCTGTTTGATGGAGTTTTATATTAGATACTTTTCTCATTGCTATGACAAAATACCTGACAAAAGCAAGTTTAAAAAAAGAAGGGCTTATTTTGGCTCACAGTTTGAGGAAATGGTCCATCAAGTCAAGGGAGTAATGGTGGTCAGGGCTTGAGGTGCTAATCACATCACAATCATACCCAGGAATCCGAAAGAGACAGGTGTTGATGCTCAGACCACTTTCTTCTTTTTCGTTCAGTCCAGGATCCCAGCCCATGGAATGTGTCACCCATATCTAAGGTTGCCTTTCCATTTCAATTAGCCTAATCTTGGAAATCCCTTAGAGACAAGCCTATAGACATGTCCCTTGGTGATTCTAGACCCTGTCAAGATGACAATCAATATTAACTGCCACAATTAGTAATTTGGTAGACAGAAATGTGATCAGTCTTTCATCCAAAATGTCTGTAATCACAATAATACCCAAAGTTATAGTGTTTATTTGAAGCCCTCCTCATCTACTAAAGAACAGTTTTCTGGGCAGCTAGTCTGGCTACCCTGCTCTGACTCAGTGTCTCATTTTTTCACTGTGTTGATTCTTCTTCTTATCCCCAGCTCACCCTCTTCCTCTTGCCTTTCTGTCTCCCCGACTCCTGCAGCCTACCTCTCCTCCTTTTGCCTTGGCTGTCACTCTTCCGTAGCTCTGTGTCTGAAACTAGGTCATGAGCCTGTCAAGATGTCAGCTTCAAATTTAGTTCTCAAGTCTCTGTCTTAAAGCAACTTTGTACTTGGAGGACAATTTGCTCTTCTCCCGTGCTTAGATGGAGCAATTTGAATGCTCTTTATAGTGTACATGAGTTTTTTCTTTGTATGTATCTTCTTAAATGGTTTCTTACAAGCTGTTCTGCATCAGTATTCACACATGACAGGATTCAGGTTAGCTTTAGAACCTTAAGGTCTTCATAAATTGAAAAGGGGGTCGGTAGGGAAAGCACCTTGCAAAAGAAATATGTCGTTAATTTTTGTCACTACATTTAGAAAATAGTTCCAGTCACCAAACACAACCGACTTTTTACAAATGTAATTATGGCTATGCCTCACTGAGGGAAAGTTTTAAATATTAAAAATAAAATGAGCCACAGAAAACTCAAATACCCTCCCCTAGGAACAAATAGTAAAATCTGGTATTCATTAAAATACTTGAATGCTAATGGAAGAGAAAAATGTAAGCCCTGTGTGTCTATTTCTTTGGACCAAGACAGTGTGGTTTCTCAGTTTTCTCAAGTCCTGGCCAACTTAGGATCTGGTGAGACTCTTTGGAGACAGGAAATGTGAGGTTGATGTAAAATACAAGTGAGTGAAATGGTTTGGGGCTGCCGTGTGCTGTACTTTGTCTTGGATTTCCTATGCAGGAGCATTTTCAGACATGAGAAGCCCACTCCTCTTCTCCTGGCCAGCCTCTGTGGCTATGGACACGGAAGGAAAGGGCCTTGAAGAAGCAGAACAGTGAATTTTGAGGTTATGGACAGTGAAGAGACTGTGGAAATCAACGGCACCATGAAAGATGACCTCCTCCTGTTCCCTGGGTCTCCACACACCTGCCTTCCTGCATCTACCTCCAGGTAGATCAGTTGGCAGAACAGGACTGACCTCGGGATTTTCTTTATTTCAGTTGGTCATATTATTCACATTCTACCCATGAGAGTCATTTCAGTAGGAGATTTCCTTACCTCTTTTAACCTCATTTTATTTTTGTTAGTTTTGGTTCAACTCCAGAAAGGTTAAAACAAAACAAAACTGTCAGCTACCAACTCTTTAGAGAAAAATTAGCCTATTGTCTTCCCCTTAATTCCTAGGTAGCACCCCTGTACAAAGGAAATAAGACTTCTCGTTGCTGAAGGCGGTGGCGTTTCATTATGAGTACTTAGGGGCAGAAGGAGCAGGAAGGATGCAAAGGAAGTTTATGAGTAACAGAATCTGAGGCTGGAGTTAGATTTCTTGTTCTGCTGAGCAGAGATGTGGAACTATAGCAAGAAGCCAGGTGGGAGACTGTCAGGGTTAATACTGGCTTGTTTCACATTTGCCCCTGGTCATGAAAGACAGGAAAGCTCTGGGCCCTGTGGCATCCAGGAAAATAACTGCAGCAGCTATAGGAGAAGGAGGCAGCAGCCAGTTTTCTGACTTCTCAATTAGCTGAAAGGCAATGATAACTTCATTATGCTTTAATTGAAACATTTCTTGCCAGTTCTCCACTTTTTTCCAACTGACGTTATGACTATGACAAAGTCTGGCATGGTGTAGACTAAATCTTTAGCACCGTGTTTAGCACCAGTATGCATTTTAGAGAAGCCACATGTGACAGAGTGAACAAATTCAACTAATTCATTTTTAAAATAGGTAACATAAAAAGACAATAGTCACATTTGACTCTTATAGAAACAGAAAAAAAAATTGTAGGTTGTTAATATAAAACATTGGGCCAAAAGTATACTTATATTTTCCATTACTTTTTTCTTTTTTACTAAATACATAATAATTACAGTTCAATGTCAGCAAATAGGGTAGTGTCATTTTTAATGGCTGAAAATCATTCTAAGCTATAAGGTCACATATCTCAATAATCAATTATTTATATATCCTTAGGCTATTTCTAGTTTTTTTTTTTTTTTTTTAAACACCATTCTGTGGACTGGAGCACTGGCTTGGCAGGTAACATGCTTATTGCACAAGCTTGCTGGCCTGAGTTTGATCCTCAGACCACACATAAAAATCTGGATGTTGTGGCATACGTCTGTAATCGCAGAACTCCTACAAGACAGGAGGCAGAGACAAGAAAATCAAGAGGAAGCTCCAGAGCCAGCTAGCCTGAAACATCAGGCAATCGCAGAGATCCTACCTCAAAACAAGGCAGAAGGTGAGGCCTGACTCCTAAACATATCCTCTGATCTCCATACATACACTGTGGTGCACACATGCTTAACACACACACACACACACACACACACACACACACACACACACACACACAAAACAAATACATACCATCATACACAGTGATATAATAAGCTTCTGGTGAGCTGTATTTTATCCTAAAATCTTAGGAATGGGAAAGAACTTTCTGAGCACTGTACCAAAGGTCAAATTAAAAAAATTATAAATAATTTCTATTAGATAGAAAGTCATGGCACATACAAAAAAAGAGAGAGATAAATACAATCTTATCTGGAATTTTTAAAGATAAATGACACAGTTTGCTAAATACACAGAAATGTTTCCCTACCCTTTACTATAAAGGGCACTCAAAATTAATTTTAAATGATAGTATTTTAATGTAAACTCAGAGCTAAGCTTGACCCAAGCAGGTCACACAATATAAAAAAGTTTTTATTAGTGGCATATATTTGTTGGCAAAGATCAGGTATGTGTCATAGTCATGTGTGAGTGTTAAGGTCATTAACGGAGAGAGGAAATGAGGTGGGGGGGGTCTTAACATGTGAGCTTCTTTTCTTTCCCCATGTCTTGGATATGGTTGCAACTAGTGTCATCTTTAAATAACATGAACAATCAGCATCAATCCAAAATAATTACACTGTATCTTTTTTGGGGGGAGCTTCAGGCTCATATACACTTGTGTCTTTCTATTTCACTCCTTAACAAATAGCTAAAAACTCATGTACTCAAATAACTCTTAATTTTTTCTCTTAGCTCTGGTCTTTTCTCAGACCTTGATTAGCTCAGAATTTATATCTTAGAGTGGAATTGTCCTGGCAATGTTCTGTGTCCTTCCCATAGCCAGTACCCCCTCAAAAACAATCAGCATCAATTCCAAACATCCCCTCAGTTCATCTAGTTTTCCCCACTCATGAAGACCACATGAGTTCACATTGCCTTTCCTGAGTCACAGGAGTATGTCCTGTTTGGTACTTTCATCTCCTCTTTGGCCACCAGCAGTCAGAAGATGAGGTTTAAGATGCAAATAGATGATGCTCTAAGCTTCTTCATCACTTGAAACTCTTCAATGGCTTTTCATTACTCTTTATTAAATTCAAACATTTGGTGCCTGGAGGAGCGCATAGCAAGCACTAATAAATATGCACTGAGAAGATCATTATCAAGCCTTTGGTGCTGTGCCACTGCCTACCACACGAACTTCACCTTGCGCTTGTTCTCAGCCTCATTTCCACCCCCCCACCTCCACCCCCACCCTCTCTCTTCTTCCATCTTCTCCCAGGGTCCTGGAGAATGCCATGTTCTTGCTGGGTCAGGATACATGTACCGCCTCTTCTGATTCCTTGCAGAGGTCCTAATGTCACTGCTCCCAGGGCTCAGGATGCAACATACAGCCGTTTCTTTCTCCGTGCGAACCCCCATCTCTTGCTAGTCGAAAGAAGATTGACCCCGTGGTTTTCACCCTGTGGATTTTATTCTTATCTCCCAACAAATAGCTCATATTATTATTTACATCACTTGTTGGAGCTTACGTTTCCAAATCTGGTTGTGAAATAATGTGGCCGCAAGCTTGATAGAGCAGCAACAGTGGTGCTATTTGGCTCCTGGCAATTCTTTTCTAGTTTCCTTTTTTTTTTTCTTTTTTTAAAAATTTTATTATTTTATTCATATTACATCTCAATTGTTTAGCCCTTCCCCTGTTTCCTCCCATTCCTCCCTCCCTTCCACTTCCCCCCTTCTCCCCTCCCCTATGTCTGTGATTGAGGGAGACCTCCTCCCCCTATATATGCTCTTAGAATATCGAGTCTCTTCTTGGTAACTTACTATCCTTCCTCCGAGTGCCACCAGGTCTCCCCATCCAGGGGACATGGTCAGAAAAGGGGCACCGGAGTTCGTGTGAGAGTCAGATCTCACTCTCCACTCAACGGTGGAGAATATCCTATTCATCGGCTAGGTCTTGGTAGGGGTTTGAAGCTTACTGCCTATATTCTCCTTGGCTGGTGCCTTAGTTTGAGGAGGACCCAAGGACCCAGATCTGCCTGTCATAAAGTTCTTCTTGTAGGTTTCCAGGACCCTGTGGGTCCTACTATTTCCCCATTCTTCCACGCTACTGTCGCCTAAAATCTCAATAGGATGTCCTCTCTTCTGACCCACTTTCTTGATAAGTAAAGTTTTTCATGGTACGTATCTCTTGGACTGTTTTGATATAAGTGAGTATATACCGTTTGTCTCTTTTTGCTTCTGGGTGAACTCACTCATTATGATAATTTCTAGATCAATCCATTTGTCCACAAATTTCGGGAATTCCTTGTTTTTAATAGCTGAGTAGTAACTCTTCTAGTTTCTTAACCACTGAGCCATCCATCTACTCTCTCTTCTAGTTTGTTTGTTTTTGTTGTTGTTGTTTTTATAGTAGTTCAAATCATAAGTCACAAAAGAAAGAGCAAAGGACAAAAATCATACCAGTCAATTACTAGTAATACATCTGGAAAACTCTTTCTATGCTGGGTATTCTGCCTTGAAAGAGATAACGGCACATCTGTGTGGGATTAGGAGTACCTGATGCTTCAGGTCCTAAGACCTCATGACAATGGCATCTCATTTAGATGTGAGAAAAGTGGGGGCTCAAAGAAGTTACTGGAATGTCAGAGTTTAGACCCAAAGCTAGGCCCATCTGACCACATAACCACCCTCTGTTCCCATCTGACTACGTAGCATTACCCTATTTGTTAAGCTGCTTTATAGTCTTTCTGGGCCTGAACTTGACCTCAGATGCTGCCCAGTTGGAGCAGGACTTACTGTCATTGTTCCCTACTGCTGAGCTGGAATGAGATGTAAACACAGATATTTCAGGGAGAGAAGGAATAAAAATGGAGCCATTATCCTCCATCATCTGGAAATTGTCCATAATTAAGACGACCCTCCCCCTCTCCACTTGTTTTCCAGTTGGCTTCACAGAGATTGAGAATCATGAATATGAAGTGTCCCTGTACATACGATAAGCCCCAGAGTCCCCCTGTCCATCAGGATCCTGGATGGCTGATGGCTGCTTGGCAGGCCTCCACCCTCCGCGTTCCCTTCATCCATTGTCTCTATTTGCTCACTCTACAGCGGGACTCTCCCAGAGGGAAACTGGCTTTTAGTAGCTTCCATATCATATACCATCCTAATCCACCTTGAAACAGGGTGATTGCCTAGTGAGCTGCCTGGACTGAGGGTGTGGGATCTCCTGCCTGGCCCTGCACTGCACGCTGCTGCTGGTGCTTGGCCAGCGCTGCACATACAGCAGGATTCCTCCTCGGAGTTCCCAGAGGCCACTGCAGGCCTGCTCTGTCTTTCATCTGAGTCCTTCTACCATTGGCTAATCTCAAACATGTTCCAGAGACTTGGGAAAGAACAAGTACACTCCTCACTCCCTGGCTCTCCAGTGCTGTGTTGTGCTATCTGTGGGTCTCATTTGATCCCTTTGGTCAAGCCCTCAAGGGAAGGATGTATCTCCTAGTGTTCTCATCCTGCTTCCTATGTTTCCGGCTCAAGCCCTGGTTAGCTTTTGAAATGAGAATAAGCAGATCGCTTTCTCCCCTGGTTTGTCATTTCTAAGGCAGAGGATACTTCCGCTCTTGGTTTGTCAGTGCGGGAATGGCGTGTGTGGTAACTGTCTAGCATCCCCGTGCCTGCCTCCTCAGTCTGCTCATAGACAGATGAGCTGTAATACATAGGCTAGCCTGGATTTATTCCTCACTAGTGACCAGGCAATTGATACCACATCAGGAGGTCAGTTTGCTGCAGTTCAAGGTGAATTTCCTCTTCTTCCAGGCAGTGTCATCAAAGTCCAGAGGGGTGGGGGCAGAAGCAGCCGGGTGGAGCCCTCTTGTTGGTTGATGGTTTCCCCCCACCTCTGGAAATGAGTTTTCACGGGGAGAGTCAGGAGCTGTAGGATTGATTGGATGTTGTCACCCTACTGTCATGGGGGCGGAGCTGGACTGATTGCATGATTTAGGGACACTGTTTGACTTTCCTGCTTGTTTTTCAAAAGAAGAGAGCTGGATGGAGGCAGCTGCCTTTGAAAAGCAGCACGTTTGTCTTCAGATCTAACCTAGCTAAACTTCGTTTTTTGTTTTTGTTTGTTTGTTTGTTTGTTTTTTCTCTTTCATTTTTTCCCCTAAATTAATTTTCATTAATTTATTCATTTTACATCTAGATTGTTAGCCCTTTTCCTGTTTCCTCCCATTCTTCCCTCCCTCCCACTTTTCCCCTTCTCCCCTCCCCTATGTCTGTGATTGAAGGAGATCTCCTCCCCCTATATATGCTCTTAGAATATCAAGTCTCTTCTTGGTAACTTGCTATCCTTCCTCTGAGTGCCACCATCTCTCCCCATCCAGTGGATGTGGTGCTTTCTCAGAAAAATGGGAATAGGGCTTCCTCAAGACCCAGCCATCCCACTCCTTGGAATATACCCAGAAAATGCCCTACCACATAACAGGGACATATGCTCAACTTCGTTTTTTTGTTTTTTTTTTTTTTTTTTTTACCTATTACTCCATGTCCAGTCACACTCCTTCCTCATGCCAGCCCAGGGGTTTGCCAGAAGAGCCGGCCAGGCTCTGTGGCTGTGGAGGCTGGCCACATATATAAGGAGAAGAGCTAGATGCCAGCCCAACAGCGGGCTTTGACTTGTTCTCAAAAAAAAAAAAAAAAAAAAGAAGAGGTTTTTCAGGAGTTCTGAAGAGGAGCATGGGAAATAATTTTGGAATGCCTGACGTTTAACTTTCTTTGCTGTTCCAGTTCTTTGTTATTTTTTGATGGCTAACCAGACCTTGCAGAATAACAGCTCTGCAAACCTGAGGTTAACAGAAGTATAAACGGAGTTCAGGCCTTCCAAACTCAGACATGATTTGCAGAAGAGAAACATCTCCAGCCAAAGACGGTTAGCGTTTTTGTGGGAGGTGATGTACAGTGCTTCTATATAGGGGGGAAAAGGCTTTTTAAAAAGTTAACTTTTATAAGTACAGGTTGGACATCTCTGACCCAGCCATCTGGAATCTGAAATACTCCAATTCTGAAGAGTTTCACGCACTGATGAGAAGCCACAGCTGGGACATTCCACACCATGGTGTGCTGTTTCAGCATGCAGTCATTTAAAACATTACAATTAGCTTTAGGTGACCTATGAAGCATGCATGTGACACGTACTATATGTACCCAAATATTCTAAAACTAAACAATAATAAGTCTCTGGCATTGCTGTGAGGCCAAACTTTTTGGATAAAGGATATGCAATCTTCAGGATTGATTTGGGGACTCTGGGGTCTGGCACTGAGACCCTTTTCTTATTGGGCGTCGAGCTCCACTGACTTACTGTCTTAATTTCCTTGTATTCCACAAGAAATTAGGAAATCAAAGTTGGTAAAGGAATACAGATTAGCTCAAATGTGTATATGTACATACGTGATTGTAAGTTTGTGTGTTTGTGTAGTTTCCTTCCCATCCTGCCTGGGGCTATTTTACAGTTTACAGCAAGCCAGGAGACAAAGATTAGAATATACGCAGATGTAGCTGCGAGAATAGGTTAATCAATCTTCCTGGGTGAAAGGGGTCTCACGCCCTCAGTTTCTCTCAGGTCTCTGGAAGAAAATTGGTGTCATAAAGAGCTCTCCCCCTCCCCCGTGCTCACCTCTAAGATAAGGTCTCAGTAGCTAGTCCCGGCTAGCTTCTAACGCACAGAGTTCTGCCTACTTCTGCCTCCCTGGCACCTGGGACTTAATATGTGTGGCAAGAACCTTCGGTTTTGAAAGAGAAAAGAATCCGGTTTTGTGAGACAAGAGGGTGTCTTTCCAGTCTGGGCGTGGTAGAGTCTTGCGTCTCTCTGTCCATGTCTTTGAGAGGTAGAGAAGATAACTGGGCTGGCATCTTTTCTTTGGAAGTCAGCTTCGGTTTTGATTCCTGCATATCCTTTAAACACACTGCTTCTCTAAGTGGAAAAATAAAGATCAATATTCCAGCAGTGACTCATCTTCTCTCATCCCATGGCTTTAGCGGAAGGAAATTCACAGTTACATTTTGGTACCTTAGACAGCAGGCCTCCTTCTTCTATCCTCTCTTGGAGAGTATTTGTAGCACAGTGCACTTTGCGGAATGAAGTCACTATGTCGTGGACCTATGTTGATGAGAAGCAGATGGCAGCCCAACTCGTTAGGTGGGATAAGGAAGAAAAACAGTGGTCCTCAACCTTCCTAGTGCTGTGGCCCTTTAATTAATTTCATCATGTTGTGGTGACCCCCCAACCATAAAATTATTTTTGTTGCTATTTCATAACTGTAATTTTGCTGCTTTTATGGATCTGTAAATATCTGATATGCAGGATGTCTGTTATGTGACCTCTGGGAAAGGGTCATTTGACACTCCGACTCTAGGAGTTGCAACCCACAGGTTGAGAAGCACTGAAGAAAAGGCATAAAGTAGGACCCAGGCTTTCTTTTCTGCTCTTCGATGCTCATCCCCTGAGCTTTGAAGTCAACTACCGAAAGGCTCTAGAGTCCAGGCAGAACATGCTCACTGTGGAATAACTGATGGAGGCCTCTGGATTCTCCCAGCCCTCCTGTTTTGCTCCTAACAGTGAGACAGGGCTAAAAAAAAAAAAAAAAAAAAAAAAAGGCTCTTGAGTGTTCAGCCTTTATGCAAAATGCCTTAGGAAGAAGGTCTATATCATCTCATGGAACACCATACTTACAGAGGTCTGTAGAATTTGGTTCTCCCAGCAAGACAGCTGTGCTTTATCCCGATCGACTGTGCTTGTTTGCAGGGAGTCTACCGCCCCTGAGGTTACTAACTGTAGAAGGAAGGGCTAGAGCGGGTCAGTGAACCCTCACCTGAGATTCCAGCTTCTTCTCCTAGCCATCTCTGTTTAGTTTTGCTCTAATTGCCCATCGCTCGGGGTCTTGGGAGATGCTAGACAACATAAACAACTGGATGTCAACTGAAGAAGAACTCCATCTATGAGGCTGTACATAGGGAGGACATCTTTAATATTGGTTGACGCCTTTCCAGTATGACTGCTCTAAGGTCACCCGAACTCCTGCAGGCAACGCCTCCGCTATGCTCTGTAAGTAGGTCTAATAAATGAACCGGTTCCCCACGCTGAACTCTGGTGGAATCCTACTCTTGTTTGTCGTTGAGGCCTTATAAGGAGTGGGTAGATGTTGTTTATGTCTCCCCAGGGAGGGAGTCTTGCAACACCCCATGATGTTGAGGGCTTTTTGCTTGGTTGAAATCCAAGGTTACCTCCAAACTGAGTGAGGAAATGTTTACCTTGCTCTGCAGTGCACAGCTTGTCTCTCCTTGCTGCTGCATAAATTTATTATGTTATTTTTAGAATGTTTACTTAGTGCACAGAGCTGACCAAGGAGAATCCAAGCCTTTTATTAGAGTATATCTGTCTCTTGTATCTTTGGACTCCATTGCCAGAGTCTAAGAACAGTCCACCAAGCCCCTGTTAAGAGGAGAGAAAACAACAGTTGTTCCTTATCCCTCCTGAATGACTCTTGGAACTGAACATAATCAACCCTTGGTGTATATGATCTTTGCTCCCTGGGACTCCATGGATACCAGTTCCACAGATGCTGACGTCCTGTACCTAGGACGGACTATTTGCATGTAACTGACACTCAAGCTCTCATATCCTTTAAGGCCTCTGTAAGTCATTAAAAAGTTCTAATATAATGTATATATTGTGTCCAGAGTTGTCCTTATTATACCATTTGGGGAATAGAGAGGGAGGGGAGTCAATATATTTATACATTTAAAAATAATTTTTGTGCCTGTAGAACCTAAAATTCTTCAGGTCAACTGTGAATGGTTGTCACGGAAATAAGTTATTTGTCTTGAAAGGAAGGGCTGTGATACCAACAGGTTCTCTTTTAAAGAAATTTTTTTTTATTGTAATGGTGTGTGTGTATGCATGTATGCATGCATGTATATGTATATATGGGAGCAAGAACCATGTGGCACATGTAGACGTCAGAGGACAATTTTCAGAAGTCTATTTTCTCCTTGTACTATGAGCCTCTTTCCCCCCTCCCCCTGCCCCCCCACACTCGTGCCCTGCCCCCCAGGGATTGAACTCACATTGCCAGGCTTGGCAGCAAGCTCCCTTGCCTGCTGTTTTAGTCAGTGTTCTATTGCTGTGAAGAGACACCATGACCATGGCAACTCTTACACAAGAAAGCATTTAACTTGGGTCTCCTTTACGGTTTCAGGCATTCAGTCCAGTGTCATCATGGTGCATGGAACATGGTGGCATTCAGGCCAACATGGTGTTGGAGAAGAAGCTGAGACATCTACATCCAGAGCCTTAGACAGCAGGAAGAGAAAGCCACTGGTCCTGGCTTGGGCTTTTGAAAGCTTCAACTCCACTCCCCAGTGACACACTTCCTCCACCAAGACCACACCTCCTAATTCTTTCAAATAGTGCCACTTCCTGGTGACTAGGAATTCAAACCTATGAGCCTATTGGAGGGGGCCTTCTTTTCAAACTACTATACTTGCAGAGTCATATTGTAAGCCCAACAGTTTTATGATGAGGCCTTAGCTTTTTTCTCTTATTTGTGCAGCATGGCACACGTGTCCTGTATCTGGCACATGATCTCTCTGTCACTGACTCCACACCTCTGCTCTTCATTGTTACTGTCACTGTTATGAGCTTCTAGCTGCAGACTGAGCTCTTTGTGGCCCCCCAAATTCTGAGGTGTTTGCCACATTTTGTTCTCTGCTAAAATGCCTCGCTCGGTCTTGCCCATCGTTTATGGAACAACACTCTACCCGACTAGAGAATCTTCTTCTAGCTCTCACAGCGTCTTAAGCTTTGGCAGCTCCCAAGGTCTTCATAGTCCACTCCAGTCTGTTCTTGGTGATGCTTATCTGCAAAGAGAGACTTTCATGGATATCTTCATATGGATACAAACTTTATTTTCTAAGTTCTTTATTTATATTCTGAGATATTTACGTATCTTGAAAATCTGGGGAAATTGATAGTAGTTTCACCTTCTGCACAAACCACAATAGTTGGTAAACAGTAGGTGCTTAATTAATGTCTGAAGATTGACTTTGGGATGCTGGCTCTACTCCCTCATTGTGAGTTAAGTACTCTCATGGTCTTTACTGGGACCATTAAACCCTGGGGGCTTGAGGTCTCTGGGAGGTTGTTTTGTTTTGTTTGATTTTTGAAACAGGATCTTATATAACCCTGGTTTCCCTGCAACTCACAGAGGTCTTGTCCCTGCCTTCCAAGTGCTGGATTTGAAGACATGTATTGCAACTCTTGCTTTCTCCAGAAGTATTTCAAAATCATATGTAACGATCCATCCTCTCCTTAAAAGCTCACAATGGAGAGAGAGAGAGAGAGAGAGAGAGAGACAGAGACAGAGACAGAGACAGAGACACAGAGAGAGACAGACAGAAACAGAGAGACAGAGTGAGCACATATGAGCAGACCCATGAAACCCTTGAACATATTAACAATGCAGAGAAACTGTGAAATAAACAAAGCTTTGTTATTTTGTTAACAGAACATTTGCCAAATCTATTTTGCCAGAGGATGAACCCTCCCAGCAACCTACGATCCTGTTGACCACACTTTGAAAGGGTTTTCCCAAACCTGGCTTTCCATCCATCTTCCTCTAAGCCATGCTTTCAGTGGGTCTGGCCAGCTGCGACAGGGGTAGGAGCACTTGGGAAACTGGACCCCAGTGTGCAGCAAACATCTGTTATTTTATCCAGTGTGCATGACGAAAACACTCCTCCCATCTCTTCCTCTCTGCTTCCCATCTTTTTAGCTAAGTCCAGAGGAAGGAAGCTCATCTGTTTTGATGACGTGCGTAGACATTGGACTTAGGTCTTTAAACATTATTGAGCGCCTCTTGCTACTTGCTAGTCTGTAAATGTTTCCAAGAGATTCTATTGCAAACAGATCATCGTTTTACATGTCTTAAGGAAGCACTTGGAAATGGAGCAATATACTCGTAATTTGGGGCAAACTTAACTAGCCCTGCTAGCTTTTGGGTAAAAAGGCTTCTCCACAAACTTGTTAGATGGCCCAAGATTTAGTTTCTTATGTTTTCTTTTCTTCTTTAAATCTCTTAATGTCAGCTTGTGTCTTCACAAGAAAAAAAAAATGTCACATTTCTTGACCTTTCTCAGTTACACACACACACACACACACACACACACACACACACACACACACACGCTCTTCAGTTCCTCCTAGTGTATGCCATGCTTTTCATTTGTCTCTCAATTCTGGTCACCCTTCTCTGAAAATGGGGCTGATTAGAGTCCAAACCCAGTCTTCAGATGTGGTCGGTCCTCCAAGCTGTGGAGGGCCTTTTTCCGCCCTGGTAGTGCAGGGACTGCTCTTCATCCAAGGCAGAAGCATTATGCTTTTCAATGGCCCACATATCCTTTTGGCAATGCCCGTGTCTTCATCAGACCTAGGTGCAGTCCCCTCAACTGAGGTTTAAGCCCTCATCCATGCAGACGGTTAATTCATCTCCTCTCTTGTTACAGTCTAAGCTTTTGTCCTTCAGCCAGAAAAACCTGCCTGGCGTTTCCATGCACCTGTTTCTGCTTCACTTTCTTCCTTCTCTGACCTCTGACCTTCTGTCAAATTGCCTTTCCTCTTTTATGTATGCTGAATGACGGCTCCCCTTGTGTAGTTCTTTGTCTGAAATTTTATCATCCCTGCAAAACAGCCTAGACCAGGCTCTCCCAGCCCCTACCCTTCCTCAGAGCTATAACAGATTCCCTATTCTCTCTTAAAGTGTTCAGCATTTGGAGAATGTTCTTCAGATGCCCTTGTGGTGGATGCCATAGGCTTCTTCCTCTCCCCTCTGTAAGGTACCTTTCTTCCAACAGCAGAGACTCAGTAGTGAGTGTTCATTACACATCTTAAAATTATTTCCACAGACCCTGGGTCCACTGACTCACCTTGCACAGAGAGATAGGCAAATACCAGCATCTACCTCATTTCTAGACAAGAGTAAAGAGAATTGAGGAGATTTACCTGATCTGCCCAAGGTCTAGCTCAGTGTCACCAGGATTGCTAACTCTGATCTCCACTTCAGAAGTCATGGTCCTTCAAACTTCACATTAGCTGACAAGTCAGTTTATTAAGACTAGAGAGCAAGCCGGGGATGGTGGCACACATCTTTAAAGAGGGAAAGGCAGGCAAAGCTCTGTGACTTTGAAGCCAGCCTGGTCTGCAAAAAGAGTCCAAGGCAGACAAGGATACACAGAGCAACCCTGTCTCCAAAACCAAACCAAACCAAACCAACAATGACAAAAAACCCAAAAAACAAAACAAACTGGAGAGCAAGATAGCAACACTCTGATCCTATGCTGTAAGCTTTGGTTTTTGACAAACCAAATTTTGATTTTTTTTCAGATGCTTGCTGATCCTGCATACATAGGATTTGCTGATTCTGGAAAAGACTTGGATTTTCGTTTTGTTGTCTTCTAATTCTGCATTCTTCAAGTCTTTAGCTTTTACTTGACTAAGGGGCTAATGTCTCAGATGTGCCTTGGCAACCATTCTTGAAGCACAGTAGAAACAAGAGCATTCTCTATCACGTGCCTTTTAACATTGTCACACGCTGAGCAGAGCTGACTAAGACTGGGCCAGTGTACACCAAGATCAGAGGAAATATGTCATGTACAATGGAAGAGGCTAATTAAGAACATCTGGTAAAGGAAAACAACAATCCTATGGACTAGAAAGGCATGACCAGTGCAGACACAATCCTTGATCTGATAGAACTTCACATTTCTAATGAGGAGACAAGTTGTAACAAACTCATATGCAAATAAGATAGTTTCGATGGCCGTGTGAAGAACATTTAGTAAGATGTGTGGGGAATTGCCTGAGAGCCAGTGTGCTCAGCATGGTGGGTGAGTAGATTTGATTTCATTGGTGAGCACATGACGTATGTTTGTGTTCATGTCAAGATGAGTAGGTGGGTGCATGTGTGTGTGTGTGTGTGTGTGTGTGTGTGTGTGTGTGTGTGTGTGTGTGTGTGTGTTCTCAGGTTCAGGGACCAAAAGCTGATAGTTGATTTTCCTTTTTTTTTTCATTTATCTTTTTTACTTTTAAAATTCTGTGAATGGATGTGCATTTGTGTGTGGGTACCTATGCTTGAGAGCAAGTGCCCAAGAAGGCCAGAGGCATCAGATCCCGTGCAGCTGGAGTTACAAGCAGTTGGGGGTCACCTGATGTAGGTTCTGAGGCTTGAACTCCGGTACTCTGAAAGAGCAGTTCGTGCTCTTAACCTCTGAGCCATTTCAACAGCTGCACACATTTTAATTGTTTTTTTTCAAAAGGTCTCTCACTGAATGTGGAGTTCATTGATTTGGCTGGGCTTGCCAGCCAGTGAGCTCTATGGATCCACTCATCTCCCTCCCCGTGAATGTGCTGTGTTCCCAGCTCGTTCGTGAGTGCTGGGGATCTGTGTCACAGGCATTTTACTCATTGAGGCATCATCTCGGCCTCGGAGTTGAGGCTTAGATGGTAAGATACAGGCAGCCATGCCCACATGGCGGTGGGCATGGGGGTGTGTCCTTTTATTACAAAAGCACAACAAGGCAAGAACGTGGGAAGGAGGCATGTTTGAGGCTTAGTGAGAAGGTCAAGAAGGCTAGTGTGTTCTGGAGAAAGGTGACAAGGACAGGAAGTGGGAAGCTGGCGTGAGGTCTTAGAGATCAAGGGAGTCACTGGAGGGTTTAACGGAGGTAGAGGGAGTAGTGTAACTGGATCTGTGTTTTAGAAACACCACACTGGGCTTCTCTGTGTATGGAGGGATTACAGGGATGCAGAAAGAGAGAGTCCATACCCTGTTAATATTAACCGAAGTGAGGAATGGCAGTAGGCGGCGCCAGGCATTATGGGAGATAAGAGAAACAGGGCAATTTCAAATGCAAATGGCACATGAGGTTACAGACTCAAGATGGAGGTGAGAGAAGAAAGAAATCATGAAATGGAAAGACTTGCTTCCTGTGGAGGATAGGTAGGCACAGCTGGAAATGGAAGCGAGGTTACTGCAGCTGCATGTATCATCCCCAACAAAGGCTATGGCGTCTGCTGCTTAGCTCCAGAAATAGGGCTGTCTCAGGCATTATAGGAAAAACATCTTTTTCCTTGTATCATTTCCTTGCAAATCCCTAAGTCAGGAGCAACCTAGAAGCGCAGGACCTTTAGCTTAAACGCAGAATATCATTACAATGTCCCAAATATATAAAATGATTTAAGCGCACCATCTACGACTAACATGGGCAGGAAGGAGATGTCAGAGTTGTTGGAAGACAATCAATTGGTTGGTAGTATGGCCTAGGTCATATAATAATCGGGACAGTATGGGGACTGGGGAGTTAGCTCAGCCAGTGAAAGTGCTTGCTGCACAAGCGTGATGACATGAATTCAAATCCCCAGCTCCCATGTAAAAGGCTAGGTATGATGACACACATCTATAATCCTAGTTCTGTAGATGGAGATGGGAGAATTTATGGAGTTTCAAGGTACTGAATAGAGCAGAACCAGCGAGCTCTAGGTTCAATGATAGACTGTGTCAAAGAAAAAAAAAAAGCTGGAAAAGTGATTGAGAAAGACACTGTACATCAACTTCTGGCCTCCACAGGCACATGCACAGATGCGTACCTACACACATTGATGCACACACAGATAAAGTATAAAACATCAGAATAAAAGGAGTGCTGCTTTCCTCAGATTGCCATATTCAGTCCCAATTTGACTCTCTCTAAGCTTGTCATGGTTTTGATGTTTTTCTAAGCAGGAGGGTCTGCACCCCCCCGCCCCGCCCCCTTGCTTGTCAGCATATCAGTCAGGTCCTTACAGAAAGTCAACAGGCTATAGAGTGGAGGGTTTTGAGGACTTTTGTAAAGGGGCTTGTTTGGATGGTCTGGGAACAGAGTCATGTGAGGAGAATTCTGAGTGCCGGGAAAACATTTCAAGAAAACAAGATGAGTCTTGTGACCTTGATTTCTTCGAAAACATAAAAGTTTATTTTCCTGCTTTTCCCAGGTGTAGTGGATAGGACTGAGTTTACTTCAGATTACTCATTATTGCTTGCTGATGTTATTCAATTATCCTTTATATCCTCTGTAGAAGACGATGTTTTCGCCATGTGCATCTTGTGCTTGTGATTGCGTACAACTTGCATTAAAGAGAACTTTACTCAGGCCACCTGTCCTAATCCTCAGAGTATAAATTGTCTGATGGTCTGACTAAAGTCGACTGTTGGGTGAGACTTTAGTTCATCTCATTTGTTGGCTCCATTCACCCAGATCCCAACACCTCTAGGGGCTATCACTATGAGAGCCAACTATGGGTGCCATAGCACTCTGAGACTCGCAGAAGTGGTCAGAATGGACAGGTTCACATAATCACAGGGTGAAAAAAGTCCTACCAAACCACGAAGGTGGCCAGAATCATTGGAGAAAGAAGACATTCTAGTGCCTACAGTTTTCTCCAGAAATGAAGGCCAGCAAGGAGCAAGCAAAGTGAGGATTCTGCTGTGTCTCCCCACCACCCTCAGAATAGCAGGTGAGGTCTCCTAAAGGAAGCCAGAGGTTTAAGAACCCTAGCTTACTGTACGGGACAGGGCAGAGATGGGTTTGGGGATGAGACAGGGTGGCGTTCTGTCTCTCAAAGTTCACTTTACACGACAAAATATTCCAAGAGACACAACTTAGGGGACAAAGGGTTTATTTTGGCTTACAGTTGAAAACGGACGAGTCCCTTATGTCAAGGAAGATGTGGTCACAGATGCAGGAAGTGAACAGGAAGTGGGGCCAGGCAGTAAGACATCAACCCTACCTTCAGTGCTGTCCTTCCGCCAGCAAGTTCCTACCTCCCTAAGTTTCCACAGCAATCTCAAACAATGCCATTAGTCGGGGGACCAAGTATTCAAACAAATAAGCCTGTTAAGGACGGTTCTCATTTGATCTTCAGCGCTTAAGGAAGAGGCAAATTCAGGTGCAAACCATATTGTCAGAGCATGAACATTTTAGGAGAGAGTACTTAAAGATGTCATGGGGGGTTGGGGGGGGGACACTGATGTTTCTCATGCTTCTTCTAGTTTTTTGATGCTAGAGACATGTTTGGGGCATTAGATCATAAAGGACTTCATGCCAGTGAGGAGCTGGAGTGAAGGGAGTTTGGCTTAACTTGAGAAAACAAGAATTGCACCTTGGCTTGTTTAATCTTCATCCCAACTTGGCTACGAGGTGCAACATCCATCCTCCTTGCTTCTTCCTTATCTGAACTGAACTGTGGTTATGAAACAAACTGTGAATCTAGTCCACATCCTCTCTGGTCTCTTGAAACTGCACAAAATAAGGCTTAATGAAGGTGGCTGCCTCAGAATGACTTAGAACTGACAACACGACTACATCAAAAGTCTTTCGATGGCAAGATTTTAATGGCTGAATAATATGCTGGAACAGAGGGGTAATTTCCTCTCGAATGCTAGGATGAATTATTTATGCTTTGACAACATTATGTGTCTCTAAAGCAGCTTTTAGTTATTCGCCACTTCTGGGCTACAGCTGATCCTGCTGCCCATTCTTGTAATTACATTAACCTCTTGACTTTACATGACAAGCTTTTCCTGCGCACTGCGATCAATAGCCCATAACTATACCTCTTTAATAGGGCCGTAGTTACACTTCAGTTCAGATACAATTAACTTTTGTCCCCCTTTTTTCTTTTTGGAAGAGCATGGAATAAAATTTCTTATTTTTAACATCTGGAACAAAGAGACTCATCGTGGAGGGGGAAGACGCACACAGCTATGAGGATCATATGAAAAGCAGTGATGGCATTGATAAAGAGGCCAGATGAAAACCTAATTCTGCAAGCACCTGGGATTAGAAACAGTGAGTAAAGTGGTGGATATCAAAGCCCTAGATTTGTGGGGTGGCCTTGAAATCTCCGCTTTGATAGGCTTTATCGGTTCAGTAGGATTAAAGGCACGGTGGACTGCCTCCTTTCCTATTCAACCTGTATCAATTAACTGTTGCACACAAATATAAATAGAGCAAGCCTACGTTGAATGCAAAAACATTTCTCAGGTTAGTCAAGCCTTCCTCTTTGTTAGTCCTTTAGGAATAGAAAGCCAGGTCCTGTGGCTCGGTCAGGCTGTCTGTGCAGGCTCCAGCATGTCAGTAACTTGAAGTAGCCACAAGGATTATTTGAATCACAAAAATCAGCTAATGCAAAGCCAGTGTCCAGCCTTTCCTCCAAAGAAAAAACACTGCATATTTTTTTGCATACCGCTGTGTATATTTGTGTGTACATACACACCATACTATACATCATTGTGTTCTTCGTTACAGATAGGTGGCCTATATTTCATGCAGAAAATAGCCGTATGGAGTGGTTTTGAGCACTTGGGATTGCATTTTAATGCATTGTATATGTTAAGATATACAGGCCCAGGCATGCACACTCACCGTCGCTATCCACCCACCCGAGTGAGCTTGTGTTTTGGTTAGACTTCACTTCCCAGAACTTGATAAGCCCATGGATCGCTTTAAGAAACTCAAAGGAAAGCCCCTGGAAGTCAAATTAATTCATTTTCTGCTGTAATTCTGTGCTATGAAAAGGAACAAAGCCCATTTTACTTTCTACCATGCTATATTATCCGGGCCATATATCTTAAAACTAATAAAATAAAACTACCTATTACTAATAGCAATAATTTAGGACCCATCCTAAATAATGCATCTCATTTACTATCACCTTAAGAAATAACTGGCCTCTGCTTAAGTCCTGTCAGCCTGCTCTAATTTTCTTTTATGATACTGTCAGGTTGCTGTATTGCAGAAAAGTGATCTGTATAATATAAAGTGTGATGGCTATGCATATTACATGATTGGAGAATTAAACATAAAATAACTGTATCTCCTGGGTATGGACTCCATGAGAGAGAATGAGTATGTAGCTACAACCAAGAGAAGCTAAGACTGGAGACTCTACATCCCAGGGATCAAGCAGCCATGGTTCACATGGGGATAGGGCCATGTTTTCATGACCTTTCTTGCTGATGGAGCAAATAATTGACAGAAGCAATGTGATTGAGGAAGATTTTATTCTGCCCCAATGTTTCAGAGAAGCCACGGGCTTATTACCGAGATGGTACAAAGTGAACTGCAGCCTGAATCTGGTCTTAAATACGCATATAATTCCCTACAACAGTTTTTGAGGACTCACCATGGCAATCACACTAGATTAATAATATTTTTCATTTTAATAACATTTATATTGCTTTATTTGAATAGGCACATTGTAACCATTATTTACCCAATGATTGAACTGAATTATTGCATGGTATTGGTTTTTTTTGTTGTTGAGGTTTTTGTTTGTTTGTTTGTTTTTTGTTTGTTTGTTTGTTTTTTGTTTTTTCAAGACAGGGTTTCTCTGTGTAGCCTTGCCTGTTCTGGAACTCACTCTATAGACCAGAGTTGCTTTGAACTCACAGAGATCTGCCTGCCTCTGTCTCCAAAGTGCTGGGATTAAAGGTGTGCATCATCACTGCCTGGTTTGCATGGTATTGTTTATAAGTGGGAGAATCGACTTTGAGTGCAAAGCTGTGGAGGTATCAGGAGAATTAGGCTAGCGATTGAGATGGCTTTAATCTAGTGGGAGTTTTAACAGCTCCTTTGCTTTGGGCCTGGCGTACCAGAGAAGCAGACATTGGATACAGGACTGCTTCTTAGACCATCTCCACTTCAAAGTATGGAAAAGGCAGCCTGTTAGTACCCAAGAACTCCAAATGTGCACAATGGCCTGCCAGTGAGCGTGTCTAAGAACTAGGTGGCACTAACAAGGATGATTAGAGACTCTCGTTCCCTTCAAGGGCTATAAAAGGGCTGCATGTTTTATTGCTTGGAGTTGATGGAAACATAATCTGCTCCAAAGGTAGAAGGATGATGTGATGGATCACTTCGTGGTGTCTTTCTGATTCATCTCAGTTTCTTTCCTTCTAGTTCAATGGGGATAGCCAATTTTTGCAAGGATATACTATCTAAAAAAGTAGGTAAAGTTTACACTGTGCATTAAACTCTGGCGACAGTCATGTTTTTCTGTTTTTATGGGTGGTCTGTAGGAGCCAGGAGAGTAACAGTCTCCAGACCCATCTGCATGGAACATACACATTACAAAGCATTTTGCCTCTCCATTGGGCCTAAATCATGGGGAAACAAGATCTGGATCCTTTCATGTAGATGAGGCTAAGAGGGGTTTGGTATCAGTCTACAAAGCAGCACTTTGCCAAGAGGATTCAGATTCTTTCAGGTCCAATACAGATTCTCCTAAAACATCTGGGTCCATTTCCAGATTAAAAAAAAAAAAAAAAAAACCAATAATCAGGGTGAACTAATGAAATCACCAGATGTGACTACTTGCCAAAATATTGTGATGCTTTTGCCGGCCGCCTGCTGCATTAGGGATGTACTTGGTGGGGTGGAAATTCCATTCTGATCTTCTCCTTAGATACAAGCTGACTTCTTTTCTTCTTCAAGCTTTATAAACACGTAGCACCATCGGAGCCATTCATTGCCCCAACAGGGCTCTCTGCTATGTGGGTACCTAGATAAAACCCTTTATTACATTCAGAATTCCTTATTCTCTGCATTCTCACAGAAGTGATTCATGCCGTCCCCCAACCTCAGTCTCTGAGCCTCTTCTTGTTCACTAATGTCCGAGTCAACAGCTAGATCTGCTTTTGACATCTGAAGTCAGAGTTGTCTAGTTTTGATCTCTTTTCTCGGCCGTAGTTTCAGTGGGGACAGTGTGAAACAATCTCTTCGCTCTTGAGAGGCAAGTATTTCCTTCCTGGAGGGTGAATCACTCAGAGAATAATAAATCCTGCTCCCCAGCTCTTGTTTTATGATACAATTCCTTCCCTAATGGGGACATATGACCCCAGTAACCCCTTCTTCCCATTCCAAAGGTACAACCTCAAACCCAAATAAATAACTCCTCCCATCAAAGGACTCTGGAGAACAACACACTTCGGGGCAGGGGGTGGGGGGGACAAGACTACAATGGTGAAACTGCCTTAAGGGTTTCTGTGCCAAATAACTAACAGGACTCCTCTGAACTCAAGCAAGCGAACAAGTGGATTACAGTAGCCGCAGAGACAAACTTACGACTCTAAAGGCAGGCTTTAGTTTATTTTCCCAAAGATCCAAGCATTGTCCTGACTGGTACAGAGAAGGCTGAACAACGGATGCAGTTTCAAGGAACTGGGAAATTCCATATTCTGGTCTAAAGAAGAGTAGTAGTAGCAGGTATGACCGATGAGCTTAGCTGAATGGAAGCCATGACCCTCCTACAGCCCTGTCTGCTGTGTGATGCGTGCTTGCCTGTCTCCGAACCAGAGCCCACTTATCTGCCCCACAGAAGGAGAAATCCCCTCTTCTTCATCTCCTCATCATGCAGGGGAGGTGGATTCTGCCTTTGAAGCACACGAGTATGAACTGTCTCTCCAGGTCAGTGAGTTCCCACCGTCAGACAGACAAGGCTCCGTTCTTTCAAGAAGACTGCTACATCAAACAAAACCAAGAAAACCAGGAAGGGACTGTTTCTCAGGAAAGAACCACAAGGCCGGGTAGAGTGAGGCTCTTCTGATACCAGAGCCAAGATTATTTGTGGCTTTCAGTGCATTATCGCTTTATAAAGGTTATAATGGAGTTGAGTGAAGGCAAGAGAGTCAAACAAACAAACAAACAAACAAACAAACAAAACAACATCAAAACCTTGTGCTCAGTACCTATGGGTGCAGGGTCCCCAAATTAGAAGTGTTATGCTGCTTTGGGGGGGGTGGGTTCTTAAATTTGTTTCTTTTACTTTCTATTCCATTTATCTCATTGAAGTCTGTGGGCAGGTGGGGCTATCCTATTTCCATCAGTCCCTCCCTCCCTCTCCCTCTCCTTCCCTGTCTTCCTTCCTTGTCTCATCTCACAGTTCTTCTCCCCTTTGTCATGTTGTTTTCATGTTAGTTCAAGTTGGAGGCTTTGACTAAAAGTTTCAAGTGAAGTCGCCAATGGCAAGTTTTACTTACTATATTGTCACACAGTTTCCCAGCATATATGAAAGGATGGTGTCTGGATTTCCCGGCTGTTCAATGAGTACCAACTGTCTTACAGGGCTAAATTTCCAGAATGAAAAAAAAAAAAAAAAAAACCAGCAAAACAAAATCTTGATATGATCTGTCTATCAGGACAGTATCTAGTTCGTGAGGCTTAATCGTTAGCCACACCTCAAAGCAAATGTCCAAAATGTTTCTTCCTTCCTCAATCCAGTACTGTGGTACTCAGCTAATGTTACAATGGCTCTCTTCTTACGAGGCTCTTTTTAGATCTAATGTATTTGGAGACTTTTGGATAAAAGTAATCCAAGGTTCTTTTTTTGGCAAAAAAGAAAAAAGAGCCTTGTTTTCTCTCTGTTACCGCAGGTGAGAGCAATGCATCCTTCTGTCTTTCTTCTCCGAAGTTCTCTCTCTCTTCCATACTCTTACAGAGTTTGAAAGTTGAAGATTCACCCTTATGACATGTTAAATTTTCCCTGATGGGTTTGCAGACAGAATAAGTTACCTTTTCTCCAGAAATCTAGCTGATCATTTTCTGTGCAGACCTTGCCATTGAATACTTTGTAAGTTAAAGGAATAGCATTTCTGTTAAAATAAATTACCAGAGCCACGTCAGAAAGCAGAGTCCGCCAAGCAGCTTGGTAATTTGCAGAGCCCTCGGGCACCCCAAGTGCATACTGGATTTGCAAGTGACATTTAAGAGGGAACACATGGCTGTGAGGTTACAATTCCACTTAAACATTTTTCCTCCAAGATTTCTAAATTTTGGGAGAGGATATTAGGTGACAAGTAGTCCCAAAGAAGCCACTGTCGTTTCTTCTTTGCCCCAGCTAGTCTACATGCCCAAAGCATACAGTGGCTAAATCCATAAACCTGACTTTAAGTTTAGCCCCTGTAGGCCATAGAGTCCTCCTAGTACACAAATGGCATCAGTTACTCTAAGAGGTCTGTTGGAATTGCATTCACGAAGAGATATTTTCTTCATGGGTTATAGATATTTTGGGTGGAAATTGTGGTGTGTCCAGAGAGACACACGAACCACATGAGGCCTCTGTTTTGATGATGGGGAATTTTATTGAGGGCTGCCGCCCACTCTGGATTTACAGGCACTAGCAAAAAGCTAGGGACCGTAAATTCTAAGAACTCCTTATTAGAACCTGAGGGTGTTTGACAATACACGTAATTAATGATCATTGGCTAAAAGTATTTTGGAGGATTTTATTCAAACAAAGTAAAAAAAGAGAAACACATTAAATATTAGTTCAATTATATATTACAGGACATTATAGCCATTTGTGTGCCCATAAATCACTTAGCTATGAATACTTAAGAAGAGCAAGAAGGCAATATCCTCTATACACTCTGAGATAATATTGTCTTAGTATTTGATTACGGGCACTGTGTTCTTAATGGACAGATTCATGCTCCGTATCCACCGTCCTGTTGGAGCGGGGACACCAGGCAATGGTAAGGGAAGGAAGTTAGACCAGGATCAACCAGAGTTCAGAAGTGTGAAATTGGCAACGAAATAAGACTTTACTAGGCATGTCAAGGGTTATCTGTCTCTTTTATTGTTTTGCTTTCCATTGATTTTGTTGCCCTGAATGTGTGTGAATGTGAGTGCGTGGAGAGATAGAGATAGACAGACAGACAGACAGACAGACAGACACAGAGAGAGGCAGAAAGGAAAAAAAGAGGAGGTGGAGGAGGGGAAGAGGGTACCTTTTCTTTGGGAGGGAAAGATTAAACATGTTCCTCCTGGTTTTAACGACCTTTTTACTGGACCAGGGAAAGCCATAGAGGGCAGTGGCCACTCTGTGGGAGCCGGAAGAACAAAGCTGACTTTTAAACCAAACAGAAAATGTATCTTTTTTTTTTTTTTTTTTAGGATAGCTGCAAAAAAACACATATTGTTGCAATGTGAGTGAAGCCTGAGCCAAAGCTTTGTCTGCCTGAACCTAGCGGAGTAAAAAGTTTAAAGAAGAAAACAAAACAACACCAACCAAAAGAAGGAAGGGAAACAGGAAGAGATCTTTCCTGGGGCATGGAGACACACTATGTATTCAGGTTTCTGCAGTGTGAAGAGAAGAGTCTAGAGGGGACATGGATGTGTGGGTGGGGGTGAATTAATTGAACTTTCTGGCCTTGGTATACACTTCTAAATAAGGAATGAAAATTGATTATTGATAATCAAAACCTGCCTCTCTGCAAATATTTAAAAATCCAAATTTACATTTTTCAGGAAACATATGAGCACCAAAAAAATACAACAACAGCAACAAAAAAACACCACCAACAAAAACCAAAGCAGTGGCTTTCATTCAAATGACCCATGTAATTGTTTCCTACCTCTGGTTCAGAACACACAGGCCCATTGTGCCTGGCCATCACCACGTGCCAATCTTTGGTGCAAAGTCTGAGCATTTATTGCCTACTTGGAGGGGAAAGAGGGATTAAATGAAATTTATTTAAGATAAAAAGCAAATTATAGGAAATCTTTAAATTCTTTTACACATTGAAGTGAGTGCAGGCTTTGTACATTGGGCCGAAGAAAGGAAAGGATTTCAGATATTTATTGAGACAGATCAGTGACTAAAACCTTGGCATAGACTTATGTGTGTGGGGTATATTCCTGTGTGTTTGTTTGTAGTGTGTGAGTATATGTGTGTGTGTGTGTGTTATGTGGTATGTGTATGTGTTTTTATGTGGTGTGTGTATATGTGTATGTGTGTGGTGTATATGTGTATTTGTATATGTGCATGTGTGGATGGAGTGTGTATGTATCTGGTATATATTTGTATATTTGTTTATGTATGCACATGTGTGTGTTGGATGTATGCGTGTGTGTGTGTGTGTGTGTGTGTGTGTGTGTGTGTGTGTGTGTTGGATGTGTTTGTTGGATGTATGTTTGTATTGTGTGTGTGTAATGATATGTGTGCCTATGTGTGATGTGTATGGTGGTTTTGGTGTGTGTGTGTATGTGTCTACAAGTATACATTTGTGCATGTGCCCATCCATGTGGTGGCCAAAGGTAGTCCTCAGGTGTTGTTCCTTAGGTACCGTCCCCCTGTTTTTGTTTTGTTTGGGGACCTAGGTCTTGCTGATTAGGCGAAGCTGTCTGCCTAATGAGGCAAGAAACTGCCTTCTCTGCTTCTCAGCACTGGGATTACGTGTGTGCCCCACCATACATGCCTATAAAAAGGGGATCTAGAGATGAAACTTGGGCCCTCACACTGCATGGCATGTACTCTGTCTTTCTCCATTGCTTCTCCACCTCACTTTTAAGGCAGTGTTTCTCTCTGAGCCTGTAGCTTGCCATGTCAGGTGGACTGGCCAGGATCTACCTGTCTTTGGTGCTGCATTTCCAGCCTTGTGCTGCCATGTCCATAGTTTTCTCTGGGTTCTGGGAGTCCAGACTCAGCTCCATACATAGCAAGCGCTTTACCAGTTGAGCCATCCTCCCAGCCCCTCCCTTTTTTAGTTTCCTAAATTAAGAATTTCACATTAAAAATTTTACTATTTATATTAGTAGTTCTCAACTTGTGGTTCTCACTCCCTTTGAGGGGAAATGTTAACCTTTTCACAAAAGTCATCTAAAACCATTGGAAAACACATTATGATTCATAACAGTAGCAAAATTACAGTTATGAAGTAGCAAATAGTTTTATGGCTGGGGGTCACCACAACTTGAGGAACTGTATTAAAGGGTCACAGCATTAGGAAGATTGAGAACTGCTGATTTATATGGAAGTGCTGATGTGGGTAGAAAATGGTACCCTTGAAATAAACACTCTTTCAACACAACTTACTACGTTCGGCTAAACTGAAGAAAAAAATATATTGACCAAACCTTTATTGTATTTTGTGTGAGTAGGACAACTGGGCATCATTTATGTATGTCAGAAGTTGGCAGATGAACCAATAGCTGAGCCCTTTCTCCTCTGGAGTGATATTATGGGGTTGGTCTCCCACTGAACCTGCATGCAAGCCAAGGAAAAGATTTAAAAGAAAAATCACAGTGGGCTTTAAATAATGCAGGCCAAACCATTGTATAGAAGTCAGTAGAAGTCAGTTGGAGACTTATAAAAAAGACACAGCCAGAGAATTCTCCACTGCGGTGATGGGAAAAGAGCAGCCATCCAGTCTTGTCAGGCTACACCCATCTCTTAGATATGAAAGGGATGCAACCAAGACGAAAGCTGCCGGGTGAGAGTGTGGGAAGACAGTAGCATCTACTTGTCTGGGGGGCTGGTATATATCTATTTGTCATGCTCATCTCTGTGCCTTTCTGAGTGCCCAGGGATTCGACTCAGAGTGTGTGTGTGTGTGTGTGTGTGTGTGTGTGTGTGTGTGTGTATACATACATACATACATACATACATACATACATACGTACATACGTACGTACCTACATACATACACACACACACACATACAGGACTTAGGGATGCAGCTGAATTGGTAGAGTGCTTGGCTCACAAGCATGAAGCCCTAGGCCCCATCAGCACTGTCACACAAATCAGATATGGTGGGACAGCCCTGTAATCTCAGCATGCTGGGGCGGGGGTAGAGTCAGGAGGTCGGAGGATCGTGTCTATCCAAGTGAGGCCTGGTCTGCAAAATAAATAAAACCACTATCTCCTTTTTAACGTCACGAAATTGAGACGGAGTGATGGGTTTCAAGTCCATATCACCTTACTTTTTCGTTTTCATTAAATAAAATAATCTTGTTTTTGAGACAGGGTCTCTCTAGAGCCCTGGTTGGCCTAGAATTCACTGTGTAAGCAAGGCTGGCCTCAAACTCACAGGGATCCACCAGCCTCTACCTCCTGAGTGCTGGGATTAAAGGCAACATGCCACCGCTGTGCCTGGCTCCTATCACTTTACTTTCTCAGAGGCCCTGGGTTATCTCTGGTACACATGAACGACACTTCCTGTCCTCGGGCTCTGTCTGAGCATCCTGTAACATGGCAGGACAAGGGGCTGGCTTCTTGTTAGTATCAACTGACATCCACTTTCAATCAAAACTCCATGAACAGAAGCTGTCTCCTGGGAACGTTTGCTGTGAGCTGGGTTCCATCTGTTCTTCTGTGTCTTCATATTTACCCCTGGACCAAGCCAAGCCTCAGAGATCTGTGTGTCTGCGCCATGTCCCTCAGAAGCAGCCCATCAGGATGTTTACACTCCGATGTTCCTGGGAAAGACACAGCAAGTTTTGGTGGGAAGCACACTGTTTACCAGTCCCACAAAGCCTCTGTGGGCTCTCTGGTAGCCTATCCGGGCTTGTGTTACTCAGCACATTCTCCAATAAGTCCCCGTGGGAGACTGTGCTGTCTGATCTTATCCTGAATTAGTATGTTTCTACTGGATGACTTCTTTGCATTTCTCTTATAAACACTATGAACTGTTCTCATGCTTGGGGGTCTTCCCTTTAGGCACAGCTATGCAGAGATTTAAAGCCAGGTTTGGGCTCTGTTCAGAGCAGTTGTGTGGGTTCTTATGTGTGTGTGTGTGTGTGTGTGCTATGAAGCTTTGTCTAAGTTTTCTTCTGAAACCCATTTTCGACCTGACTTTTGTTTCGCTGACGAGCTTCTCCACTTGCTTTCAATCTGCTTCACACTGCTGTTATTTTTACATAGTCTCCTTAAGTCATTTAAAGTTCTTTGGTAATACAAGCAAAGCAGGTGGCAAATAACTAAATAAGAAATAACACATACACAACAGTCATTATTGTTGATAATAACAATGACAATAGAGCACACAGCTAGAAAGAAAAGGCTGAAAGTAGTAAGTCTTTCTAAATATCACAGCAAGACTGAGCACTCATAAATGGCCAAAAATAACATATATGCCGTTATAAGTAAAAATACTTTTTATCAAGAAGAGTGTTTTTTTTAAACGTGGAGCATGTGATTTGTGCTAGATATGGCTACAGGATATTACTAAACAGGGCATACAACAACTTCAGAACCCTGTAGACAAAACTGGATTTAGATACGGGAATGTAGAAACAGGCTTAACTAAGGGGTCATGGGTTTGGAAAATAAAATAGACTTGGGTGATAATAGGATAAGGAGATGGAAACAGAATAAAAAGGAAGCATGAGCTATAACTTGTGTGGGGGAAAGAACAAAGCTGGAGAAGGTAGGCTAGACCACGCCTGAGGGTAGGTCCTGCTGCAGCACGGCTGGGGGAGCTTGCCTAAGGATGCCATCTCTGAAAGAGTTCTCAGAAGAGAGCTGAGGTAATAGCTGAGGCATTTTGGAGACTCTTCCCAGAATGAAGAACTTCCTTGGGCTTATTTAGTCTTCACCCTTAGACACAAGAGGCCAATGCAAGTTCACAGTATCTCTTACGGAGTAGGAGTACCTATATCCAGTTCCCTAACCCTGGGAGGCAGCTGCCACTATTTATGTACATTTCATGGATGAGGACATTGGGATCCAAGAAGCTGAGCAAGTTATTTGAGGTGGCGCTGACACTCTGTGACTCAGTCAGTTTGACATCTCAACACAGTTACATTAGTTAAGGGGAAAGAAACCTTATTAACACAGGGCATAGACCAGAGTAGCTGCATTCAGGAATAGAGATTGTACTAATGGAATACTTAACAAATATGCATGTGGATATGTTTTTTTTTTTGTAGAAACACAAGTTTTATAGTGGTAGAATATAATTAGGAGAGAAAGAAGGACTCATTCTGGAAGAATGCTCTAAAGATTTTGCTCTTCATAGTAAAACAATGAAGAATTATAAGAATAAAGCAGTAGCTTTTTCTAACATCTCCTGAGTTAGCCTTTGTGGATAGAAATATAATGAGAATGATCTCAGCATCTCTCTGGATGGTGAGCCTTTGAGCCCTTGTGACATCAACTGTATTGGACAGTAACAAGTGTTCAGAGAATGTCACAAATATAGATGACACAGACTCTCTGGTGACTCCCATCAACTGCAGGAACACAATGTCCTTCCCTGTGTCCCTAATTGATGGGTTACTTACTACCCAGCTTTTACAGTAGAAGTGCGGAGTGTTAATGGGAGCCAGTGAAACCAAGAACATCATATAAATAAAGAGAAACTGGGTGAATCTAAGTCACTCCCTGAAGCAGGGCAGTGGAAAGCATGGCTTGGGCATTCCTGACCAGACAAGGCTGTCGGCAGGGTGTGTCATGTCAAAAGGGTCAGGGAAGGGTGGAACTGGGCAGAGTTTCTGGGGCTGTGACAAAGGAGGCTGTGTATCCACTATTAAGTTCAATCCAGGGACCTCTGAAATACCAAGGAGTAAAGGCTCTGTCTGAGAGAGCCAATTAGATGGCTCAGGAAGGCCCCAACCAAACCCTAAGTTCAAAACAAAACAAGCAGCAACTATAAAATGTAGAAAAGCAAGAGCAGAGTCCATCCAGGGAAGAGCTGTCCAGGAAACAGATTTCAGACTGAGTTCAGAACTAATTGCCTCAACTCAAAGGTGCTCACTCCAGTGGTTCCTGTAAGTCATCTGGCGAGTCTCCTGGAGCTAGTAGCAAAATCTTAAAAGGCTAAGGCCACCAGCACAGGCGTACCACAAATGACTCAGATGAAATTCCTTTGCTCTGTCCTTTATATCCTTCCAAATGCCATAGGACCTTCAGAAACACCCCAACCCTGAGAACTACCAAATAGTTAAGAATAGATTAGGAGAGACTTTCTTGGAATACACAGATGAGTCATCAAAGCGTATAAAATATTAAACTGTCCTCAGAGGGATTTTAAAGAGGGTCTGTGGCTAATGCCAAATGGTACATGACCTTAGGGATGGAAACCTATTTAACTGATAAATGTTTATTGAGCATCTAGTGTACGAGACCCTGCACTTGACATTTTGTACAACAAGGGATACAGCAGACAGAATCCTTCATTAACAGAGCTTGCAGTCTAGAGAAGTTCATACGTTAAATGTACTCATTAAATTATAATAAATGTTATAAAAGAAAACTCAGGATATTTTGAGAAGAATGGGCACATAAATTAGATGGGGAATGATGTAAGGAGTAATCTTAGCAACAGACACTTGAGAACTCCAGAGGGGGAGGGGTGGTATACACGTTATGAAAAGATATTCTGAGGCAGGAGGGATGGCTCCATGAGGACCACACTTGCTGAGCAAGCAGAAGGACTGGCTCTCTGGTCCTCACATAAAGCCAGAAGGCTCAGTACTCCTACTGTGAGGCGAGAGATAGAGACAGGGAAATCCCTGGAAGCTTGTGGAGCAGCTAGCCTGGACAACACAGAAGCAAAAAGCAAAAGACCACATCTCAAATAAAGTGGAAGTTGAGGACACCAAGTCTGTCCTCAGCTCCCCGTGTGGGTTGTGGCATGCATACGTATGTGTGCACAGACAGGAAGATGTGCTAAAAAACGAAGAAGGAAAATCACTCTGAGAATAGGAGCAAAGACTGAGCTATCTGTCCCTTCAGCCCCTAGGGACTGGTTTAAAGAGTAAAAAGAATACTGCAAAAGGTAATGGTATGCCGTTTCTGAGTTTAGACGGCTTGAAGACCATGGCTTTTGTCTTAAGTATTCTTTCTTGGATGCTCTGAGAGAAAGCAGTAGCCATGCTATCGAATGTCCCATAGAGAAGGTGGCAAGGTATAAAATATGGTCTCCTGGTGTTTAGTCAACAAGACACTGGAGTCCTTATTATAGGGGGTAACAAGAGACTGAGGACGGTCAACAGCCTTATGGGGAGAATATCCCCACCCTTGTAGCATATCCCCATCCTTGAAGAGACAACTGTACTTCAGCCAAAAGTTTGACCCAACCTCTTGAGAGACCTAAAGCCCTCATTTTATGATCTGGAGGAAATGGGAGATAAGAAATGCTTGCTTGTTTATTCTACTAAAACCTTAGTAATTCATTATTCAGCAATAAGAAATTATATATTTGACCCATTCTGGGTACGGTCTTCCAGCTTTTAAGGAAGAGGTCATTGATGCTCAAACACTTAACTGCGTTGTTTGTCTTTTCCACATTTGTGTCTCTTTAACTTACAAGTTCTTTTACCACCCCAGAAAACTGGTGGTGGTAAACTTTCCATAGTAAACGTTCCATGGTGATGAAATGAAAAAAAATTATTTTTACTAGTTTGAGGCAGGTGAATCTCTTTTTTAGATGACCAGTCTTTGACTTGGGAAGAGAGTATCTGCCAAAAACCTCAAAAGAGTTCAAGAGCCAGAGACAGTGGATATATACAAGAAAAGGACTCTCCAGACATGGCATATGGGGATGCACAGGGATTGTTAGAGCAGGCTGAAGAGCTGTGTAAGCTCAGCATGGAGAGGTGAGGTAGACAGATCTCAAGTCCTACCCCTAGCCAGAAAGGTACTGGCAACTGATAGCTTCTGGGAGACAGTCAGTTTTCCTAAACAGTATATCTTTTGGTACATTGACCGATCTCCAGTGGATGGCCATACATCCAAGAACATACAGACACAACGCAAATAGGACTTGACAGGTAGAGGAAGAAAAGGACACAAAGTCGGATGGGTAGAAAGAGAAATTGGATCCAGAGGGAGTTTTAGGAGGGGGTTAAATACTCTTAAAACACTGTGTTTGAAATTCTGAAAGAACTAGTAAAAAAAAAAAAATTGTTAGGAGCAAAAGTAAATTAGAAAAACCCATGGAAAGGCATTCAAAGTAAAAGCTACACATAGCTTTATATCTTCTTTGCACTTCTATAGGCAGGTTGATCATTACTGAACTAGAAATATATATCCTTTATTCAAGGCCCATAAGCCCTGAGTGAGCGATCTGAAGTCAGTACTCTGTAAGTCAGTGTACTCACGTTTCTCTTACACTTCAATGTGAGTATGACTGGGGCACAGGACAAATGTAGCACCACAAGACCCAGGATGACTAGATGGTCCAAACAAAGAAAACAAAATCTGAGAGATGAAAGAATGTTTATGATTCTTCCAAGAAAAAAAGAAGCAGCTGTCATCTGATGAGATCAGGACCATAAACACGGAGCCTGACAACAGTGGTCTGAATCACAGAAAATTAGCTACCTGTTCCTAACACTCTAGAGACAGCACAATTACCATAGCTGGCATCATAAAAATAACATTCCAAACAAAGGCTTACACAATGCTTTTGTTAAGAACCCTCTTGGCATCTTAGTGAAGCTCCCTGAGCTGCTTGCTGTAATTGTGAATATAAGTATCCCTTTGGAATATTACCTTTCAGCTCTGTATAAATTTGGAGGCCAAGAAACTTGGAAAAATCTAGGGGAACTATGGCTGTGAGGTCCTCAGTGATCCAGAAACCATTTTGAGGGAGAATTAATTAAAACTAAAACAACAGTTTGAGATCTAGCAGCATGCCACTAGAAAATTACCTATATAAAATAAGCAATATGACTGAAAAAAATAGTTGTGTGGTTATGACCAGTATGGAGATTCAAGATGTTCACAATATTCCAGCTACCACCGTATTTTAGCCTCAGAGATTTCCCATCCCAGTATTTTGAGCCTTAGATCATGGAATGAGTCAGAGATACCAGAGAGGAAGCAGGCAAGACAGCAAGAGTCTCAACTTCATCTCCACAGTGTCTCCCTCTTGGAGGCTCATTTTACCAAAAGCAACAAGTTTTCCATGTTTCCAAATAGCAGTGAACAAAATGACATAAACCACAAATAATCTCTTTTATGTTATGGCATACTATATGACCAATAAAACCAAGATATTGTGAAAGCACTGTTATGTTTAAAGCCAGCCAAGGATCGTGCTTGCACATTCAGGAAGTAAAGAAAGCTTGGTTCGTCTCTCTGTGTTCTCAGTCAAATAAAAAAATACCTATGATCTTTTTATGATGAATAGAACTGAAGGTACTTGTAGTGGGCCTATTTTGCTTTATTTTGTTGTTCGGCAAGGAAACTCAAGAACTCCTTTCCTTGGTGAGGGGGATCTCACTAGTGTGAGTCCCACTTGAGAGGTCAGATTGGTACTTTAACACACATTATAAATGGTTTTCTCTCTTTTTCCCAGTGGACAGATAAAAGCAAGACAAGCAACTTTGGCCTCATGGTCAAACACTATGCTGATGACTTTGAACACTGAGTGGAAGGACTGGTGTGGAGAGGGTGAAGTGATGGGCACCGTTGAATTTATGAGTCGTGTAGCATAGCTGTACAGCGGCATCAGGGATGATGTTCTTTCTCATCCTCACCTCTTCTTCCTTGCTCACTTCCTGTTCCCAATCTCAGTTTTATAAGATTTCTTCATTTGCTTCTTTAGCAGTTATGCCTCACTAGAGCTGAGGAGTTCTCTTCTGCTTGAAACCAACAGCGTAGTCACGTGATAGTTCAATAGAATAAAACGTACCAGACAGGCCATGGGATGGTTAAGTTACTTGTTACATCTCTGAAGTTTACCAAGGCCATGGGGATGATTTTCAAAACACAGTGATTCATAACCCAAACAGATTCTTTTACACATTCAGAGTTAATGACCAGTGTCAAAATGGACGAAGTATTTGATGTCTGGACTAATGTTTAGCCTGGAGATATTGGCTGTTTCCCAAGGAAGGGTATGTCAACACAAGGTGCACGGAACTGTGAGGCAGGGAATGTGTCATGCAATGAGCACACGCTTTGAAGTCATTTCTATAATGACAGCTGTGAAACCCCTACAATAGCTTATAGTTGCTTCAAGTTTCCGTATCTTCCTGTGTTCAGTGGGATAAACGCATATACACTTCGAGTTGTAATTAGAATTCATGAGCCTAGAGTGCTGGATGATAGTGAGGGAATGCTAATTTCCATATGCTATGGAAGCTGTGGTCTATACACAGGGGAATAAGAAAGGCATTAATGATTCAAGTTGTTTTCTGATGAAAGGCCAGGCCAGGGGGAAAGGGGGGGGTCCTTCATACAGGTATGCGTGTCTATGTGTGGCTGCTGAGACTCATAGAACTAATATTCATAATCCTGTGTATCTAAGAGTTCCACAGGGAAAAACATTTCATATTTTGATAAAATATATTTTCTTTTTTTTTTTTTTCCCTTTTTAAAGTATAAAGCGAATTTTTTGAGGCTGGTTACTTTTGGAGGACATAGTTATAGTTTAGATCTCAAGGCTTGGAGTCCAGAATTGGGAAGCCTTATTGATTTGACATTTTGCAGTGACATGGAGGAGCATGCAGCAGAGAGAACTCATGTCCTAGGTAAGGATGTTGGGAAAGATCACGTCCATTTATAAAGTCTGTAGAGAACTAGCCAGGAATTGCTTTAATCCCTCCGAGACTCTGACTCACCGACAAACATCTTCCGCGAGGTGTACTTAGCATGTCACCACACATGAGCCCTTAGGAGACACACCAGGCCCATTTGAGTATATGACTGCTTAAACTACACTCACCTAGTGTGGCACAAAAGGGCAAATGCCTTAGTTGAAGGACACACCCAGTGGACTTCTCTGCGTCCCACTGAGAGCTATTCTTCGCTTTTTACCACCCTCACCCTAGTGAGAGTTTCCTGAGGTGATCACATTTCTGGCTTTCCTGTGGAAAAGAAACTTGCAAGGCAAGTAAATGTGGGAGTGAAACAATGTACAAAAACCAGTTGCTTGTTTTTAAATAAAAGAAAATCTATCTGTGACTGGAGAGAGAGAGATGCCTTAGCAGTTAAGGGTACCAGCTGCTGTTGAAAAGGACCCAGGGTTCAGTCTCAGTACCTACATGGCAGCTCACAACCATCTGGAACTCCAGTTCCAGGAGAACCCCTCCTTTTCTGGCTTCTGCAGGTACTAGACATATGTGGTGTGTACATGGAAGCAAAATATTCATACACACATAAAGTAAAACAAATCTGAAGAGAAGATTCATCCTTCCATCTTTGAAAGTTGGATCGGACCTCAGCAATGGCTGCGAATCAGCATACGTTTAATTTGTTTGATGTCGACACGAGGCTACATGAAAATATTTTAGAGCATATGTAACTTAGTGACACATGTTTTTCTCTTGGGGAAGAGGACAACCTGGTTCTTGCCATCTTGTATCTACTACTGTATTGTGTGCGTCACACTTGCGGGACTGCACTTGCAGGAGATCATCGTGGCTCTTCTTTCCCTGGTAGTGCTGGGATTACAAACCTGTACCACCACATCTGCCCTTTTCTTTTTCTTTTTCTTTTTTTTTCAAGATGGGTTTTGGGGAATCCATCTTAGGTTATCAATCAGGCAGGTTCCTTTACAGCCTGACCCTTTTCACGGGCCCAAGAATAGACCTTATGAGAATTGTAAACCTAAAGAGCAACAGAGAGCTCCAAAGGGTCCGTCTAATTATATTATCTGGCCATTGAAAAGTAACATTCAAAACTTACTATAATACCACAAACTTGTTTTGAAATTCATTTATTTTATTTTATTGTATGTGTATGGGTGTCTTTTCTGCACATATGTCTGAACACTATGCGTGCACAGTGCCTCTGGAGGCCAGAAAAGGGCAGCGGATCCCTGAGACTGCCATGTGGATCCTGGGAATCAAGCCTGCGTGCGTTTTCCGGATGAGCAATCAGTGTTCTTACTCCCTGAGCCATCTCTCCTTCTCGGTACCACAGACTTTTTACAAACACATGACCTTTTCACACAGATCAACAAATTATTATACAAACTATGAGTCGAAGAGAGAAAAGAGAAATGTGGGGCCGATCATGACTTGACTTTGCAATATTTGAACATATTGAATATCGACACGGGAATTAGGGATTAGGGATATATACGCTTGCTTTTTTCACTATTGGGACTCTCAGCAATGCTTTATGGGAAAATACAGCAACAGAAAATTTGAAGGCTGATTAGAAAACATTGGTAACTCTTAAGTTACTCTATTTTAATTTGAAATGATCAGAACTAATGAAATTACAGCTGCAATAATGTGGGCTCTGCCTGTCCTGGAACTCACTCTCCAAACCAGGCTGGCCTTGAACTCGCAGAGATCTACCTGCCTCTGCCAACGTGAATGCTGGGATTAAAGGTGTGAGCCTCCACCAGCCTCACTTCCTGCTTCCTCCAAAGTCTCTGCAATTAACTTTATTTTGGTTAATTTCTTCTTTCCAGAGGACACATATCTTTTCAAGCTTACTTATTGTCCAAGCAGGTTCTCTTTCTGATACCTCCCTCCGAAGAGGTGACTCAGAATGTAATCCCACAGCCATCCGGGAAGGCTCAGTAGCAGAGAAAATAATAGTGTCACCAATCTCTTTAACACTAGAGATAAATTAACTCTAATCAATCATTTACCATGGTAGCAATCGACACCACAGAGGAAATTCACCAACCCACAGAGCCAGTAGCTGGCATCACTCATTTGTGTACTGTGGCATGGACACTGCGGCTGGTGGGTCTCTCCATTCCTCCTTTGAATTCAAGGTGCATTGCTCTGAATAAAAGTCCATGTATTCTGTGCCCCCCCTCCCCACAGCTGCTTGTCCTGCAGACAGAAATCAGCTACTAGGTCTAGGTCTTTACAGAATACATATTGCTGCCCCTCCCATGCCCCAACCATCTCATTCTCTGACAGAATATCATGACAGCTTTGTGGTAGCTATTCATGCTAGGACTAGAAAAAGCTTCACCCCAGAGGAAAACATTTTATCAAGATTTTTAAATGAGCAATCAAGAGGAGAAACAGGTCAGAGTAGATGTCTCAAAGAAGCTAAACAGAGTCGGATAGAGAAGCAACAAAAGTAAAGACAACTGGAAAAAAAAAAAAAAAAGATGCTGTCGATTTAGAGGCCCCCAGGTCACCTTTGGCCAGCCATGAAATGTGTTTTATTATTTCATTTGTTAATTGAACACTAAATGAAAGTGGCAATAATTAATATTTTTACTGCCTGTTAATTAGGAAGCCGTATCCTGGGTATGCTACCTGGGTGGATGAGCTATGAGGCATGACTAAGCTGGACTGCCATCGGGAATTGGTTGAAGCCTCCCACCTGCAAATGTAAATATGCTCACCATTTTGCCTTGTTATTAGAGGTTTTTGTTTTTTTTTTGTTTTTTTTTTTTTTAGTAAATTTACAGTTCTGGTTGTTGCTCTATGTGTTCGGTGAGCTGCAGTTACACATAAGGGGACATGAAGAGAGACCTTTTTTGACCATTTATCCTATTGCCAGCAGGCTGAAGCACTATGCAATTCCAGGCCCACCGAAGGTTCCCTTCCAAAAGAGCCTTGCCTGCAGCATATGGGGTGTTTTAGGTCTGCGCCCTCATCCAGTTGCCAAGACATCTGGTTCAGATGTTTTTTGGGGGAAATATTTGTAGTTATTTTTTCCATCCGGAATTAATTACTGCCACTGAACATTAATGGGTGCCCTGCTGGCCTAATAGATTTTATCTGCATGCCCTCATATCTATGAGGTGTAACTGACAAGCTAGGGCTCTCCTGCCATGACCTCCATAAAACAGTCACAGCCTGAAGATCCAAGGAGGATAGAATTTAGAAGATGAGCCGAAAACAGACCCATAAGACCAGGATTTCAATATGCAGAGATCAGTTTTACAGTTTAAATAACCTATTGTGCACTGAGAAGTCTTGAACTAACTACATTTCTGAATGCCTCAAATCAGACATTGTTAACATCAGTCATGGATGTGTACGACTCAATGTTGAACCCACTGCAACCCCCACTTTATTTTACAGTCAGTTTTTTTGGTTTTGTTTTGCTTTTTGGTCTTTTAAACAACAGGTTTAAAAGATTACTATTTTAATAGGTCTATCTTAATAATACCTATTTAATAGGTAATAGTGGGTACTGTTACCCTTTTCTCTATCCCAGCTTTTTCACTGTCTAATCTCAGTTTAACCATTCTACTCACAGGAAACCGTATTAGAATGGTCTGTTGTTGACAAGGGCATCCCTGTTCAGTAAGATAATGTACCAAGTTCACACATTAAACAAGTACAACTAAAATCTCAACAGTTCTGCCTCTTACAAAAGACTTGAGCAAGGACTCAAACTTGTCCCTGGCTCCTTCTTTCTGTTTGCTTGTTTGACATCCCAGCATAGATGGGGGACATCTCCCAAGTCCTCACCTCTAGAGCAAGGGCTACAGACCATTAATGACTGAAGAGAGAGTCCCCTCCCAACGATGAACTCCCTGATGGGTCATCAATCCCAGGCAGTTAGCCTGAAGCCCACTTGCACACCAGAAACTCTGAACAGACCCAACAGATTATAACACAAATAATTTTAGAAAACTGGCAAGTGAAAGAAAAGGCAGAATTTGTATTTGGACACAAGTATGTTTGACTTTGTATCCACTCTGGAACTTTCATAGCTAATAACCTGAAAGGCTATTATGGAGCATTTGTTAAACACACTCCCAGGCACAATGCTCATTGCAGGGGACACCAAAGGAGAACAAGAATGGATGGTGAGGTCAGCGGAGCTTCTGCATTGCCTCACATGAAGGCTTGGCTAGCCTGGTGTGAGCCCACTAGGCTTTCCACCAGCTTGCCAGTGTGCCCTAAAGAAGGGTTAATCCATTTTTATTGGATTTAGTAATATCATCAAAGAAAACGGAACAGGTCTTTATAAAGTCTAAGAAAGCAGTCATTTATTGACACTCAATACTTAATAGCAAGGCAGTGTGCCGCAGTGGCTCAGCTCCTCCATCATGGAACCAGGAGCTCTTAAGTCTTGAGTCTTCTTGGGTCATGCTATCAGGAATACCTTGCAACTACTGTCTGTAAAATGAAGTAATGCCATTTCTCCAGTATTAGATTGGGTTTCTTTCTTAAATTAAGAAAGCTACATTTGAGTGTGTGTGTGCGCGCGCGCGCGCGCGCGCGCGTGTGTGTGTGTGTGTGTGTGTGTGTGTGTGTGTGTGTACACTCCATAATGCTCACGTGGAGATCAGAAAGACAACTTGGAGGACTCACATCTCCCCGTTTACCACATGAGACCCAGGGATCAAACTCAAGTCTGATGAGTCTTGTCAGCAAGCAACTCTTCCTGCCGCGCCATTACACCAGCCTTGCTGTTAGATGTTTTGATGGTTATTTGAGATAATGTTTTAGAAGACAGCTAAGGTGCTTGGCACGTGGTTGCACCTTGAAAGAAATCGCTCCCATGACTAGGAATATCACAGTACTTCTTGGCTGCGGCTGGATATGTCAAAGACTCTGTTTGGACCACTCACGTAAAGCATAATATGATAGCTTTGGAGATTAGGGGTGCAAAGTAGAAAGTGGGGAGGATATGTAAATTATGAAGTGAACTTTTCAAGGGTGTATCTTATTTTGTCTCTGCCCCCTTCTTGTTGTTTGTTTGTTTGTTTGTTTCTGGCTGCTGTGAGGTGAGCAGCCCCTTCTGCTCTCTTCCTCCTGCTGCCATGATGCTCTGACTCATCTCAGGACCAAGCAGCGGATACAGCTGGCCTGACATGTTGGAAGTCACAAGCCAGCACATCTTCCCTCTGTTCATGCTAATGTCAGGTATTTGCCCCAGTGAGAATGATGCCAACATCTCACACGCTCTCCTGCTGACACGTTCATTCCAGCCGGCAAGCCCTGTGTGTTTCAGTCTGTCTGGCTGTTCTTCTTACGAAACATAAAACTCCAGTGGTGAGGCAAAGGAGCGCAGTGCCTCTGAGGTCCGGTTCCTTTGCTCGTCTGCTCACTCCCAGATTGCATGTCCTGTCCTGGGGGCATATCTCTTGATCCCTCATTTTTTCGATTCTCATCTCAGCCCTACTTCCCGCTTCCTTTATATTCACCACTTTCCTTGAAAATGCGCAGCTGCTTTTCCATCTCCAGCCACCGCCATTGGGAGAGGAGCCGCCTGCAGGTCTGCGCATCTGCAACGGATGGTAGTTTAGAACGGCACCAGTTTCCTGATCAAGAGGAACAAGCAGATCTATAGCACCGAGCCCAATAATCTGAAGGCCCGCCACGCCTGCTACAACGGACTGATTCACAGCAAGACTGTGGGAGTGGAGCCCGCTGCCAGTGGCCAAGGGTCGTGGCGGTCATGAAATGCAGATCCAGTCAGCAAAAAACCCGCCACTTCTTATGTGAGGACCACCATCAGCGAGAATGCTTGGGCTACCCTCAGCAGCATCCGGCACATGTTCCAAAAGAACAAGTACAGCCCTGATCCGCGAGTGGTGGCCCTCCGCAGGGCCAGTGCCACCTCGAGAAGCCAGAAACCTGTGGTGGTGAAGAGGAAACGGACCTGCCCCACCAAGAGCTCTTGAGCCCCACATCCCAGAAGCAATTAAAAAAAAAGAAGAAGAAAGAATGTGGTCATTTTTCTGTACATGTGTGCACATGTACGTGAAGGCTAGACACTGATGTAGAGTGTCATCCTAAATCGCTCTCTGCCTTATGTGTTTGAAACAGGACCTCTCGCTAAGCCTAGATTGGCTGGCCAGAAAACCTAGCCATTCCTCTGTCTCTGTCTCCCCAGCCATGGGATTATAGACACATGTTACACTTGGCGCTTTCCATGCATTGTATGCTGTGGATTGGAACTCTGGTGCTCACGGACACGTGACAGACATTTTGCTATCTCCCCATCCCCTCCCTCTGATTTAGTTTCATCTTGACCGCAGTCTGCTCCTGGGTTATCCTGGGCGTGTCGCTACTTCTGATCTGAAATAACAAGGCACAGGCCATGTTCAGTTAGAGCAGGGCCATGCTGAAACACTGACAAGCTGCCATTTGATTGTATTACCAACAAAACGGTTGTGAAAAGAATGCTAATTTTTGTAAAAGACGTTCACCTTGCTAGTATTATTTATTTTTTGAGTACAAGTACCAATGTAAAATATGATCAACAACAACAAAGAATTCAAGGTTATGCCTTTAGAGCATTCCCACAGAGTTAAAGAAAAATATCGCATAGTGAAAAGAGTCCATGCATTGGTGTGTAGGAGGTTAGAGTTTAAAACTGAGGTCCACAATCATTAGGCATGGATGGTTGAGGAAGCCACGTTCTCTGAGGTTTGTTTTATTCCCTGTAAGAGGATTTGGTTACAATGCATGCCCCGGGTTGTTGAGAAGATTAAACAAAATAATTCAAAGTGGTTGTTCCACTTCCTAGTATGTCGTAGCCATGGTTATTCCTACACATTCTTTCTTACACAGTAGCTGTGTGCATGGGCTGGGGCCAGAGATAAGGAAAACTGAAGGCTTGGACTCCGTTTGGATCATTTCACTTTGTTTTTCTAGGAAAGATTGATGAGGTCAAAATGTGCGTGGAATAATGGTTTATGGGAGGACTCCGTGGCCGTTGCTCTCAGCCTGTACTCCCATGCTATGCAGGGAAGTATAGCTTAACTGTCTTCAATTAAAAGAGTTTATTACTTAGAGATATCATAGACTTTGGAAAAATTGCCTGGAAAGTTCTCATTAAGAATGGCTTGATAGCTGCCGGGTGTGGTGGCACATGAATTTAATCTAAACACTTGGGAGGCAGAGGCAGGTAGATCTTTGTGAGTTCGAGGCCAGCGTGGTCTGTCCACAAAGCAGGTTCCAGTACAGTTAGGGCTACATAGATAAACCTTCTCAAAGGGGGAAAAAAGGCTTGAGAGCATGCAAGCATGAGAGGGCATGCCTAACACTAAGGAACTTGAGGCAGGAGGCTTATGAATAAACACACATATTCTCTCTTTCTCTTTTGCTCTCTCTTTCATGCACAGACATAACTTGCTAGCTTCTTTCTTTTGATCAATGAATAGTATTTAGGTGTTACCTCAGTTTACCCATTTACCTGCTCAGAGACATACCAGCTATTTCCAAGCATTTTCAGTGAAACACAGCATGCTATGAACACTTTTCTGCATAGATGTTTTTGTGTGTACATACATTTTTTTCCCACTTAGGAGTGTAATATGATTTCTAAGAAACAGTTGAACTGTTGGCCTGGGGGTATAGCTCTGTTGTCAGATGGCTTATCTGGCATGGACAAGACCTGAGTTGGGTCCTCAGCATTTATAAACCAGGCATGGTGGGACACACCTGTGAGGCCAGATAGGGACAGAAGAGTCAGAAGTTCAAGGTCATCCTCAACTCTATAGCTAGTCTGAGGCCACCTTGAGGGGCACACAAGACCTTGTCTCAATTGAACAAAACTAAAACCAATTTTCTTCTTCATGAATATCTGTCTTGTGTTACGTGTCCCTATTGATGAGTGAAGCTCTCAGGTGGACCCACATCTTTGTCAGTGTTTGGTGTGATCTATGTTTTGTATCTCAGTCCTTCTAACAGACAGATAGGAGATCTTACTGTTCTTTCAGGAGTTTCCAATGACATACTGCACAGATCATCTTTTTGGACTTATTTTCTACTTGTGTAACTTCTCTGGTGATATTCTGATGTCTTAACCTTGATCTGGCTTCTTACTGTTCAGTCTTAACTACTCAGTGTGCATTGTTTTCAGCACTGGTTCTTTATTTGATGTGTACTTTTTCAAGCATCCTCTCACAAATTGTAGCTTCTCTTTTTATTCTTTTACTAATGATCCTTTTAAAAGCTTACAGTTTTGGTCAAGTCTAACTTGCTAGTTTCTCCTTCCATGATTGACTTAGATGCTTTTCAATTGTTGTGGAGAAAACACCAGGACCAAGACAACTTGTAAAAGAAAGCAGTTAATTTGGCACTTATGATTTCAGGGGGTGAGACTCAATGACTGAGAAAAGAAATCGTGGCAAAAGCTGATCACTTATTTCTTGATCCAAGGGACAGAGACAGAGAGAGGAAATACACACACACACACACACACACACACACACACACACACACACAGAGAGAGAGAGAGAGAGAGAGAGAGAGAGAGAGAGAGAGAGACAGACAGAGAGAGACAGAGAGAGACAGAGACAGAGACAGACAAAACGGGGGGGGGGGGGGCTGGTTTTGAAATGTCAAAGCCCCACCCCACCCTAGTAGCATATCTTCTCCAACAAGGGCACCCATCTGAATCCTTCCTAGACAGTTTCAACAACTGTGGACCAAGTATGCAAACATACAGACTGTGGGGCCATTCTCATTCAAACCACCACAGCGGTGCATGATGTTGCATTTGTGGTACATGGAGCAATTGTAAAGTTCAAGGTTACTTGGATTAGTTCTTTTTCTGTCTTTTACAAGTGTTACAGTTTTTGTTTTGTGCTTAAATCTATTATCTGGTGTGTGTGTGTGTGTGTGTGTGTGTGTGTGTGTGTGTGTATGTGACAGAGAGAGAGACTAGGTCTATCTGGTTTTTGTTTGTTTGTTTTTTGAGACAGGGTTTCTCTGGGTAGCTTTGGCTGCCCTGGAAATCACTCTGTAGACCAAGCTGCCCTTGAACTCACAGAGATCTATCATCCTCTGCCTCCTGAGCGCTGAGATTATAAAGGTGTGCACCACCATACCTGGGCTTTTTTGTTTTTTTTAAGAAACTACTAGAATTCTAATATACTTTTATTGTTGAGAAGTTTTAAGAATCACAGAGGCCAAGAAAATTTAGCATAGTGATTTGAAAAACTGGTAATCAATTCTGTGCTTTTGAGTTGCGAGTTTTCTTATTGTGAAGCTCTTTAAAAAACAAAAAACAAAAAATACACATTTTTTTTTGTACCCATTATTTTTTTTGGAAGAATAGACCATCACTATTTAGTTCTGCTCTATAATGCACGTCTCTTACAAAGGTCATTGAAGGAAAGGGCCTCAGTTCTTCCTCAGGTCTTCTGAAATGAGCCTTTTTCTCATGCAGCAGTGTTCACAATCACCAGTGTTATCAGAAAAATCACACCAAGCTCCTCCTCTTTTCTGTGAGTGGTTCCAGTGAGTCAGATACATGGAGTGACTGCTGAGTGGTTTGTGAAATGGAAGAACCTTGACGTAATTCCCTTCTCATCTTCCATAGCTCTCTCAGCAGTCACTTCCTGTGTGACTAAGAGTGCGCAGCCTCAAGGACAGCACAGTGGGGACTTTGGAAGCCCAGGGTTATGTGGTGCAGAGAACGTAGTGGTAAAACTTCAGGATTCAGCAAAAATCAGAATTACTAGCCTTGGTCATTTATTAGCCTACGCTGAGCTCTCTGCCCAGTGCACAATGTGTGTTCCAGTGTACTTAATGTGTAGCTGGGGTCAGTTAAAATTGAGATTCTGACCCAGTAACTCTGAGGTGGGGGTGAAGAGTCCGTGTTCTTGTGTAGTAACTTGCCCACTTTGTTGATTTTTACTTTCAAACTTTTTAAAAAATATATAATAAGGTCATGTGTAATCCAGGCCTATCTTGAACAGAGGTCGACCTTGAACTCTTGACCCTCTTACTTCAGCCTCTCCAGTTCTAGGACAATACACATGCACCATCATATCTGGCTGTTCTGTTTCTCTTTGACTTGGAAGTAAAAACATTTACGTTAAAGAACCTTATTTAAGACATCATTTTGTTATATTTAAAGTAGATAACTCATTAAACATAATTTTCTTCTTTTTTTTTTTTTTTCATGGAAGAATGGGCCCACAGAAGCTGTGATGATATTTTCATTCTAAACAGCTGTCAAAGGAGTACAGGGCTTCTGGTTCAGGAATCAAACTTTAAATAGCAAGGTTCTACCAGGGTCTTTCTTATAGGAATTGAGGAAGGGCTTATCTAAGATCATGTAGAATTTATGGGACCCTCTGTGTATTGACTAACATTTTACACTTGATCTTTCAATGTAGGACATGATCCTGTCAGTCCTCCTGGCCCTGCCTCATGAAGGTTGGCAATATTTCCTCTTCAGGATGAGCCCTGCCTACCTGCAAATGTTTGCCCACAGTACGTATGCAACCAGCTAACTGTTTTGACTGGTAAGACTGGATTTGATCAGTTTCCCTTAACATGGGCACTATTATCACACGAGACATATTCAAAGCATGCTTTGAAGCATCTGCTGTTTTCTCGCTGTTTTTTCTCTCACTAGAACGAGAGAGCAGGTGCCTTTCCCATTCCCAGGAGACAGTACTGTTCCCTAAAGTAAATAAATATTTGTTCAGAATTTTCTATAAATGTCTCATGATTCCTGCCCTCAAGTTGCATTCTTAAATTTCCTTTGCTTGAGCTTACCAACTTCCAGGTTAAGGGAGGGGAGGGGGAGCCCACTGCACAGAGATATAAAAATATTATCTGGAAGACCAGCGAAGCAAGCCAACCGAGAAATCTCAGCTGAAGGCAAAGTCTTAGCTGGATCGGTTTTCCATTCTCTGTGACAGTGGCTGTGAAGTGTAGTCCCTAGGTCAGCAGGAGTGCATCTGATGCTGCTAGAAAAAGCAGCTCCAGGATCTACCACAGAACTCCTGCATAGGAGCCTCTGAGTGCCACACCAGCTGGGTTTTACCGGGGAATTCTGCTGAGGGTCAGAGTTTGAAAGTCATTGTTCTAATCCCTTGGCTCTTAACCCAATCATAATCATAAACACAATCACCTGGAGAACATTAAAAAAAAATACAGATGCCTGGGCTCCAGCCAGACAGCCTGATGCCATTAATCTACAATGGGGCCTGATCTTAAGGGCTTTGAAAGAACCATCCAGATGATTCTGTGTGTAGCCCAGCCCTGGCTGAGTACCACCAGTTCACATGGGTCAAAGTGTCCTTGTCAGTGACTTCATGCAAATGTGTAAGCAAGTCCCAAGTCTTTGCATAAGTAAGCCTCTGCCCATCACTAAGATTATTCTAGAAAATGCAGATGCTTTCAATAAACAAATGAATGCTACACATTTACTGTGTGAGTTATGTTCTAGGCAGTGGTTAGCAAACTGTGGGCCACAGACCAAGTCATCCATAGATACTTTTTGTACAGCTTGCAAGATAATGGCTTTTACATTAAAAAAAAAATGTTTTAAAGAAAACAAAATCTAAACTAAAAATGTGCAGCAGAGACCATATGTGACCCACAAAATCTAAATATTTACGATTTGATCCTTTGCAGAAAGTTTTGCTGACTTGCTGCAGATGCAGCAGAGACATTTGTTGAGGGAAAGGTTTGCAAAGGGTTTCAGAATCAAGGACAGCACAAGGAACAGCGACAGCACCAAACTATCTGTGTCTGGGATGATGCAACTCAGACAGAAAGTGCCCCAGGAAGTCGAAAGTCAGAAAGGGATTGGGAACCATACAAGCTTTCCAGCAGGAAACTGCAGATAAGAAAAGGCATTTCCCAGCTGGACGAGGTGATGCACACCTGTGATCCTAGCACTCAGGGAGGCAGAGGCAGACAGATCTCTGTGAGTTCGAGGCCAGCCTGGTCTGCAAAATGAGTCCAGGACAGCCAAGGCTGCACAGGGAAATCTTGTCTCTGAAAAAGCAAAATAGCAAAAACAAACAAACCAGAAAAAGAAAAAGAAAAGAAAGAAAGAAAGAAAGAAAGAAAGAAAGAAAGAAAGAAAGAAATGGCATTTCCCATAAGACCTTTGGGTAAGGGCATGTTCAATTTGGACTGTTTCTAGCAAGTGAGAGCCTAGAATGGCGTTGACGGCATGCTGGGAAAGTTCTGCCAACTGGATCCTCTCCACATGGGCCAGCCTCTGTCCTCCACTGACAAATAATACTAGCCCTTGGCAACTGGGATTATATTTCAGTTTTGAAGAGGTGCCTGGACTATTCATTTGTTTTCAGGTAGGTGATGTAGGAGAGACATTTCGAACTCTCTTTGATGGCAGGTGATGTTCTCAGGGAGGTCTTTCTTGAGGTTCCATTGACCAAGGCTCCTTCCCTGCCTCCCATGTTGCTTCTTGTGTGGTCGCAGCATTGAGCGCCACCTTCAGATGACTTGCTTGTACTATTGCCCGCTGCTCCATGCTGCAGTGTAAACCTGCGAGGACTGCAGCTCTGCCTGCCTCATAGAATTCTAGATCACCCACTCAGAACTGGCCTTGGTTTACTATTGGCATTAAACAGACCGCTTCAAGACCTGCACTGGGTAATTACTATGTTTTTTGTTTTGTTTTGTTTTTTTTTAAATCAACAAAAATAAACACTCGGATTCTAAGTTGAGTACTTGGAGATTGATTGACCTTCTGAAGGTCACAGTCCTTGGTACCAAGTTTATAGCACAATAGAGGAGGGGTACATATATTCTCCGGGAAGGTTCCATGGTGTCTATACCTGACTATATTAGACTGGGATACTATAGAGCGGAAGTGTAGAAGGAGGTTGGTAAGAAAAAGGACCTAGTGACTTCTCCATCAAAGCTAGCAGATGAGCGTTGGCAGAACCTTCCACCACATTCTTCTCTCTGATATCCCTGTGGCTCAGAGTTGATTGTGTGCAACATAGTCCCTGGGATTCACTGCCACCGCAGCTACAAGGATGTGTTCCCATTGCTTAAAATGGAGATAGCCTCTAATAATCTCCTAAAAATAATTTAGGCCTTCTCGAGCGCAGCCTAGTTTAGAGAGCCAGTCGCTGAGCTGAGGGAGAGGGCTTGTACTGCCTGAGAACATAACAAGCCATGGCAGTCCAAGGTGCCTGGCCTTGGGCTCTCTTTTGAGGAGTTCTGAGAGTTTTCAGGAAGATTACTCGTGCTGTACAATCCTCCAGTCAAACAGCTAAACACCACCACTCCCACTTTATTTGTTCAATTGTGCTTATTTTTGAAATGAGTTGAATTTTTAAGGGGAAATTCAGTCCAGCCAAGCACCTACCCAGTTGCCCAACAAAAATAGGCAGTTACGGCTCCCCTCGAAGTGTGTTTGACTGGAAAATGTGAAGTCCAGTGTGAAGCTTCACAGATCCAGACTATCGGTGACAGCTGAGAATGAAAGGACAGAGCATAGTACAGGCAAGACACCTCAACATGTCAATTTTCAAATATTTTCCATTAACCCTGACTGGGGGTTAAAGAGTCTCCTCTACCCTCCCGTCTCTTCTCCTCTCCTCCCCCTCTTTCCTCTCCTCCTTGCAGTCCCTTTTCTCAGTCCCCCCTCTTTCTTTCCTTGCTTCCTTCATTTGAGGGAAATCAGGCTTATTACATAAACTTCTGGGGTGGGGCAGTAAGGAGAGCATCACCTCTGAGCTCTTATTCTTTTTTGATCATTTGCCAGTAATTTTTCCTGTTTCTGTTATTTCCCCAATGTCTATCTTCCTACAGCTCTACAGACTTGAGTACAGAGAGAGAGAGAGAGAGAGAGAGAGAGAGAGAGAGAGAGAGAGAGAGAGAGAGAGAGAGAGAGAAACCACAGGGACTATAGATTTCCTTGGCAGTAGGACATTGGATGGCAGAGCGCAGTATCTGAGAGGTGGTACATGTTAAGGTGGTGATCTCAAATTACTAGTGTTCTCAGAGTGCTGCTGAGACATCGACTCCTTCACTCAACCAAAAGTCGATCTTAGTCAATGACGAGCAAGAATCCACTCTTTGGGATGATCTTAACAGGATGCAAAACTGAGCAGTATTTCTTTGCTTAAAGGGAATCAGAGACACGTGAGTCCCGGCCCCCTCTCCCCGGCCCCCCCCCACCAGTCCCCATCCTCTGCCGCTTCAGGAGGGTTAATGTTTTACAGAACTTGGAGGGATAAATTGATTTGCTTAGGTGTTACTTTCACTTTGATGTGTAATAGACAGATGCAGCTGACGTTGGGGGAAGACAAGGCAGCCTCATCTGTCTCCTAGGGAGCCTTGGAACTCGGTTCACAACTCATTCATTAGAAAACCAAGCTCCTTCCCAAATACGCCAACAGGAGTGTTCCAGGGCCTCTTATGCCTCTGAGAGCAACATTGTATCCCTGGAGGCAGATAAAACTCAACCTCTGAACCTCAAAGGAAGAGTTTGTGCTTGTCAGGGGCAAATTGACTACAGTTGGCAAAGCACAGAAGCCCGAGGCGCTGGGAAGAACAAGGTTAAGGGAATGTTGTCTTTTTATTTGGTGGGGACAGACTTGTTCTTTTCTCCCCTTTGAAGTGACACTGAAAGTCTGCAGCCCAGCCACAGTCTAAAACTGATATTCAGCGTATTCCGAAAAGCACCTAACCCTAGGTAGGAGTCCCTGGACTAGACTTGAAAACAGAGCTACTCCAGCACCTCAGGAGATGGTCTGAGCTTGAGCCTAAATCCATAGTCGACAGTCCATACTGATCCACGAAAAGGCTGGGAAGCTTCTGTAGTGTGGACCACAGGCCCATGAGAGCCTACTCTAGGCCTCGGCATGGACACCACACACCTCTTGGTCAAGGTGATCAGAAGGTTTAGCCAAACTATGCAGTCATGATTCTGGCTTGCATGGCCACAAAAACCATACGACCCGAGCCAGCTGTCCCTTAGGGGTGACAGGTTGGTTGCTAGACTCCTGGGCACTGTTATTTGAAAAACAACTAGGGAACCAGCAGCTGTGATCTTGGCTGGGCTTGGCAAGGAGAGTCGACAGAGGAAAATCATCAGAGCTTCTGAAAACCTGCTATAGCATGAGAGTAAGTTAATTTGAGAAACTAACTAGACATCGTCAGCTCACCTACATCTTGAGCAGTGACTTTCTGCATCGCCTACAGGTCTCTCAGCCTTACCCTTGCGACCTTCAAGAGCCTTGCTTTTATACAGATCTAACCTCTTCCAATAGCCCCCCAGGATGAAAAGCCTGTTCTCATTCCATAGACATCTCAGAACTCATGTGACTGCCACCACAAGGAGGATTTATGATAAACAGGATATATTTTAGAATTACAAGTAAAAAGGCCCAAATCCATTTGCCTGTGGCCTCTTTCTCACCATGTGGAAATCCTGAAAAGATTAAAAAAAAAATTCAGGAATGTTAATGTGTGAACTTTGCACATCAAATAAATACCAAAGGCAAAAGCTTTATTTCTAGTGAAATCCAAGGGTGTCAAGCCTGAGGCCAGAGCTTTTATGACAATCAGAACAAGACTCACATAGTTAAAGGAGGCAGGTGTTTGCCCAGCACAGCATGCACAATGCCAACTTTTAAGGTTAAAACCTGTTTGCTGCTCACTTACTGTTGGCCTGGTAACTTGTGTTCTGAGATGACCAACGCCCGATGAAGGTTCTCATTTCTAAAGGCAAAATCAACAGTGAGAAACTCAGGACTCTGGACTGGAGCAGGGATTAAGATTGAACTATGACCTTGCATCCTACCCCCCAGTTTGTTTTTCAGCACCCACACCAGCACCCACAGATTCTTTTAAGTCCAGCTCCAGAGAATCTGGTGCATTTGGCTTCCAATATTTACATACCTCTTCCCACATACACCTAATTAAAGATAAATAAAATGAATCTTTTTTAAAAAATCGAGCAGCCGGGGTGTGTGTGTGTGTGTGTGTGTGTGTGTGTGTGTGTGTGTGTGTGTGTGTGTGTGATGGCGGCACATGCCTTTAATCTCAGCACTCAGGGAGGCAGAGGCAGGTGGATCGTTGTGAGTTCGCGGCCAGCCTGGTCTACAAAGCAAGTTCAGGACAGCCAAGGGTAACACAGAGAAACCCTGTCTCAAAAAAATCAATCAATCAATCAGTCATCCAGCACTCAAGATTCGAACAAAGCTTTGTGTCGCTAGAGGTCCATGCAAAGGGAGAAAACCAATCACAGAATTGAGAGAAGCAGGTCCATCAAGTTTCACATCAAAATGACAGTCTCCCCCTGATCCCCAAACCCCAGACTGGTATTTCATAGTCTAAGCCAGGGAAGCTACAAAGCCAGGCCTGTAACTTAGAACTGTTAAGAGCCAACAAGAGAGTAGCATCAAAGACAGCATCAGCTGCATCAGAAATGGCCCTGCCAGATGCTGCACTTTTGCGTGCGGGGGTGTGTGTGTGTGTGTGTGTGTGTGTGTGTGTGTGTGTGTGTGTGTGTATACGCGCGCGCCCGCGTGCACCCGCGCGCGCGCGCGCGCGTGTGTGCATTGTATAAAAGCTTCCAGGAGTGCAGCTAGCATGATTTAGGATAAAGAACATGTGATCTGGAGTTTGCTTGGCTTTAGTATTTATTGCACCATCAGACATTTCTTCAGTAGTGCTTTATATGCGTTCTCTCTAGTTTTCATAGTCACATCCACACCAAGGATTGTCACACACACACACACACACAGAGAGAGAGAGAGAGAGAGAGAGAGAGAGAGAGAGAGAGAGAGAGAGAGAGAGAGACAAAGACAGAGACACATACAGAGTGACACACACAGATAAAGACAGAGACAGAGAGACAGTTCAGAGGTGTTACTATATCCAAAATTATATCCTTCAAACATAGTATTTGAGTCCATCACTAACCAGTGGAGCCTTAAATTATAAAAGGAGAACTACAAAACATGATAAACTATGAAGATTCAAGCATGTCCAAGCAACACAAAGGCAATAGATGGGCCAAGGAGCTGCTGAAGCGCCTGGTGCACAGTTAGGAGGGTCTGAAGTCAGTTCCCAGCGCCACATGAAAAGCCAGGCATGATGGCACATGCTTGTGACCCTACTGCTAGGGAAGTGGAGGCAGGTGGCTCCCTGGGAGCTCACTGCCTAGCCAAGCTGGTCAAATCCAGAGGCCTTAGATCCTGGTAAGAGCTCCTGCCTCAACACAAACAAACAACACAAACAAAAACCAAAGTAGTGGGCTAGCCAGATGGCCAAGTGGGTAAAGTCACTCATTGCCAAGCCTGAAGCTCGGAGTTGACCCTTGAGGAGAGAACTGACCTCCTCAGCTCTCAAATGTTGTCCTCTGACCTCCACGCGCACATGCATCACACCCCCACCCATCCTACCCATGCACGCGTGCACACCCACCCACCCACACACACTCACACACACACTGAGAGGCAAAAGCACTTGCCTCCGATACTCACTCTTCTTTTCATGTCTATCTTCCTGCATTTCAGCTAGAATTCCATCCTCTGTAAGAGGGACGCACCTCATCTTTGGAGAAAACAAACCACCCCTCTGGGCTCTGACTGACTGGGGAGTATAGTATTCACAAGAAGTCTAGACCTTCAGCACCCAATGCATGGTCTTCATCTTTTGCATTAATTGCACACTTGAAGCTGGGTGGTTCAGAGCTGAGATTCGTAGGCGTGTCAGTAATACTGAATTTCAAAGACTTGACTCAAGAGAAAACAGAATGTGGAATAGCTCAATATTAAATTTTATATTCATTATACTTTGAAATAAATTCAGATTTTTTGTGCTAAATAATATCTTCCTTAAAATATTTTTGTATTCATAGCTTAATATTTTTAATGTGATCTTAATTTTTAAAAAAATGATATGCATATCTTATATCTGTGAGAGTAGATTATAATTCTATTGTCTTGCAATAGAATGTCTATTGTGTTTCTCTTGGCTTGTATTACTCTCTGCTTCCTTTAAAGATCTCATATGTCTCTTGGGCTTAAATCAACTTCTCTCTTTCTCTCCTCTGTGCTTAGGAAATGTTAATGTATTATATGTATGTGTGTATAGGTATTTTATGCATATATATGTATTTGCTATTCACCTTATATGTGTTTGTAACCAATATCTCACATATATTCAATAGCAATAAAAGGCAACTTCATTTATTTAGCAAGTAGGAGGGAATATTGACTGGTGCAGACAGCCTTTTATGTTCTAGGTACCCTGACCAGCTCTTTATATTTATAGTTGAGCTTTCTTAATTGCCTCAGCAATAAGACAAGAATATAACTAATATTGTATAAGTGAAAAGCTAGTGGTTTAATAAGCTCTCAGCCTTGCCCAGACTGGGACAGTACGTTGGTAGGTGAAGTTTCAGTTCGTCTCTAGGGCTGTTGAAATACAAAGCATGTTCTCCTTTGTACATGGAATTTCAAAACACAGATGAGGAATCATAATACCTAGATAAAATGGCATGATCTCTATGTCCATCAACTTCTTCATCTCTAACACGGAGATGATAATAACATCATAACCCTCAGGGAACTGACAGGAGTATAAAAATGACAGAATGCTGTGTGTCACATGCTTGCTTGGTGTTCGGTCTATAGCAACTACTCAGTAAATCAGAGCAATTATTAATTCCCTCAACAATGCATATTTCAAGCGATGTCTCCACAGGACAATGGACAAGTCCCATCGGAAGGCCCTGCCAACTTCTACCCCAGGGTTTTGAATCCCAGCTTTGCTTGATGAGCTTCCAATATGCTTGTCTGGCTCTCGCACACAGCTGCTGTCTTGGCCTCTGCCTTCTGATCGCTTATGCACTCTTGTCTTGGAAAGGTCCAGCGACAATCTTTAGTAAATCTAGCTTGAAAATGCGTGGTCTTGGAATATTTTACAAACCTTCTCCACTCTCCAACTAACTGCTCTAATGAAGAGAAAAATGGTAATTGAAACGAGACTAATTAGATTGTCAATTACCTGCCTGTTCACATAGGTAATTGAAATCCCCCTAATTACAGGGTCTGTGTGTCTTGGTGCTTTGTACTAAGGGATTATTAATGGAAAGCAGCTCTAGATGAAGTAACAGGAAATCTTGAAAAATGATTCAGGAAAAATTTGTTCTAAAGTTGCTCCCTTTTATTTTCTTTCCAAAGCAAAGATGTTTTATATTCAATCCAGCAATGAAGTCATCAGCTAAGAAAGTGAGTCCAATATTTTGCCTCGACTATAAAATTCAGGCATATGAGTAAAGAAGAGGATTCCAACGCTTAACTTTGACAACGATGCTTACCCACTCTTTATCCTTGTTTTTGTATGGGCCCTTTGGGCCTATCTATCTTTTCTCTTGGAAAGAAGGACTGACTATCAACAGGCCCTGGGAGGGTCTCAAGATAAATACAGAAAGTGGGATTTGCAGATGAGGCACAAAAAATGTACAAGAAATTAAATATATACATCAAACAAATGACTTCCTCTGAGTGCCCACTAGGAAGACCTTTTATTGAAGTGGCTTCAAGGGTGAGTGGGGAGGGCAGTTTTGATTCCGGAAAACGTAGTCCTAATGATGGAACTCATACCAGGCTCACTGTGAGGAGGGGGATTTCTTGCCCTTAGCAAAGTGCCTTCTCAGACGCACAGTACCTCCTCCGTGGAAGAGATCCTTCAGGGAAACATCTAGAGACAATGAAGTCACATTGATGAGCCCATTGTACTTGAGTATGGATGGTTCTTATTACTTTTTCCGGCCAAACAAAACCTGGTCTCTCATTGACTCATAATGCACTTCAAATTGGGAACAAAAAAGTAGGAGTGAATTCTACCTGCAATAGGCAGGCTTGGCCATAGGGAAAGATGCCCTGACTTGTCTGAAGTGACCCAGCTTGAGTGGAGCAAGGCCAGAGTCCCAGTCTTCCCCTACTTTGCTTTCATCAGCAAAGTGATCCAGGGAGCTTGATTTGATGAAGTGTTACTTATTATTTTCTCTCTCTACCTCGTCTCTGTCTGTCTCTCTGTCTCTGTCTCTGTGTATGTATGTATGTGAGTGTTCCTGTGCGTACACTCGCACACGCATATGTGCATACTGATGCCCATACACATGTATGCAAATGTGTGTGACCGCCAGGGGTCAATGCTAGGTGTCTTTCTCTATCACTCCCCTTATTGTTTGACATGATGTCCCTCATGCAGCTTGGAGCTCTCTCACTTGCCTAGACTAGATGACCAGCAAGCCCCAGGGATCCTCCTGAGTCTGTTCCCCAACTCTAGGTTTACAGTCATGTTTCAAGATGCTAAGCTTTTTATTGGGTACTGGGGATCTGAAGTCAGGTCCCCGTTGTAACACAGCAAGCACACTATGGACTTAAACCATCTCTCCGTGAGTTTTCCTACTTTATATTATTGAAGTTGCTGTATTCAATGTGATTGACTCTTTTTCAGAGACCTGAGTATATATAGGCACATTAACTTTTTTTTTTCATATCTGAACAATGTCCTTTCATCATGTGTATACTAGGGACATTAGCAGTCACAAGTGATCCAATACTACTCTAGTTTGATAGCCATCATGAATCCCAGTGGGCAGGAGCTGAGCAGGAGAGAATGATGAGCATGAGGTGTGAATTTAGACCTCATCCCTGAGGGACCATGTGTATTTTTTGCCCATCTCACGTCTAAGGTAAGACATTTATGATGGTACCCACCAATCTTACTCCAGCTCTTGCCCACAGCAAGCTATCCACATTATAGGAACAGTGTAGTTAAGGAGTATTTGCTATCTAAGGGCCAGAAGAGAGAAGTACTATGGTTGGTACACCTTCTAGAAAGTGTTAGATGTTGTCCTTGCCACAGTTAACAATGAGACAGCATGTTTATTGTCAATAACAATGCCAAATGGCATCCTTAGCTAAATATTAAACCCTTTATTCCCCCAAGTGAAATGGGTCATGTGGTGAAATCATTTTAATGGTTTAGAATCCAGATATTTTGCAATTAAATAATATTTAAGTGAAGAACTCAACATTTGATGCTAGTATCAAGTTGATTTCTTACTAAAAGTTTAGTCAATATTGAAAAATCCATCACTTTTAGCAGGCATCAGAGACAGCACTGAGCCTTTTGAACTGAAGCAGCCCTACGCAGTTTATGGTTGCGTACGGACTGAGGAGAATCTCCTATGGAGACTCTAAGGCTTGGAGGCACAATTGTTGAACACGTAAGTTTGGGGCAAAACAAGAGATGCATTTGTCTTTGTGTCCCCACATGGAGATGCAGATCAGGCAAGTGACAATGACAATTACAAAGCTTTGTATTAAGAGGCCCTAAAACTACAAGTGGCTTAACATGATCATGTTCTAATGCATAAGGAATCTCTAGTTTTTTTTTTTTTAAATCTTTGTGATGTCTCAATCAATGAGGTGGAAAAATGGAGTTAATAATTTTCCTTCCTCCATCTGTTCACATTCCCTGCATGACAAAGACCCAATTAAGCAAATTTCTATACAGCTAGGCAAAAGAAAAAGAACTGAGAGTTAAAAGCTCAGACTCCTCACAGAATCTTTTGGAGCTTGTGGGATGGAGAGGGCAAAGAGGAGGATGAAGGACATGTAAAGCCTCCTTAAGCTTTCTAGAGAGAGTGCTGAGTGGCTGTGCAAAACACCTAACACACTCAATTCAAATTTCACCAAGGAGACCCAGGGACAGAGCATGCGCTTTCAAATGTTAACAGTTGTCTTCCTTGCTGTTGCTGAAGGCAAAAGACAACTTCACTGGCAGAGAAAACTAGTGATATTACAAAGGAATTTGTGAAAGGATGTTCCCGTCTTCCTGCCACCTCTGATTACCCATTAGTGTTGTCAGTCTTCAACCACATTTACTCCCATCTCAGACCCTGTTCCTCTTAGACGTGCATGTTGCGCTTTTCCAGTCCCTGGTAACATTCACCTCTTCAATCTCCATCCAATGCATCATTTATTAACCAACACCCCTTGTTCTGAGAACACAGCAAGGAGGGCATCATACTCTTTCTTCTTCAAACACACAATTTTCTTGAGTACCCCCAGCCGCCGTCTCTTCAATTCTAGGAGTCTACAGCACACAGTGTTAGTTGGATGACCCAACAGTTCTCAATGTGATTTTTTTCCCCTCCTTCTTCCATTGTGTTTATGTTTTCTCTTTCCTAGATATTCAGGAGTGGTCACGTGCCCTTGTTCTGGCCAATGATATAGAAGAAGAGGCAACAGGGGGGCCAGATAATTTGCCTAGTCTATAAAAAAAATTCATAAAATTAGTTAGCTCTTTCCCTATCCTTTTTTCCCCCTGTGTTTTTGAAACAGGGTTTCTCTGCATAGCTTCAGTTGTAGACCAGGCTGGCCTCAAACTCACAGAGATCCACTTCCTTCTTGCCTCTCCTAGTGCTGGAATTACAGGCATGCACCACTACTCCTGCCTTCATTTTTTTCCTATCTTGAACAAAACACCTGGCTCTAGGGAAGCCGTCATGGGATCATGAAGTGATCATCTAGAAAGAAATAAAAAGGCCAAGATAACTGCAGAGATGCAGGATGCATGAATTACCATCACTGTCAACCACCCCCAGGCTTTCTGTTGTCTGCTGTAGGTATAGAAACCAGGTGAAGTTTAAGGGACTGTATCTCATAGGTTACCTGGCTATGAAGGGACTGGCTTCCTGTTTCCATTGTACAGCTCTACCATGCCACCTAACCCTCCAGCAGATTATCAGACTGCTATCATTGCTGTTTCCTACCAGGAGACCTGGATCTGTCAAATCTCTTTTGGTCCATTTTCTTTCATCCCCTCTCTAACTATTTAAAAGGGGTTTCTTTGGAAAAGATGAAAAGAACGCACATTAGACTTTGTTGCTGTGGAATGCAGTTCCCTAGCAATGTGGAGGTAGCACATGATAGCTCCCTAACACATAAATGATGCTCTGAGCATCCTGGTGTCCTTACCCAACTTCTCTCAGAGAAGCCAATGCTGCTATTTTTAGTCGCCTGAGGACCAGTTGTGGGATTGCATATAGGTTCAGGGTCTGAGGCAAAAGCATCCATTCATTAACTTTTAGTAATCTGGCATAAAAAATTTTTTTTTCAAAGTTTTCCTTTGTCAGTTGAAGAGCCTCTTTCTTCTCCCACACACATTTGTGTGTCTTAGAAAGACACACGGCCTGAATTACGAGAACTCTCTTAGTTTCTGAGCAGCTGTTAGTTCCTGGTGTAAACTTGTAAACGTGAAGAGGCTGTACTGGTTTTCCAGGACTCACTGGCCCCTCTTGCAGCCTGAGACATGGAGTCTGCTGCCGAGCAGCATCAGTGTCTGCAGCATAGAAATCACACGAGCCAAGGCTGTTTTCTCATAGGCAATTTGAGATCCGTGCATTTGTGAGTCTCAAGGTCTCTTGTGGCTTCTCCACGTTATTCTGTGTTTGTCTTTCCCTTGGGACTATGACTAAATCTTGGCCCTGGAGCCATCAAGCAACAACGCAAAGGGAAAGCAGAAGAAAGAATCTGTGTTGATGGAGCTGAACACAGCAATAATTTCTGCATCTCTTCTCTGCTGTCTGAGATTTTATTACAGTGGAATGAGATATGCCCGGTTTCATTATCTTCCACGAATAAAACTTTATTAAATACTTAAAAGTATCATTATGCCCCCGCTGCAACCATTGCTACATACTATGAGGGAAGGGTTTTGAATACAAATGGCTTATAAACTTAAAAGGAAGATGGCTCCCTCTAAGGCTAAGGCCAAGGTGTCCTAGAGAAGAGAGCACCAGGAGCCATCTCATTCTGTCTCTAGCTGAGGAAGCACCGATGCTCTGTAAGCTCTATAGTAGGTCAAGAAAGGCCTGTGGAGTGTAATTTCTAACAGAATAATGCATGTTCTAGTGTAACTTCTAATAGAATAAAGCCTATCCTGTGTCTGATCCCCAATGTCTAGCACTACGCACAACACACACTATGTACTTGGTGAGTGTTTTAGTTTCCTGCTTTTGTTGTGACAAATATGACCAAAAAAGTAACTTAGGGAAGGACAGGGTTTATTTTATCATACAGGTTATTGTCCGTCTCTGAGAGAAGTCAGGACAGGAGCTCAAGCAGCAACCATGGAGGAGGGACATGGTTTTCTGGCTTGCTGTCAGCATCATGCTTAGCTTGGCTTCTCATAGAGCCCAGGACTGCTTGCCCAGGGAATGGTGCTGCCCACAGTGGACTGCTGAGCCCTCCCACTTCAATTAGCAACCAGGGCGATACTTTCCAACACACCCACAGGCCATTGTGCTCTGGGAAACCCCTCAGTTGAGGCTCCCTTCTCAGGTGACTCGGTGCTGTGTCAAGTTGACAGTGAAAAGGATGGGTGATTGAGATGAGCACCCTTGTTATCAACCACTTTTAGTCGCTCTCAGGCATCCTAGACTCAGGTGACAGAAGGGGCCAGCTTGATGACCTTCTGGAGGGGAAGGGCTTATTTTGGCTCATGAGTGTTAGAAATTTCAGTTTCTGTCATACTTGCCACTGTTTGTTGGCCCGTGGTGAGGGGGATTATCAAGGAGGCCAGACACTGTAAAGGAGGAGCGTGTTCAACTCATGACAGAGAGAAAGCAAAGAGAGAAAGGGTCAGGTGACCAGGCAAGGCACAGCCTCCATGACTTCTAGTCAGGTTCTACTTCTCAAAGTTCCCACCATCTCCTGCTATAGCGGGGGACTATACATTCAACAGATAAGCCTGGAAGGACGTTCCATATTCAACCATAGGAAGTCTGAACATTAATTTTAGCTTAACAGTAATGAGACAATTAGGGATAAACTTTTTGACACAGGGAACCCTCCGTTCGCCCCCCCCCCCAAAAATCTCTCAAGCTTTCTGGTTAGCTAAAAAGCATGGAATTCTTTCTTCATTTCTGCCTCACTGAAGTTTTTTCCCCCACATGCCTTCTGCCTATAGATCATTAAATCTAGCCTCAGTATACAGCTAGACAAAAATCAGCTTTGTTCAGTGCTCAAGAGAAGACATTGAAGGACGCAGCACGCAAAGCTAATGGCATCCTGAAGCCCCATAACAAGTCTCTTCCCAAATGCAAGTTGGGTTTTATGTTTAAGTGCTCAGTGGTGCCTCGTTGATTGGATGACCTTGGGTGTGGGCAGACATTTTTACACGTGAACTTTGTACGAACCTGGAGAGACAAAGAAATGATGAGCAACTGGGTGAGGGTTCAGGAAGCAACTCTGCCTGGGTCACAATGAGACCCCCTATAGGGACACTGGAGAAAGTCCTGCCGTACATTGTCTTAGAACAGCCAATAAAGGAGAGAATTTGTCCTGGTGTGGTATCAGCACTGCTATAAATTCTCTTGCAAGAGTAAAATAGGATGTTATTAATTCAGCTATTGTAGGTTTTCCTGCAATGGTATGGGAGTCGTATCACTGATTCATATTTTCAACTGCTAATACTTTATTTTCCAGAACTATTAACTGCTTTAAAACCAGTGTGCCATCATACAGTGGAAGAGGTGGTGAAATATTTCAACTGATTCTGGCAATTAACTTAATTTAAAGCCACCCTGTACATTTTAGAAGTAAGAACCGTGCTTTGAAGCAGCTCGGAGGGGGAAAAAAATTAAGTGAGACACTGAGTAGGTTTTTAACTGCCCGGCTCAGTCTTACGTATTATAGGTGTGCAGCTGCTACGTGTCTTGTTTTTCAATCGGCATTAAACAATTAAATCTTTAAAATAATTAAATAACTATAATGTTAGTTGTGCATATATTTTGTATACCATTGAATCATGGGAGCTGATTGGGCTTCATCTGGCTCATATTACAGAGAGAGCACAAGGTAAGAATTTGCCTGTATGTTGATCTACCCAATCACAATTTAGATGAAACTGAGACAGTCTGGATATCTTCTCTCAGTTAGACTGGCAATCACCAATGGGAACTACGTCAACCTCTCTAACTTCTATGAAGAGGAGCCTACGGTAGAGTGTTGGTGCTTTGAATGGAATTAAACTCTTTGCCAATAAACGACCACAGCTCATTAGTTGGGCTAACAGGAAGACAGAAAATGCCATAGTCATTGCCATATAAAAGGTAACAGAAGGGAGGGGGCTGAAAATGAGGCTGTCACAGCAGTGTATCGGGCAGTGAGGCTGGTGGACCTCCCACGTTTATAGTGTTTACTGTGATCCATTTATCAATTTAGGAGGCAGTCACCTCAGACCTACTTTTATATTCACCATCTTGTATGCCTTTTGAAAATGAAGACTCTGATGATGATCAATGTTTCTAGTACTCTCATCTGGGAAGGCCAGCAACAGTAGCCCAGCTACTGGATGCCAGGCCTTAGCGAGCAACAGAAGCAGAAGTAGTTGCTTCATTTCCTTAACCCAGAGCCAAGTACAGGTATGGACTGTCACATCTAAGCTGTGGGACTCATTTCAGTATGACAGCAACTGAGCAGAGAGCTACCTTAAGGTCCTTCTCTGACTCCAGGCTGATGAACCTCCCCAGGTCTTATATCCAGGTCTTATGCACAGGTCCTCTACCAGACAGTAGAGTGGTGAAGGGCCACCAAGTCTCTCATTCTATCATTCCTACCTGACAGCTAGTTACTGGTTGAACAGGCCTTGGCTTGACAGTTGTTCTCCTCAGTCCTCCAGTGAATACCTGCAGCTCTTTTCTCTCTTCCTGACTTTGGCCTCCTGGCTCTATTTGCCTTTACACTTATGTTTTCTTACTGTGTCTCACATCCAAAGTCTCTGAGGGTGGTGCCGGTTAGGTTGATTAATAATTATCCAGCATGAAATCCCTTGCTGGCTAGAATTCTCAGGTGCAGCTGTCTCATGGGTCATTAGATGCTCTATAAATGGCTGCACTGGGTCACGTGACAGTCGTGGTCTGATCAACTTGTGGCAAGGGTTGCAGCGATATATAGTGAGAAACATATAGTGACAGAACATTCTGGATTTTTTTCCTTTCTTCTTCTTCTTCTTCTTCTTCTTCTTCTTCTTCTTCTTCTTCTTCTTCTTCTTCTTCTTCTTCTTCTTCTTCTTCTTCTTCCTCAAGAGCTGTGACCTTGAAAATCACGGAAGGCTTTTCAGGTGCCTTAGGTATGACTGATAACATCGCACCTACCCTGTCTGGCCCAGCAGGAGTAAGATTCAGTGCTGGGGATGCTGGAAAATGTATTTAAGCGTATCATATATTGTAGCAGTATATTTGACATTTACAAGTTAAGAAGTACTTGTGTTCCCAAATTGGGATGATTTTAACGTTGGAAAAACAGAATGCTCCCTCTCAGACTCTCCCCATGCTTATCAGATTTCTGCCTTCCACAAAGACGTTTTCAAGTGTGCTGTAATTGCTCGCTGGCATACACCTAGCTGGCTCATAAATCTTCACCAACACAGAAGAGTAAATTGTGTTGTGCCGGAGACTTGTTTGGAAATACATTGCAGTTAGAGGGTGTGAAGGATACAAGAGAGGGGGAGGGAGGAAGGGGTTGTGTTCTCAAGGTGAAAGTCACCATTATGAGCTGGGTTCCTAGGAGATTGATGTGAAGGCAGAGTGTAGCCGGGCAGGCTCGGGGTACATGCCCTTTCTGTGTACAGTATCAGCACAGTGATGGGACAGGTGTATTGTCATGTCTTCAGGGTCCCATAGAGGTGACTGAACTGGTAGTGTCTTTTCTAGAGGCTGTTTTGTTTCTCAGCCTGAGTGGGATGGCAACCTTTCTTTCTTTCTTTCTTTCTTTCTTTCTTTCTTTCTTTCTTTCTTTCTTTCTGTCTGTCTGTCTTTCTTCTTTTCTTTTCTTTTTTAACATCATTATCCTTTACGTTGGTGGAGTGTCAGAATCAGAATCACCTGGAAGGAATTTTTATAAAGAGAAACCGTGGTGGTTCTGAGCCTAGCCCCAAGTCAGCAGCCTACTGGTTTGACCTACCTCTGTGAGACAAGGTAGGCCTCGCTCACCTCTCATATCTCAAGTGTAGACAGCAGTCTTCCTTTTACCTGCTTTTGAGAAAAGTGGCAAGAATGTTAGGACAGTGTTTAGAACCTCAGGACTGTCCAGAAAAATTCTATCACTTGGCATGGGAACTGTTGTACATCACGGATAATTAAGGACAGAGGCGCTCACACCCACTTGTGAGCACACACACAAAAGCACACGTAAATCACATTAAGATGCAATGCGTTCTCGGAAAGAAGATATTTTACTATACAGTTTCTTTTGAAATCTGCTCTTGGAAGATGAATGGGGCACATTCGGGCATGTGTTAAAAATTAACTAGGAATCCCAAATGAGAGATTTGTAAAGAGGTCTCAGTTACATAGAGCCCCCCCCCCCCCCCAACCTGAATTTGACAAATAATCCAGTGGTAAATCTCATCTATCCTAAGGGCAGGAATCTTCAGAAGCTTGAGAGGTTAGGGTCTGCATTCCCAAGTATAGAGAGGACAACATCCCAGCAAACATCATAATTTTGTCACGTCACAGACAAAAGTCACCTTAAGTCAGAGAGCTATCTGCTATGGTGGCAGAAGGAAGAGAGGACAATCTCTCTCTCCCCTTTCTCTTCTAGGTCGGCAGCTGTTTGCATTATCAATCCCTGCAGGGCTGGACCGTGCCTGCTCCCTCCCTTCATACACATGATGACCACTTGAGAATTAGCATCTAATGAGTATTTTCGAAGATGAGGGCTGGGTCTGCCTGTGCACTAGGTAATTCAGGCCAGCAGTGTTGCTGGTAGGGTTTTTTTTTTTTTTTTTTTTTTTTTTTTTTTCTTTGCTGTGGGAACCCCTTCTCTGACTTTTCTTGTTGATGGTAAGCTCTCTTGGGTAGGAGACTTGTTTGTCTGTACGTTTATTAAGGGACGCTGAGCAAATTGCAACAAACCACACAGTGATAACCGCAAGTAAAAATTTCATGAGATGCTATCAAATGATTCATTAAAAGAAAGATCCAGGATATTACCACCAACTGCTACATTAACTAGTCACTCATAACACCATCAAAATGATAATTAGGTTGTCTGGCATGATTTTTTATTTAAAAAAAAAATAGATCCATGTTTCCTGTAGTTTTTCAGTTTGGATCAGTTTTATTTATCTTCCTTTCAAACTGTTGCTTCAGGGTTTACTGGGCAGGTAAACGATTTTTGTGATTTTCGTTTGCACCGCCCCTGCGAATCTCCAAAGAACTCACCAATTTCAGGTGGGGATCCAAATCCGCAGCGTGGGAAACTTAGGTGCCACTGAGTAGGGATGATATGCTGTAAGGAAGTCGTTGGAGAAAGAGACTGTTTAGGTTGGACTGTGGGCTCCAGCCATGGCTGGAGCAGACGTGGTTGGAGCCCAGCCACGGTTTTCTGACTGTTTGCTTGCAGCTCTGCTGGGCAAGTGTCAAAGACAAAGACCTAGGCTTCAACTACCCTTTGGTATTAGCCACGAGCTCACAAGGGAGTAACGAGAGCAAATGTACACACAGGAGGTTGTTTCTGACCATCCAAGTCTGGTTGCTTGGGTCCCGAGGTTGCAGAACAATGAATGAGAGACAGAATCCAAGATGAAGAATAAGAGTTTAAAAAAAAAAAAAAGTAATGGTCACCTAATGGGGAATCTGGAAGAAATGCTATGTCCAAATTTAAATGGGAAGTGGATGAATCTCATAGAAGACTATCAACAGGGTTAGTAGTGCTTGGGTTAAAATGTGGAGATATCTAGGCCTCCTAAAAAGATAAAATACAAACACGTCACAAAGCCAAGCTGGACATAAAAGGAGGTACATTTGTGCCTTCACCTAACTGACCACCCAGAAACGCATCAAAGCCAATGTCTAGCTCTGGGGGTAGGACCTCCAGTAGGCTGATGTTGGGAAAGAAAATGAGAGATACATCTCAGATCTAGGATTCCGCATCATGGCTGAAGGCGTTGCCAAGGGCCACTCCAAGAAGGCACACGTGTTGGTACCAGTAGGCACAAGATCATCACTTGAGTTTAGGGCCTGGGAGTGAGGCCAGGGAAACAAAGGGAATTTAAGTAATGGCTTTGGGATGTGCAACTCAAAACCAAACCACTGCCTTGACTTTGGTTTCACAACCATGTAATTGGTGTCAGTATGGGGAGTCCAGGAAGCAGATGAGGACAGCAGAAACATGTTCTGCAGTCTCACTTGGTACTTTTGGTTTCTTGCATCCAAAGCTATTGTTCACTTTCATTTCCTAGTTGAAAGTTAAGGTTCTTAAGAAGAATTTAAACTTCAAATAGATGAATGAAGAGCATTTTAGAGTGAGTCATACTGTTCCATGTGCTCCATGGCACATGCCTATGGTAAGTGTAATTATTCCCCTATACGGCACTGCAATACAACCATGGTAAAACACTTATCTAGGATTCACATTTCGCTGGGCATCTTATATGATCTCTGGCTCATAGAAATTATGGAGTTATTTAGCACCTCTTTTTCCTCATGATAGAGTGGTGGATTATTTAGTTCATAGCATTGGCTTGAAGATGGAATAAGTTAACAGATGAAAACTGTTCAGAGCAATGTCTGAACAGGATAAACTGTCTAAACATGGTTACTTTTACTTATCATCATTATCACCACCACTATCACCACCATCATCACCACGACTGTCACCATCATCATCACTACTACCATCACCACCATCATCACCACCACCATTACCACCATCATCACCACCACCATCACCACCACTATCACCACCACTTTCACCACCGTCACCACCACCATCACCACCATCGTCACCACCACCATCACCACCACCACTGTTACCACCAGCATCACCACCATCATCACCACCACCATCACTACCACTATCACCACCACTGTCACCACCATCATCACCAGCACCATCACCACCACTGTCACCACCATCGTCACCACCACTATCACCACCATTACCATCTTCACCATCATTTGTAGTGTGGGAATAGTCTCTTTGTAGTGATAGTACTACTGGTACTATATCTGAGTTTCTGGTAGTGAATGGGATCATTGTCTGTTTATTTGTTTAATGAAATGTTTCAGAGCAAAGCCTCAGGGATGTGGTGAAGTATTTTGTTTGCTCACTTATTCCCTATTTGTTTTTTTAAAAAATTTAAACAGGACTTTTGATAAAATCTCAGGCAAACTATTGCTGTAAGAAAAAAAGTATATAGTTGCCTCCAAGAAACATGAGGATGGGAGCTTGGCTTTTCAGAAGCCAACCTGTTTGCAATCCCAACACTCAGGAGCATAGAACCAGGGTCTCTGAGGCAAGCTGGCTAGTGAGACTAGCAGAGTCAGGCAGGTCTGGTTTAGCCAGAGACCCTGTCTTGAGGCAATAAAGTGGAACATGAGTGAGGACAGCTGATGTCAGTCTCTGACTTCCACCCAAATGCACACATATGTGCTTACACACACGTGAACATGGATACACACATGCATGGATGCCACATACATATATGCACATTAAACAAGAGAAAGGAGAAAGGTAGTCATCATATTTCAGAAAAAGGCAAACGGAAAACTATGAAGAGATGCTGGCTGAGGGCAGAGCTCTGCCTGGGGAAAATTGAATTTGAACCCTGTGCTTGCTGGTGACCTCAAAGAGACAAAGGGATGGTGGCAACTGGAAAGATTTGGGGTGTATTTGATGTTCCTAGGCTCCCTTCTGGGAACCACATCTCCCTTCTGATTGCTTATTGTATTTTCTCCTCTCCAAATCTGCTCCAGAGAAATACTCTCAGGCCCTCCTGTCAGCTTAAATCAGTGAAGAACTTCAGAGACTATTTCCACTTAGACTCCTTGCAGAACAAAAGGGCAGACTCTCCCCTAGAAAGGATTCCTGGTGCTTGTAGGCAAGAGAGAGAATTTTGTGTTTGATGTCAGCCTTGGGGTGGTGAGGTCTCCAGCCGTTGCTGTGGTCCGTGACCTTGGCTGCCTATCAGAACCATCTGGGGGGATTTTTGCAACTAAGGCCTGATTCTTCAGAGTCTCTGAGGGTAGGTCTTGGGCCGTCTTTTGCAAACTCCCCCTCCCCCATTATGTGCTTCCTGGAGCTAAAGGCAGAACTAGGACAGCATAATTTCCTTGTGCAAGATACTACTAAACTTAGGAGAAAACAGAAAAAGAAATCCTCCGTGAAATAAATAATGACTATAATTTTTGAATTCTTATTATATATCTGCCTCAGGTTCCTTCTTACTTCTAGAATTTACTGTGAGGAGAAATAGATATCTTTTTAAAAATATATATATTGTTTTATTCATATTACATCTCAATTGTTATCCCATCACTTGTATCCTCCCGTTCCTCCCTCCCTCCCGCTTTCCTCCTACTCCCCTCCCCTATGACTGTGACTGAGGGGGAACCTCCTCCCCCTGTATATGCTCATAGGGTATCAAGTCTCTTCTTGGTAGCCTGCTATCCTTCCTCTGAGTGCCACCAGGCCTCTGCCTTTCCCCAGGGGATGTGGTCAAATATGGGGCACCAGAGTTCATGTGAAAGTCAGTCTCCACTCTCCACTCAACTGTGGAGAATGTCCTGTCCATTGGCTAGATCTGGGTAGGGGTTCGAAGTTTACTGCACACATTGTCCTTGTTTGGTGCCATAGTTTGAGCAGGACCCCTGGGCCCAGATGGGGCCATCATAATGTTCTTCTTGTAGGTTTCTAGGACTCTCTGGATCCTTCTATTTCCCCATTTTCCCATGCTTCTCTCACCTAGAGTCCCTATGCTTTTACTGAAGAGAAAACTCAAACCTGTACGTGGCAGTGAGCAAATGAGCCCCATATCAACTAGGGCCATGGCTTCTAAACTAAAGCACTTCCCCATAGAGCATGTGGTGGGTTGAGTGGAACCAGAAGATTTGGAAGGAAAGAGGTGTCCTTCCCTTTTAGTCTCATATACATTCATCCCTGGCCAGTCCGCACCAGCTCAGGTTCCCTGGGGATGTTCAGGCCAGATCTGTGCCTGGGAGCTTTGTGCAAGGAAAGCTCCATGCTAACCTTTCAGTTCCCCAGTGAGACCTCTGACCTTCCACTGCAGACTGGTCTGCCAGAGTGAAACAGCAGATATACATAGGTAGGACTTGTCTGACACACCTGTCCGAAGATAGACCTGCTGACGGTGTGCCAAGGTTCCTTGCCTGCAATCAAGCAGGGCTTTGCCTGGCAGGTTGTGGCAGCCATGTAGAACTTACTGTACATGTGCTGATGACAAAGCTTGAATGAAAACTGGTAGGAAAGCCAGGGGGGTTAACAGGCAGTTCCAGCCCAGGCCATTAGGCTTTGGCTTGGTGTTTTACTAGGGATGCCCTCTTTGCCGAAATAAAATGCAGCCCCATCACATTTTATTATTAGTGCCATGCATGGAAGGAATTTCCACCAAAAGTAAGATTAAAAAAAAATTATGTATAGCCTATATGCCTGTTTGTATATGCATATACATTTAGAACTTCACTCATTCATTTAGAACTTCACGCATTTATTGCTCGTTTATTCACTCATTTACCTACACACACACACATACACACACAAGTGTGTGTGTGCAAGAAAAACATGCAAGTTATCATATAGGTAGGATAGAGAGGGATAAGTAGTAAACAAATAAATTACATGTTTTAGTCATATAATTATCTGTTGTGATAGAGGCTATTAAGGAGAGATTAAACTTTGGATGGCGAGAGGAGTGACAGGTGTGGCCCAGGAAAGTCTTCCCTGGGAAAACCGTAGTTGAACTAACTTATAATTTTCCAACTAAATATTTTTTTGGTATCATATTTCTTTGGATATTTTTTCTTACATATTTATTTCCCCTTTAATGGAGAGGGAATGTCAGTGGTGTACACATTTTCCTCAGACTGCCTTCTTACTTTTCACAGGTGGATTATTGAGCTAATAGATGGCTCCACAGGGGAAATAGCAGAGTGGTTCATAGACAAGCACAGGTCCGCATCCCACCATGGGTCAAGGCAGATCTCACTTGCTCATGGGTTTGGGCTTTCGCCGTCACTCTCTCCTTAGTTTAGGATATGCTATGTGATCGGCAGGGCATCATCATAGCTCCCCTTACCCAGGTGCTGTTCGCCAACACTTCTGAGTGTTGATAAAATGTGGGAAAAGACAATTCTGGAGCATTGATGCTTTGAGTCTAAGGTCATGTACTAGTGACCATTTGAAACAGCTGTAAGATTTTAGAGCTGAATTGCACCATGGCCAAGGATCTCTTATGTACAATGCCTGCCTTTTACCCAACCTGTCCTCAATGTACAGATATTTCCATCTTGAATTCAGAGCATTTGGGAGAAGACTGGTTTAGGGAATCTATTACCCTGAACCTTGCCTTAACCCCCCACCTTGGCCAGCTACAGGAAATAAACATATTTTTCTTTCTTTGTTTGTTCTTCTTTTCTTTTCTTTTCTTTTCTTTTCTTTTCTTTTCTTTTCAGACTTGAAAGCAACAGTTACGTGTGTATTGGTGCCTCCAGTGCATCAGATTCTGGTTTTTCACTGCTGGGCTAACCTGCGTGCCTGCCTTCACTGGGTGAATCAGTCAGGAAACAAAGTGGTGTGCTCTGGAGAAAAGAAAGGGGAAAAAGAAGAGAAGTCCAATGTTGGCAACGGTGTTAGAGGCACAGAGGAGTCAAGAATGACCTCCTTGAGAACATGCTATTTGTGTCATCCTGAGGTCATCCGGGGAAAAGTGTTTCAGGCAGAATGGAGCCAGCTAAGCTGCGGCCTCTGGCCTAGGCCCAGTCAGTATGTCCCACCTTTGAACTAGAATTCTGTCCCTGCCCCGCCCCCAACCCCCACCTCAAGACACAATATGTAAAAATGCTGCTTAGACACTGTTGAAATCATATTCTTAAGGATTAGGCTGTATATTCAATTTCATTATGGGCTAAATATCCTATTGTGGCTTGTCCAGAAAGCCAAACCACCATGAATAATATTTCCAAGAGAAAAATGCATTCTGACATTAACTTGCTGACTCATGAGTGAACTTGAAGGCAGCTGCTTCCTACGTGGAGAGATGGCTGCCTTCAGGAAGGGCCAGTGTCCCTTCCCAGCCTCCCGGACCGAACAGAACAAGACTGTACTGAGCCACCCTACGGGATACATACACCCAGCCTCCCTTTTCTGTCTTTATGGTCTCCTCTGGTTTCTTTGGTTCCACCTAGCACTTTCTACTTCCCCCCTCAGGGCTTCTCTTTTTGCCCTAAGATGTCAGATAATCCTTCATGAAGCCACACTGAAAGCCCTTGCGTCCTTTCTTCTCTCTTGGTAGAGCTGGGCCTGTCTGGCCTTAATCGCAGCATCTCAAGGCTTTCTAAATGCGCGTGCGTTTATTTGCGTTATGCCACTGCCTGCTTCTGGCAGTGGCAATTCTTTGAATGCCAGCACTAAGCATTACACCTGGAAAGTCTGAATGCCTCGTGGATCGATTAATGAGTAGATATTCCACATAGTTTATGGAGCTAATGACTCCCTCCTCTCCATTAAATGTCCAAATTCTTACAGAGGTTGAAGTTGGTCCTGTGTGTTCTTAGAAACAGGCTTTTTCTCTCTTTTTTTTTCTCCAATGCTAACTCATGGTCCTTGAAGGCAGACGGAGAAATTTTCATTTAGATCTACAATGGTGGGGTGGAGGGCCATACCTTAGAGTACCATAGTAACAAACCAAAAAAAAAAAAAAAAAAAAAAAAAAAAAAGAAGAAGAAGAAGAAGGAGGAGGAGGAGGAGGAGGAGTTTGGGGTACTTCTACCCTGCGAAATTATTTGTGGTTATTTCTGTGAATCTGTGATTGCAGTTTGCTGGATCTGTCGGGAAGAGCCACATATACCCGTATATGGTTACTGCTTCTCCAACTGCAGTGTATCTTACAATTACCCGGAGGTAATTAAGAGTGCTGGCCTCTAATACGGTTTTGGATTTAGAAAGAGCCAGTAATGTTCCTGGTAAAGCTGCCCCTGTTGCTCCTGCTGCTGAGCAGGGGAACACACCCTGGGAGCCACTGGTCTAGACCATCCTTGGGCTGGCAGATTCCTTACATTAATAGAGACACTTTTGCTCAGCCTTTGCTCGGCTTTGTGAAGCGCTGTGTCTCTCTCTGCAGTGCCTCCATTTTCCAGTGCTGGGCTTCATCTTGGGCACCCCTTTTCTTTCCTGGTGTGGATGAGACAGCAGAGTCTCTTGTCATCAAAAGTGACACATTCTCCGTGGCACACTGCCAAGCCACCAACTCATTTCATCCTTCCTTCGGCTGGGTTCAAGCTGAAAAAGAGCCTAGCCGCTGTGGGCTCTAGTGCATACCTTGCAAACTGGTTTGTTCACTTTCCTTTTCAACTCAGGCTTATAGGAATGAATGGGGCAAGGTAGATCACCTTTTGCTGAAGAGAAGTAACTGTGTCCCCCAGAGGCCCACATAACTGCGCACAAAGGAGGGCGGGCCCGTTTGTCTCTGCAACACAAGATCCCCACACTTACAACCAAATTGAAGGGCTTTGAACTTGAATGGGGCCCCGGCTAATATTGCTTTCCCTGTCCAGGTTTGCTGAACTTATAAATATCAATTATAAAGCTGAGTAAATTACAGAGATGTGGAACTCCGCTTTGTTACAGCTCTTCTAAGTGTCTACATAGGACTAACAAGGAGATTGCAAGAATCTGCTGCAAGGAATCCGCACATATTTATAGATAATTAATACAGAGAGAGGAATGGGAAATCAGGCTTGAATTTCTTAAAGCAGTAATTTAAAAATGCATTATGGCAACACATTAAGTTAGCGGTTATTCAACAAGGATATGTGAAGATTATTAAGCTAATTAAAGGTAATAAAAACAAGTTAAAGCAGTCTGCATGTAACTTTGAAATTAAAAAAAAAAAAAAAAAAAAAAAAAAAAAAAAGAGCCCAACTCCTTCAGTCTTTCTTCAGGCTGGGCAAGTCCCGGATGGGAAAGAATACATGGATAAGTTACTGGATTTCTGTGGAATAAGAAGTGATTTTTGGATTAAAAATATACTTGCCAGGGAGGCACCCCTTTGCTTCTTCCTTCAAAGCACAAGGGAATGTTTCTGAGAAACTCTAGACCCTTTTGTGGAGCCCCAGGAGCCCAGGTGTGCCTCCCCTTCTCTCAACACTGGATGATGGACGGTCGGCCGTCTGTCTTGATGTAGGAGGACTTTCTCCAGTATATTCCATGCCTCTCACTTGTCTTTCCTGGTCCTCCAGCCATTTCCCTGACCCCTGGCCTCTCTTTCGCTTTGAGGGATGTGACAGCGATGTAAGCTATGGTGTCTCCTGCTTCTCCTAGACTGCAGCGCCTGTTCTTTGCTTGGAAGCCCTCTTGACATGAGAGCGAAGCTGCAATTGCTGGTAGGGACAGAAATAAGGCGGGGCTTTCTGGTGGATGCTTTGGTTAGGAAACTTCAACTCCATAGGCCTCAAAAGTTTCTTTGGAGAAAAAAAAATGAGGAGTGCAGCACAGCGGTGAAGATACTGAATAGAGATTTTAAAAAAAAGTATTTATCATGTGCCATAAAGTAATATGTTCCGCATTTTATTTCATTGTTCTGACTGCTTTTGTTTGTTCATGATTAGGTCAAGGAAGTAGCAACAGGAGGCAACAGCCAGACTTGTAAGGGAACCAGGCTCCTGCTGCCAGCACAATTAACCAGATTATTAAATGCTTCGAGAGGAAATCTTGGGGGTGTTTATTGTAGCGAAGGACTTTGCAATTTCAAATTAAAGCAGGCTCACCGTTATTAATTCTGGTAGAGGACCCTTGTAAAATTTACCACTGCGCAAATGGAGGTATTCATGGCTAAATGGGGTCAGAGGGCACAGCTTATCATGGGGAATCGTCCAGTGGTCATATAGGGATAACAACTAAGACAAAATTAGAGCTAGGGTATTAAAAAAAAAAAAAAAAAGGAAAGAAAGAAAGCAAAGAGAAGAGTTGAAATTTGTCTCACTGCCTGTGTAGTTACAGAGGACATAGCTAGCAGGTGGAGAGGCACAGGTGGGAAACATTGGGACTCATACTGCAAATTTTCTTTCCTGGATTCTATAATACTCTTCATGAGCTCAGACTTTCCTAAAACAGGGGCTGGGAGGCGGGGGTGGGGCAGAATTTTATCCTTAAAAGCAATTTGGTCTAACACTTAAATTAAGGGACAGAGTTGACTATTACAAGTTAGTTGGTCTGTAGTTACGCAAATTCCGAGTGATTACAAACGTGAGGGGTCGAAAAGGGTCAATATTTCTTTGGGAAAAGCTTGCACACTTTTATCAGCAAATTCATGATCAGAATTCTAGGAGGACAAATTAAAAAAAAAAAAAAAAAAGGCTTTCTCCAGTATGAGGGATCCTTTCTGGTCATCGGCGAGAATTGCTTGAAACCTTCAAAGCAGCGTGGTTCTCATTACCGGAGCTCGCCTGTGCAAGCGATCCTTTTCCAATTATTTTCCCTTTTCATTAGAAGCCTTTGGAGTTGTTGCTCACCTCATTAAGTACACTAAAATACTATGTGTTTAATTTCCATGTTATAATTTGGAGTAAATTGTTTGACATGAAACCTGGCTCTCTGAGTGAGGTTTCTGAAGATTTTTGTTGTCCTTGCTTTGCTAATCAGTTGCCTCTGCGAAGACTGAAGGCATGAGTGCAAGGAACACAATCTAACTAGACAAGCACCAGTTGTTGCCGTTTTTTGGGGGGCAGGGTGTCCAGCCTATGGTGCCTTCTAAGTGCCCAGGCCCTCATTACTGTATACTTTCTGGAGTTTTCCACTGCCTGCTTGTAAAAAGGCCCTTCCTGCTCCAGCCTCCACTTTCATTAGGCAGTCATCCATGGGCTAATTGAATGCTTTTTTTTTTTCTCACAACCGCTTCCTCCTTCACAGCCAATTCTTTTCTCCGTTAATTACAGCGCGGCGCGGTGTGGGTTGGGGGGGGGGGAGAGGCGTGTATTTTCATTGCTTGAAGTGTGTACATTCCAAGTATTGGTAGATTTTATCATCTTGCCCCCCCCCAGCCCCCCAGCTACCGCTCTGTCAGATTCCTTGATTTGCCTTCTTTAATCTCTCCTCATAGTCAGTGCCTTCTCCTTTCTCTTTCATCATCTTCATTGAACTCAGCCCAAGGTATCGGGGTCCTCAGGATTCCAAGTCACAGGACAGAGGCCTAGGGGTGCTCTTCTCACAGTTGGCATGGGTTGACAAGGGGGAATTCCAGCTAAAGAGTCTTGGGTGATTCTTAAATGTATCCCATTTCAGAACCAAGCAAGCCTTCCTACCTGCACTCAGCATCCCTCTTCTTACCGGCTTCCCACTCTTTCTCCTTCAATAAGCAAAACAAAGGCTCTTCTGTCACTCCAGGTCACATCACAGGAGGACCAGACCCACCTTTTCAAGGAGGTGGTATCCCAGGGCCTAGAAACAGAGCCACCTTTCAGGACACAGGCTCTCAGATACATATTCTGCTAGCCTGTGGGGACTTCAACGTTTCTAATGGAGCTCGCCCTATGGAGCTCACCCTGTTGCAAATCTCCCCATCATTTTCAAGAGCCAAGGAGGAGACATGTGGTTTGTGGATCATCCAGCAAACATCCGACCACTGTTGAAACTTGTTGGTAGATCAGAGTATTTCCTGCGTTGCGTTGACATTCCAAACACGACCTCAGCGCTAGGTTCAAGGAAATTCCAGGGCTTTCTGCAGAGCTCTGAAGTGCAGCTTTGGGAAGGCAGAAGCCAGGGTATGACTGTGATTCCAAAGGGGGGTGGCTGGACACTCTAATGTCACCTTTAATCCCCATGTCATGAACGGGCCCCAAGAGGTTCCATATTATATTGGTGAATGTAAAACATGTCATCCCAGCAAAAGACAAGGCTTGGTACCCTTGCCATTTAGGATGAAGTATGAGGGCTTTGCCCCTCATTAGAATTGGAAATCAGGCTTGCTCTACAGGCGGGATGGATCCCTCAGCTGTACTTGATGGGGCTCTATTAAATTCACTGCAGCTTCCCAGTGAAGGAACTCCATTCTGTTAGATTCCTCATCTGCTCAGGGACTGAGTTTTTCATTTCACAGCTCACCCTCTTTCCTAGTAATAAATTGACTTGAATTGGAGTCCTGTGACTGTCAATTTGCACCGTCCCTTTGTGCTCCGTCTTCACAAATGGGTTAGACCATGACAGGATATTAATATTGAAAGAGAACTTCCCCCCAACCCCCATCCTGTTACATCGTACCTGCTCACTCCGCCTTTTTACTACTTTCTCTAAGACTTATTTCAGTTTCGCAAAGCCTTACAAGTAAATTGAACAAAGGATTCTTCCCCCACCTTCCCCTACTTTCCTGTCCACAGGTGCCCTGTTCTTCCACCAATTGATATTTGTCAGTAAGCAATTCTGAATGTTGGTCTTGCTTCTTTGAGCTAAGAGAGAGCAGAATGCCTTCAGGTCAGTACCCTCCCTAACCACAACAGAATGTAAGCCTCATCTCAGACAGAGCGCAATACATGTGTTCACAGCTGAAGAAAACATAAAAGGGGATGAGGCTAAGGATGGAGACAGTTTCTGGGCGTTCACAGGTAAGCTGATACTTGGAGATTCTTGGAGATTAGTGTTCTATCAAACAACAGAACATCTTTGGCAAGGAGAGACCTTAGGGATTAATGGCGGCTGGGGGGAACTGACTGTGGGTGTATGGGGGACAGATGTGTATGGAGGGTGTAAAAGCCATTCTTCTTAGAAATGGGAAAAGTTTAGACATTCTGGGGATTGAGCCAGATAAATTTCAGCTTAAGCCTTTTAGATCACAGATTACAACAAGCAGGGACAAGTTTAACTATAGTAAACACAGGTTAAAATACACACGCATTTACATCGAGTGTGCTCACACACAGGCACAGAGGCATGGTGATGCTCATTTGCTTGTTCTTACTGTTTTGTTTTTATTTTTCTGGTGATTTTGTGTTACTATTACTGACTTAGGGATGGAGGTCACTGACACATGCTATAGGCAGTGTGAAATTGCCAAAAGAACAGTAAAACTTTTCACTTTAGCTGACACTTGGGAGACAGCATATAGAAGAGTGAAAAAATATCAACCCACGTACAACTCTTAGCTGATTTAAATTGTGTGTGTGTGTGTGTGTGTGTGTGTGTGTGTGTGTGTGTGTGTGTGTGTGTAAACTCAGGAATGTCATCAAAGAGTTGAAGAAGAAAGGAATTGTTAACAAAATACACTTGACTTGGCCAGCATATTGCTTTTAGGAATAGTATAGAGATAACAGGTCAAATGTAAGCTTTAGTCATGAGGTACGTGTTTTATTTTGTTTTTCCTTTCAGTTCTGCTGTGGAGTAACAGACCATGTTGTAACCCACTGGTTTATTCATTTTCCATGTTAGCTAAACCCAGCTGGATGCTTTTATCTGTTCATGTGGATTCAGCTGATGTCTCCCACTCACCTCACTCAGGAGGGAGGACCCAAGGCCCCAGGGCATCTAAGATGTCATCCACTCAAGTGCTCTGCTGATGTCAGCTGCGATGCTGGACCTCTCTTCATGGCCAGCTCCCTGTCAGTCACATAGGGATGGATTTCTAAACAGTGTGACCTTGAGAAGACAGAAGACAGCTCAAATGAGGCAGGCATATTTCAAAAAAACAGGAAGTTAAAGATAGGCCAGTCAATAAAGGTAATGGAGAGTTTAAAAATGATCTGAAGGTGTCACTCTCCATATTTCCCCCTGACAAATGTTTCAAGACTTCACAGAGATAGTGGTACAATAGACCTTATGTTCATATATACATATATATATATATATATATATACATACATATATATATACATATATATATATATATATTTTTTTTTTTTTTTTTTTTTTTTTTTTTTCCCTAAACTCGGGTTTCTAGTGGAAGGTAAGAAACATTCACAGAGATGGCGGAGGGAAAAATGAGAAAACGAGGGCTGATGACATATGAAACTATAAAGTTATTTTAGAAAAGAAAGTGAAGGATCATTTACTTGCTTTCCGTTGTAATGGAGTTTAAACAGACAGAATTGCCTTACTCGTGCAGGAATTTAGCAAGACACTGGGGTTAACAAATTGAGCCTCGTGACAAAGGTTATGGGATCTCAGATGAGGACAACTGGCCCTGAACATCTGCTTAATATCCTTTTCATCTTATAGAAGGGAGTTTGAAAATGTATTTTGGCCCAGGATTTCATCGTCTTTGCTAAATAGATTTCTGTTTATTATACTTCTAATAATATTATTACTACACATTGATAAAAGTTAGAAGAAAAGGAAGCCATTAGCCATTACTACCTGCTATATCTTTTAAGAGGGAGGATGTTTTCAACTGCCATGAAAGATCTAATAGTCGGTAATTACTGAGGAGTTAATACCTGTGCCCCTTCATTTTAATGGCACCATCAATTTTATAGATGAAAGTCTGAATAAAAACTTTAGGAAACTTTTCTTGTAGGCATTCAGCCAAAGTGGAATTACCATGCTTAAGGGCTCCACCGTTTGGGCCCACATATGTGTGTTTCTTGATACGATCATATCTTTGTTCTACGTGGATGTATCCCTTTTTTAAACAGACCATTGTGACTAGGAAAATAGCTTATAAAATGTTTGCTTTGCAAGCATAAGGACCTGAGTTTGATCCTTATGATTCAAATTAAAAAGGAGGCCATGGCAATACGCACTTCTAATCTCAGTGCTGGGAAAATAGAGATAGGCACATCCCTGGGGTCTACTGACTAGCTAACCCAGACTACTTGGAGAGTTCTACGCTAGTGAGGGACCCTGTGTAAAGAAACAGAAAAGCGAGAAGCACTTAAAAATGACATCTGAGGTTGTTTCTTGCCTCTACATACTTGTGCGTACTTGTATTTACACACACACACACACACACACACACACACACACACCATTTATGTCAAAGGTAAAATAGAGTCAGACTACTATACTCACTGTTTGTTTTCTGTATTCTAGCAAATAATGTTTGGGCAAGCACATTGGTGCAAATACAGTAATAACCTGTGTTAGGGAATATATACTGAACTAGGAATCAGGATTTCTGGGTGTGGGGTCTGGCTTTGCTATCAGATGCATTGTGACTTTGAGTGACTGTGTGTGTGTGTGTGTGTGTGTGTGTGTGTGTGTGTGTGTGTTTAATGAGACAGTGTTTCTCTGTGTTGCCCTGGCAGTGCTGGACCTTACTCTGTAGACCAGGCTAGTTTTAAATTTAGAGACCCTCCTGCCTCTGCCTTCCAAGTGCAAGGACTTAAGGCATGCGCCACCACCACATCTGCTACACCCTACTTACTCTTACTGTGTTCACTTTCACTTGTACAACACAAGGGCTTATCAGTATGCATGGACACTGCTGTCATGAGGATTCTGTGATAAGACATTCTACAGGTGCTTTTATTTCACTTGAATAGTCCCAAAA